>NC_039368.1:25433092-25754092 GCF_003573695.1 Papaver somniferum | reverse complement strand
TGATAGACGCATTTATGTGTCTAATATATCTCATTTGTATATACTGTTAGTGCCCGTTTTTGTACTTATTGTGTTATTTTATGTCTTTGTAGGAAGTTTTAGAGAAATAAGCCCTTGCGGCGAAATGGGCTCAAAAAACAGTGTTTTACACCCCAGAGAAAATTACTAAAGCACCCCAGAAATGCACCGGAAGCGTCCCAGAAATGTGCCGGAGGAATCCAGAAAAATTACTATTTCCACCCCAAAATTACTATTTCCACCCCAATTGCTATTCGCACCCCCAGTTTGGATAGGGGGACACCATCTTCTTCATTTCAAAAACTGAATTTTGGCGGGAAAACATGCATGAGAACTGGCAGAAGTTTGATCGAATTTTTTAACATGTTATAGGGAGATTAAATGGCTGAGACTTGGCAGGAAGATGTGATTAAGCCTAAGGAAGATATTTTGGGTGTCGGGTCCGATCGAATTTGGCTAGAATTGGCTAGGGAAGCCACGAACTCAAAACAGAGACACACGTACAGGGAGGAGAAAAACACGAGGTTTGGAGAGTTATGGACGTGTTTCGATCGAGTTTGATGGCTCCAGAAACACTCTGGGTGATTACAACATGATTTGGAGCGTGTTGGAAGATATTTGGAGCGTGAAGAAGTTATTTTTGGAAATTATTCTCCGAAATAAGAAAAAAAATATTCCGAGTAAAGAAGGATTTTCACGAGTTATTGCGGGGGATTTGATGATGCATGTGAGTATATAAAGGTTCTTTGGGTCGAGTAGAGGGGATTTCGAGATTTGGGATAAGATAGGAGAGCGCAGGAAGCAGAAATCACGAGTTGAGTTTCTGCTGCTGCTGCCACTGATGAAGGCCAAGAACACGAAGAACGGACTTGCATAGACAGTCTTTCTCCAACAGTGTTTACGACGCAGAGTAGTGGGTCGTAGTTTGTGTATTGCAACATCATAACATTTGTATCGCTCTTCTTGTAACAGTTGAACAGCGCCTTTGCAACAGTTATTTCTGTTGCAATTTTTCTGTTCAATTGTTTTACTCCCTTTAATCAACTTTTGAGCTTTATACATGTATTTTGAGATTATGATTAATATGAGGAGCTAAACCCCAACACTGGGGCGATGGAGGAAGCCTTAATTCATCCATGTGGTAATTTTATTTAATTCTTTATTTACTTTTTGCACCAATTTTAATTGAATTAAGATTTTAATTAATTATTTGTGATTTCATTTGATGGTTTATGCTTAGTCCTAGGGATTTTTTATATGCCATGCTTAAGAAATACAAGTAATATTTTATAAAATCTACTTTGGCAAAGAATGAGTTAATATTCATTTTGTTTTGAATTGTAATTGCCTAGAATTAATTTCTGAACCATTTAAGAAATGAATTTGGCCGAATCCTAAGCCCCAGTTTCTCGCACCAATGTTAATATTTTTTGTATATATTTTTATTTTTAAATCTTTACAAGTCCGAGCAACGAACTTTTACTACCACTTTCAAAACTATAACAAAATGGTTATGGGAGAAACTTTTTAGTTGCAATAAATAAACTCCAGAGCCTAGAAATTTACGCCTATTAAGGATAGGACTAACCAATCTAAGTGGATGGAAACATTTTTGTTTTAGGAGCTGAGGAACCAATCTGACTAGATGGAAACATCTATAGAGTCTATTCATAAAAGCACAGAGCTCAGGTGTTAGAATTAACATGATAGTTTCGCCATATCTCGTTGAGTCCTTTTCACTTTCTATTTTTAGTTTTCTTTTATTTCAAGTGATTTGGTGGGGCACACGATTCAAGTTGTTACCTTTGCTAGGGTGAAATAGAGTGACTGAGTTACCTTTTCAAAAAAATAAATAGACCAGACCAGTAGACCAATCGGAATAAATACTAACACTTGGATAACAATATGTGTGTGTTCTCCCTGTCTCCGTCGCCTAAACAAGCGTGGAATGCAGGATCCACGGGAATCACCATGTAATCTGCTGACAAGAAACATGCGCTTCGGTCCACAAGGTCCAATCATGTTGTTAGTTCTTAAATAAATGTGTGTTTAATAAAGTCGACCACTGGTACCCTTGTATATGCCAGTTGTGTTGACCTAGAGTTAGGATTATTAACCACTGGTTCCCTTGTATATGCCAGTGTGTTAATATTAGTCAGACCTGTATCTCAGTCATTTAGGTTAGGTTCACCTTGGCAGAGGCCTTCAAACAGATATGGGAAACACCATTCACTTTTCAACCATCTACATTTTTCTTTTTCCATCTTCTTAATCTTTTCATGTGATTAGTCTGACTCCGAGTATGATGTCCATCGTGAAACTATCTTAGTAGAGCTCTGCCACTTATATGAATTTTAGTATGCTTGAGTGCAAACTCGTATACAGCAATTGGAATTTCGCGTCAGGGTACTTCCTCCTGTAATTAATAAGTATGCCAACCAAGGAGGTTCTTTAGTGCTTTCCAAGATTTTTCGTAGATAGTTAGGGTTTGGAGTAATGATTTTGTGGGTATATCTCCGGTAAGCCCTCCCAAGACTATAACTCGGCCACTAGGGCCACCTAGGGGTTTAAAGGCTTATTGCATATGCTAAATGCAATCGACGATGCCTGCGAAAGTGAGTTAGGATTTTATTTTGTAGTTTTGATTTGCTCGGGACTAGCAAATAATAAGTTTGGGGGTATTTGATAGACGCATTTATGTGTCTAATATATCTCATTTGTATATATTGTTAGTGCCCGTTTTTGTACTTATTGTGTTATTTTATGTCTTTGTAGGAAGTTTTAGAGAAATAAGCCCTTGCGGCGAAATGGGCTCAAAAACAAGTGTTTTACACCCCAGAGAAAATTACTAAAGCACCCCAGAAATGTGCCGGAGGAATCCAGAAAAATTACTATTTCCACCCCAAAATTACTATTTCCACCCCAATTGATATTCGCACCCCCAGATTGGATAGGGGGACACCATCTTTTTCATTTCAAAAACTGAATTTTGGCGGGAAAACATGCATGGAAACTGGCAGAAGTTTGATCGAATTTTTTAACGTGTTATAGGGAGATTAAATGGCTGAGACTTGGCAGGAAGATGTGATTAAGCCTAAGGAAGATATTTTGGGTGTCGGGTCCAATCGAATTTGGCTAGAATTGGCTAGGGAAGCCACGAACTCAAAACAGAGACACACGTACAGGGAGGAGAAAAACACGAGTTTTGGAGAGTTATGGACGTGTTTCGATCGAGTTTGATGGCTCCAGCAACACTATGGGTGATTACAACATGATTTGGAGCGTGTTGGAAGAGATTTGGAGCGTGAAGAAGTTATTTGTGGAAATTATTCTCCGAAATAAGAAAAAAATATTCCGAGTAAAGAAGGATTTTCACGAGTTATTGCGGGGGATTTGATGATGCATGTGAGTATATAAAGGTTCTTTGGGTCGAGTAGAGGGGATTTCGAGATTTGGGATAAGATAGGAGAGCGCAGGAAGCAGAAATCACGAGTTGCGTTTCTGCTGCTGCTGCCATTGATGAAGGCCAAGAACACGAAGAACGGACTTGCATAGACAGTCGTTCTCCAACATTGTTTACGGCGCTGAGTAGTGCGTCGTAGTTTGGGTCTTACAACAACATAACATTTGTATCGTTCTTCTTGTAACAGTTGAACATCGCCTTTGCAACAGTTATTTCTGTTGCAAATTTTCTGCTCAATTGTTTTACTCCCTTTAATCAACTTTTGATCTTTATACATGTATTTTGATATTATGATTAATATGAGGAGCTAAACCCCAACACTGGGGCGATGGAGGAAGCCTTAATTCATCTATGTGGTAATTTTATTTAATTCTATATTTACTTTTTGCACCAATTTCAATTGAATTAAGATTTTAATTAATTATTTGTGATTTCATTTGATGGTTTATGCTTAGTCCTAGGGATTTTTGATATGCCATGCTTAAGAAATACAAGTAATATTTTATAAAATCTACTTTGGAAAAGAATAGAGTTAATATTCATTTTGTTTTGAAATAATTGCCTAGAATTAATTTCTGAACCATTTAAGAAATGAATTTGGCGGAATCCTAAGCCCCAGTTTCTCGCACCAGTGTTAATATTTTTTGTATATATTTTTATTTTTAAATCATTACAAGTCCGAGCAACGAACTTTTACTACCACTTTCAAAACTATAAGGTCTCTTGGTAGTAAGCTCTTTGAGGGTTTTTCATTGAGCACCTTTGTAACTGGGAAGCTGTAGTGATAACATTTAGCTATAGCTCTTTTTTGTAATTGTTACTTCATTTCCTCACGAAGTTCAATCAATAATAACTTTGCCCTTTTCAAAATAAATAAATAATTAATTGGAGTATACCAAATGAGACAAAATAAGGTCATTTTGATGTAAAACACAGAACCCCTTATCCACATATTTACAAAAATGGCTAATTTATCCTTGATTAATTAACATTAATAAATATGATAATGACAATTAATTTAATTAGTTAATTAGTTGATTAAAATTCTGAAATTAGGTTTTATTTTAGATTGAACTCATGGATGTGGGTAGATTTTTGAGATTTTTTTTTTTAAGAATTCTACTTGTAACGGAAATGATATCGTATTACCCAAACACTTATAAATATGAGATTATAGAGCTGCTGGGCGATTTTATACTCAAAATTATAGAAGGAATCAACATTTTCAGTTCTGAAAGTATGAAAAGTCGGCAAGGTCCACTGATGAAGAACATGCCGACAACTTATGGCCAGCAAGGTCGATAAAAAAATACCCTGCCGACTATAGGATTTTTGACATACATAGAAGGTGTTACAAATGCATGATTAATCGACAAGGTATTAATTTCATAACCTGCCGACTATATTTTAGTCGGCAAGGTATAGAGATGGATATCTTACCAAACCTGTAACTGCTAATTTCAGAAATGAAAAGTCGGCATGGTATTCAACCTTATACCCTGACTATATTTTAGTCGCCAAGGTCGACAAAAAATACTTTGCCGACTTTTGGTTCGTTTTGATTCTTCGTTTTTTTTTTTTTTTTTTTTTGATTTCACATGTATAGTTAGAGTGTAGAAGAAAATTTTTGATTTTTCTTTAATATGTTTTGGTCGGCATGGTCTTTTAGTATGGGAAATTTGATCTTTTAACACCTTTTAGACACTCCTTAGCACACTAGTTTGGATAGGAATAAAATGGGTATACCCCAATTAATCTGGGTATATCCAGATCTGGCCGGGAAGAATATTGCCTCATACTTTCGGCATGTAACATATATGAAATTTAGTGGTTCTTCAGCCAGGCCAAAAAGAAAAGTCACCTTAGAAGTTCATACAGGGTCGATCTAACTTCTATAACATTTTGTGTCATAGACATAATCTGGCCATGTGCTACCATTATCCGAACGATCATGGGTGCATGGGATCAAAGGTGTTGCCTCAACTTAACACTAGAAGCTACAATTCTATACTCCAGACAGAATTGCTGAAATTATGGGAGATCTGAGAGAAGTAAGATATCGAGACAAGCTCAAGGTGCAGAACGACGAAAATCAAGTTAACTCTCCAAAAGTTGAAGAAGAGCTTTAAGGAAGCAAAAATCCAATAAGATATCTATGCATACATCGCAGAAACAAACGAAGTCATGCAAGAAAAAGGCAAATATGGCCGTTGAGATCAACGAAGAAAATATGAAAGAGAACGATAACGCCTTATAGAAATCAAAGATCCCGACAGAAGTCGAATTACCTAAGCCAAGCTTCTCAATTTCGGAGCCAACTAAGATGTGAATATTAGGACAGATAAAAGCCCGTGCATGGTGAATACTCTTATCATCGTCAAAACCAGAAGAAGAACAAAGGATGCTCGAATGCTAAAGAAGTACTTTGAAGTTTTTGATTGGAAAGTTGAGGACGCGTTTGGAATCGACCCAGAAGTATGTCGCCACCAAGATCGATCCAAAGTATAAGCCTTTTCGACAAACAACTCGGAGAGTGGCACCTAATTATCAAGAGGCAGTACAAAAGAATCTGAAGAAGATGAAAGCTTCGGGGATAATTCAAGAAGTCAAATATCCATTATGGATACACAACATGGTCATTTTACCAAAAAGAAAGTAATGAAGGGGTAAGAATCTCATCAAATTCAACGATCTTAATAAGGTATGCCTAGAGGATAACTTCGAACTCCCAAAATTCTATAAGTTGTGGATGCTACAAAGGGACATAAATTACTATCACGTATAGATGGATACTCGCGGTACAATCAAATCTTATAGAATAGAGAAGAAATTGAACACACAAATTTCTTCACTCCGAGAGGATTGTACTGCAACGTGAAAATGTCAATCGGACTAAAGAATGCTTGGGCCACCTACCATACTCTTGCGGACAAAATATTTGACGATTGGATCCACAAGACCACGGGGGTTTACGTAGATGACATATTGGTCAAAATTAAGTAATTTATCTAGAGATCATGCAATAAATCAAACAAGAAAATACCAGATAAAAATCAACCCAGCTAAATGTGCCTGCAGACTCACATCAACAAATTCCTATGATCCATTGTGGACAAAGGAGGAATCGAACTAGAACCATACAAAGTCCAAGCCCTGGAAGAAATACCATCCCCTACAACACTAAAATACGTCCGTCGACTCAGTGAGAGGTTGAAAACCTTGAAGGTTCGTATCTAAATCTTACGATAAGTGCAAGCTATTCTTTTTTTATTTTTTTTTGCTAAGTTCAATAGTTTATTAAGCAAAAAAATGTAATTACAAGAATTACAAGTAGGGGACACAAGGCCCCCTTACCCCCATAAACCAAAAGGGTAAATAAATAGCTTCTCAAAACAGAAGAAAAATAAATAGAGAAAAAGAAAAAAAGAAGATTAAACTTCTAAATTCCTTCACACCTTAAAACACCAAAGAATCTAGCAAAAACTCCTCTCATAAATGAACTTAAGTATTTCCACCTTCTTTAGTTTTCCTCATTGGAGTCTTCATTCTTATTGCTTGATCTTGCGTTTCCTTGATATACTCCTTTCGAAAAAATAAATCATTTAAAAACTTTGGTTGGACATCAAATTTTGTAATTGTACAAAATATCTTATGTTATTGTTTTGTTAACTGAGTAGCACTCACCTTGGGATGGGCTTGCAAGCCCAAGTTTGAATCCGATCAAGAGTCCTTGTTGGTTTCAAGTTCTACACGACCAGAGTCCAAGTGCGTTTGGCTTTATAACACACTGAATTTGTTCGGTGATAAAACTCCACTAGCATTAACTTTCGCATGTGTAGTTTTTTCCAAGTCCTCACGAATCTTCTTTAAATTAGCTAAATCTTCTTACATTTTTTTCCAAGTTCCAAAACAATACACTCTTCAGCACTTAATTCAATACCTTTTTCCACTTGAGATTTGAGCTGTTCAAGAAGTTCAAGGCTTTCCGAAATGAATTCGGCTCGCTGTTTACCATTGTGTTGTACATCATCTGCTAGTGTACAGTCATCAGCAGTAAGCTGAGAAAACGCATCCCCATGATGACCATGCACAACATCAGCTTGGTACTAAAGAAAGAAGAAATTCTCGTGGAGTAAGGAGTGCGAATAGGAATCCAAAAAAAAAAAGGAATATCTGGACAACTTGCATACCTTTGAAAGGCCTTAACCTAGGGACGTTTTGTACATCTACTTAGCAGCCACTACACCGTCAATAGGACATTGGTTTGTGTTGAACAACGAGAAAAACAATCCATCTACTTTATCAACAAAACCCTGACCACAACCTGAATGAAATATATACCAAAATCGAAAATTTCATACTATCACTAGTATATGCACCCCGAAAGAAGAGAACATACTTCCACACATACATTGTGACAGTCATCGCCAAAACACCCAAAGAATCAATACTGGAAAATATTGCAGAAATAGCAGGAATAATATCAAGGTTATGAGAGAAAATCAAGCAATTTAGTGTCTGAAAATGAGAGGGTACCAAGTATACCACCAAATTTCGTTCGACAACATGTATGGACAAAACCTAATGCAATCACAAGTAGGAAAAAGCAAAGACCCTTGTAAAGGATTTTATATAAAGTTTTTATCTTTATCTTCTACAATTAGTATGTATAGACCAAAGGTCCATATACATGATTGTACAGAAGAGTTTTTGGCCGATCTCAAAAATCACTATCCAAGATCAATCTAGTCATATTCGAATTAAGAGGATTTGAATTCTAACAAGTATAAACTTGTAATTTGTCTTTTAATATATGAATTCAACAAGAACAAGATTGTTTTTTTTATCTCAAATAACGAGGACTTAAAATACCTAGATTGATTTTACGTACTACCCGTGATATTCCCATCAGAAAGATAAACAATATAGTGCGAAAAAAGAAAAACACAAGCCATCGAAATTTTGTTAACAAGGAAAACTGCACTGGCAGAAAAACCCCGGGACCTCGTCCAACTTTGAACACCATAGTGTATTAAACCGCTATCGACACTAGTCTACTCTCAGACTTCTGACTGGAATGTAGTTGACACTGGATTAACCCTCCAAGCATTTCAGCTGCAGTTTTATTCCTTACATCTGTTAAACCTCTCAAGATTTTACACACTTTATTCCCTTGGCTGACGTCCTTTACATCCTAAAAGTTTCTTCAACCTTAGTGAAGACTTTTGATACCTATCTGCCTTTAGCGAACAAACATATATGATTTTCCCTTTGCAATGTTTCAATCTAAGTTTGGAAATTTATTTGCAGTAGACAAAGTCCAACAAACCTCATGGATCTGAAACACGTACACTTTGTTAGTAGAGAAATCTGGATCACTTACCACCTCTCAGGAACAATGCAAACAAATCAAAGAAGAGTTCAGATATCTATTTTGAGGAATTACAAAGTCTGAGGCTAAGAGAACTTTGTGATTTCTATATATATTGTTCTGATTAAAAGTTCATGAACTTCAATAACCAGTAGTGAAAAAACGGGGATCTAACAACCACACCCAATATTTCGCTTAGCAATTTGTATGGACTAACTCCAATATAATTCTGAGAGCACCGACTAATAAAGCGAGCTCAATAAAGAAGTATATCCAAGAGTTATATCTCTGTTTCTTAATGTAATCAGCAAATCAAACAGATGGAAATTTGTGAGCCTGATTATTATAAGAAACAACTTGGACGGTATCAAAAACCAATATCCAAGTATCAATCAATTTAATCAACAACTAAAGGTTGGATTCAAAATTGATTTAACTTACGCATAACCTGTGATATTTCAATTATATAGAAAATATAAGTCGGAAAAGAAATAACACAGACACCGGAAGTTTTGTTAACGAGGAAACCGCAAATGCAGAAAAACCCCGGGACCTAGTCCATATTTGAACAACACGTTGTAGTAAGCCGCTACAAACACTAGCCTACTCCAAGTTAACTTCGCACTGGAATGTAGTTGAGCCCTAACCAATCTCACAATGATAAAGGTACAGTCGTGTTCTTTACGCTTCTAGAACCACATCGGATTCTGCGCACTTGATTCCCTTAGCTGTTCTCACCCACAACTAAGAGTTGCTAAGACCCAAAGTCGAAGACTTGATAAACCAATTTGTCTCACACAGAAAAGTCTATTGAATAGATAAATTTGTCTCCCACAGATATACCTATGAGTTTTGTTCCATATTTAGATAAATCAAGGTGAACGCGAACCAATTGATATACCAGACTTATATTCCCGAAGAACAGCCTAGAAATATCAATCACCTCATAATAATCTTAATCGTATGGTAGCGAAACAGGAAATTGTGGAATCACAAACGATGAGACGAAGATGTTTGTGACTACTTTTTATCTTGCTTATCGGAGATCAAATCTCGAACAAATCTTAGAGAAGATAGTACTCAACACGATAGAAAACAGCAAGATCAGAACACGCAACTATAGAGAAAATAGTTGGGTCTGGCTTCACAATCCCAATGAGTTCTGTAAGTCGTTAACCTACAGGGTTTTGGAAAAACCTAAGGTTAAAGGAGAATCGACTCTAGTCGCAGCTAATATCACACATGAGGTGTGTGTATTAGGTTTCCCAATTGCTAGAGTTCTCCCTTATACAGTCTTCAAATCAGGGTTTGCAATCAATGTTACCTTGGTAACAAAGCATTCAATATTCACCGTTAGATGAAAACCTGATTAGACTCAAGCTAATATCTTTCAACCATTATATCGAACTTAGCTTGTTGCACACAAATGAAAAGTAACTTCATTTAAATATGAGTAATCGTACCTAAACGTGTACATCTTTGTTGGTTCAAAAATAGTTAACCGAAGTTAGCCATATGAACATTTTCATATCAACCTTATTCATCTTAACCATATCTAGTTCAAATGACTCAAATGAAACTAGTTCTAGAGTTTTTCAATTGTTTATATTCTCATAGAAGTATACAGTTAACAATTGAAGCAAAATTGATTTTGATTCTCTCGAATCAATTCATGAACATTATAGCCACGGTTTCCAAAAGATTGCATTCCTTATTATAAATGTATTAGTTCATGAACAAACCGATTTTAGAACATAACCTACTCAAGTATGCATACGGGTACGCATACCTAAGTGGTCGTACTAAGTTTGGGTTCGCCAGTATGCGAATGGGTATGCATACCTTCCAAACTCAGTTGAATTTCCGGAACTTGAAACTCGCGCTAGTACGCATACCGGTATGCATACTAAGTTCCCGGACTTTCATTAACCAACCAGTACGCATACGGGTATTCATACTATGGTTCTCGGACTTGGAATAACTTGCAACAGTTAGCATAAAAGTACGCTTACTGTGTTATATCCAATCATGTTTATTTGTTCTAAACTCCCATATCAATCATTGAAACATTCTTAGAAGACGACAATGGTTGTCTTACACAAACTATTAGCTTCAAAGCAATTTTCAATTGATCGAGTGATCAACACGAAACATTCCGAGTCTACATCAAATGACTGTCTCACACAAATCATGTAAGATGTTACAAGGCGATTCTCACATGATCATCTTTTGACTTTCATCAAGAATATAAGATGAACTTGGTTAAAGCGAAAGCTTACCAACACGTATTTCGAGAAATATGTAATCGAGTTAAATTCAGTTCGAAATATCAAATGTGTATAATCGAAGTCTATATATCTATACGACTCTTGTCTCAATAGGAGATAGAGTATATAGGCTTTTGAGTGATAGATGAGTTTAAATCTCCACATTCCTTTCGTTGATGAAGTTCCACAAGCTCCCCTTAGTAGTTATTTGTCTTCAATTGATGAGCGTCGTGAAGTCTAATGCTCAACTACACTCTCTGTCCTAATCCGAGACTTAGCTATAAGTAGACTAGAAATCAAGACTTATAGTTTTGATCACTAAACTTGACAAACAAGCTTAAGATAACAACGCTTGCGAGTTCGACCGAGCAGTTCTCTAACAATCTCCCCCTTTGTCAATTATAATGACAAAACTATCAATACATATGGATTACAAAATAAATAAACTTTGTAGATTCTCATCCAAATGCTTGATTTCCTTGGTTCTTAAACATTACTCAAAATCTTCGTCACTTCCAAGTACTCCAGTGATTCTGAATGTGGTAAAGGTACGAAAAATAATGGGATCATAATGAAATTTCCATAGAGATACTTCATGACCAAAAGAGAACATATCAACTTTGTTTCGATGATTTCACATAGTCGAAACTTAGTGTATTCATCAAGGAGTTTATAAAGATACAAGAAAGCTCCTACAATATTCCACATCCGCACTCCCCACAACGATTTGGCAATTAACCACAAGTTCAATTAAGAACTCTCACCCATAAAATGTCATTCCTGAAAAAAAAACAAGCGCGACCTTACTTTTACGGTAAAAGAAGGATTTCTTTGGAAATTAACAAATTACATGAAACATGAATTTGTATCCAGAAAACTCAATTAAATTAACCACAAGAGAACCATGATTAATTTAATCGGAAATGCTCAACACAAGAGAACTTACGGAGCCACACAATACTTTCACATAGAAGTGGATCAGGGAAAGACCAATACTGCGGAATATTCAAAGATTCACTTTATTTTTCATCAATATTTGCATAGATACATATAATAGACTTAATCTTTGCAATCAAAAGTTCATCCTATCTACCATCAATATTTGCATAATGACATATAGGCTTAACTTTTGACGTATATGTGACAATCATAGTTCACGGACCCAAACACACATATCCCGTAATTTTCGCAATATAAAACCAATAAAGCTTAATACTGCAAAATCATCTTCTAAATAAACTTTAGAATTTAAATAAATAAATCTAAAAACATTGCAAGATGAAAATCGTTGGCAATAGCTATGTGTACTCACAATAATCTCTATTCCAAACCCTAGTTATCCTTCTTAAAACACAAGAATAAATTCTCATAAGAAATTTCCTAGACATAATAAAGAAAACAAGCAAAAAAAATAAAAGAACTCATAAACCAACAAAACCGATCACGAACGAAAATCAAGGATCACTACCGAAACCCCCACGAGTCTTGAGTCCTTTGAGCTTGTGATTGACATCATCCACTGCTTCTTCAGAGAAGATATCCTCATTGAGAAGATCTTTAACATGTGTCTTCATGAGAACGAGGTCGGAATTAACCTTTTTCATCTCAGTTCTTAACACATCAAGACCCTTCATAGTATCAACGAGTTGCGGTTTTGCTTCCTCAAAGTATTTAAGAAAATCATGAACCACTTCAGCAGAAACCATATCCTCATTCTCAACATCCTTATGAGTATAGGCATAGTAGCATGAGGCATCGGGATTTTGATCATTATCTTCTGCTAGGGTTCTTTTCTTCCTCCATTTGGACTCGAAACCAATACCTTTATCAAGAAAACTTCTTGCAAAACCACTAGTGCGAGAAGATGAAGACATTCTTGACAAAAACACAAAAACCTAGAGTATGCGTACGTGACTCAATAGTTTTGGTATTTAAATGGTTTCTTAAGGACGGTAACTTTTAGGGTTTCTAATGACATTTCGTGACAAGTAAGATGGGTACTAATGTAGTTTTGAAAGTGATAAGTAGAAGTTCGTTCAACTTGGACTTGTGTAGACTCGATTCTAGACTTAAATATTAACCCTAATAAATATATACAAAAAGATGATATCAATATCAGAGAAACTGGGACTTAGGATTCCACCAAACCTCATATCACGTGGTTCAACAATCAATCAATTATAGCTCTAGTTTATTGACTCTAATTCTTTGCCAGGGTAGATTTTAAAAAGATTAACTGTAAATCACTAGCATGATGCATCAAAAGCACTTAGAACAAGCATACATCATCATACGACTTCACAACTAATTAAGAAAAATCATAAAACGATTAAATTAATGAAAAAAGTCATAAAAAGAATTAAACATAATTACCACACGCATGAAATATGGCTTTCTCCGCCATCCCAGTGTTGGGGTTTAGCTCCTCATATCAAAAACAGGTTCAAAATAATAAATCATGGCTCAAAAGGTGGTTTTATTGAAGAGAATATATAAAACAGCAGATCTGCAACGGTGTATAGATGTTACAGAAGTCACTGTTACAGTTGGTGTTGCAATACTGAAGATATACGTTACTAATCAACTGTTACATGATCAGAAATTTAAGACCCTAGAATACGACTGTCCTGCACAGCTTAATGTTCTTCAGCTATTGAACAACGACACCGTTCTGCGACTGTTTCTCGTGCGTCAATGTTCTTCGTGTTCTTCCTCTTCAGCAGCTGCAGCAGCAGAAAAAACTTTGATAAAACTTTGATTTCTTCTTCTCTGGCTCTCCTCAGGTCCCCAAACTCTCGACACCCCTTCTATATGACCCAAACAATCTATTTATATCAAAAATAGCGATTAAATCTCTCCCAAATCTTCCAAAATCTCTTTCCTTCTCTTCACGACAAAGTTGTGGCAATTTCTTGTTTTAGAATTTCTACGCGTTTCTGAGCTTTCCTTTTTATTCTAAACTCTTCTTTAGATACATACAAATCTTTGGGAAGGTTTGCAGCACTTTAATCTCTCTAAAATTCCCTAAAACAGGTCACACACGTGACTTTCCATATTTTCTGTTTTGATAAAAATCCGTCGATTAAGCCCAGTCTAATCGATTTCAACACCCATATCAGATTCCTAGACCCATAAGGAGTCTATCCTATGAAAATCAGAGGTTTAATCGACCTCAAACTCCTCCAAATCAAGAACCCTAAATCTGCCAGACTGCACCTACTTTCCCGCCATTTTGAATTTCAAATGTAGAAGATGGTCGCCCCCTATCCAGAGTAGGAGTGCGATTAGCAGCTGCCTGGAAATGGGATGCCCCTTAGTAATTAGGTTACCCCTTATCCAAAGTGAGGGTCCGAATATCAAATGTCCTCCCATGAACGCAAAAAACACTTTTCGAGCCAATTTCGCCGCAAAATCTTATTTTTCCAAAAACACCTACAAAGACATAAAAAGCCAAAATAAATACAAAATCGAGCACTAAAAATATATACAATTAATATTTTATCAGACACAAAAATGTGTCTATCAGGTACCCATACGAACACAATCTGAACCCAAAAGTAAAACAAAACCAAAACAAAATGTACCTTTTTACAAGGTAAGACAAAAAATTATAGTTTTGCTACGTGAAGATTTTCTTTCACAGATTTTATATCTCCACAGAGAAACAATTTAGAGCACAAGAGTAGCAGGCAACTTAGTTGCAACAAAAACTTCTTCAAAACTAAATCAATAAGAAAAACGAAGAGATTCTTGAGACACAAATAATACTGGGGTAAAGCTGTCTGTAGACAATAGTTTAGCTATGGACAATAAGAAAATAGATCGACTAATTAGAAAGCATTTTACCAACAAGTATACTTGACCATATCTCACTCAACCAGCATTTTTGTGTGAGTGAGATTTCAACTTTGTGATTAATTAGCACAAGTATGAGCCCTAAGCTCATTAAATGAATGGTGTTCATGGTTGAGTCTCTTTTTCCTTCCAATTCTAGGAAAGAATCCTTTTTGATGTAAAAAATTATCATAAAACTTGCTGTCATCAAAATACGAGACTAAGTTCGAGTCCTTAACAGGAGGAGTTTGTTTGGAGGATTTTGACAGCCTATTGATAAGATCCTTGTATACTTCAATTATCAAATTAAGGTTGTCCATCATATCTCCAATGTTGCTTTCATCTACAAAAACCTTTTTCGCAACTTGAACATCATTCTTCATATTAGGTTGAGAGGAGCCTTTCTGAAATCTCCTTGAGAAAATTGTACTAAAGCTACAATTTTTCTGAGCATTCGATGAACAAATTGAACTGACTTTCTTGGAAGAATTCACAGGGTGAGTACTAAAACCAATAGGTTTAGACATCTGAATGTCAGTTACACCTTTGAGAATTAAATCTAAGGTGTGTTGAAGTTGAACAATAGAATTGCCATTCAACCTAGATTTGCTTTTTCATTCAACATGTCATTTTGAATCACAAAAGAAACACACTTTCCGATCACCTGAGTGATTAGAGTGAACATACTTAACAACATTGTTAGGATATTTCTTCCGTATGAGTGATGTGAAGTTTCCTTGATTAGAGGAAGATACAAGCACATCCTTTCTAATCGGAAGGGATTGCGATTTAGCTTCTGGAACTGAACTTACAGTTGGGTCAGAAGCGATTGGTATATTGGACTCTTTAGAACATCCTCGAATAGAGAGTTTACTCAAAATTTGTTCGATTTCCAAGGCATCCTTTTTGAGTTTCGCCTCCTCGCGAATAACCTTTAATTTAGAGTCACGATCTTTTACTATACCGATAAGTGCATTGACGTTGTGTTTCAACCGATTGATTCTATCAGCCTGGATTCTAACAACGTTTAGAATCATTTCACTTTCTTTGGATGCTTCCTTATCTTCAACAGATCAGACTCGTTCGAAAGGTAATAGGGGTAACACTTATCAGTGCAATCATGTTTCATGGGAACACAATGTTCATCTAAAATCGAGATAGACAAATCTTTCTCTTTGATAGATTTCAAGGAAACAAAACTTTTATTTCTGATGAAGCGTTTTCTGAGATAGCACTATTGTTCATATAGTCAGATCGCTACAAACACAGACTTATGAGGTCTTAAACGTGTTTGCCTGCTCTAATACCAATTGAAAAAGAGGGGGTCTAACAACCACACCCAATATTTCGCTTAGCAATATGTATGGACTAACTCCAATATAATTCTGATAGCACAGACTAATAAAGCGAGCTCAATCAAAAAATATATCAAAGAGTTATATCTCCGTTTCTTAATCTAGTCATCAAACCAAACAGATAGAAATCCGTGAGCCTGATTATTATAAGAAACATCTTGGACGGTATCAAAAACCAATATCCAAGTGTCAATCAATTTAATCAACAACCAAAGTTCGATTCACAATTGATTGAACTTACGCACAACCCGTGATATTTCAATTATATAGAAAATATAATTCGGAAAAGAAATAACACAGACACAAGAAGTTTTGTTAACGAGGAAACCGCAAATGCAGAAAACCCCGGGACCTAGTCCAGATTTGAACAACACACTATATTAAGATGCTACAAACACTAGCCTACTCCAAGTTAACTTCGGTCTGGAATGTAGTTGAGCCCTAACCAATCTCGCACTGATCAAGGCAATCGAGTTCCTTACGCCTCTAGAACCATGCCGGATTCTGCACACTTGATTCCCTCAGCTGATCTCACCCACAACTAAGAGTTCCTACGACCCAAAGTCGAAGACTTGATAAACCAATCTGTCTCACACAGAAAATTCTATAGAATAGATAAATCTGTCTCCCACAGATATACCTACGAGTTTTGTTCCGTATTTTGATAAATCAAGGTGAAAATGAACCAATTAATACACCAGACTTATATTCCCGAAGAGCAAACTAAAAATATCAATCACCTCAGAATAATCTTAATTGTATGGTAGTGAAACAAGATATTGTGGAATCACAAACGATGATACGATGATGTTTGTGACTACTTTTTATCTTGCCTATCGGATATTAAATCTCGAGCAAACCTTAGAGAAGATAGTACTTAACACGATAGAAAACAACAAGATCAGAACACACAACTATAGAGAAATAGTTGGGTCTGGCTTCACAATCCCAATAAAGTCTGTAAGTCGTTAACCTACAAGGTTTTGGAAAAACCTAAGGTTAAAGGAGAATCGACTGTAGTCGCAACTAGTATCACACATGAGGTGTGGGGATTAGGTTTCCCAATGACTAGAGTTCTCCCTTATATAGTCTTCAAATCAGGGTTTTAAATCAATGTTACCTTGGTAACAAAGCATTCAATATTCACCGTTATATGAAAACCTGATTAGACTCAAGTTAATATCTTTCAACCGTTATATCGAACTTAGATTGTTACACACAAATGAAAAGTGACTTCATTTAGATATGAGTAACCATACCTAAACGTGTACACCTTTGTTGGTTCAACAATAGTTAACCGAAGTTAGACATATGAACACTTTCATATCAACCTTATTCATCTTAACCATAACTAGTTCAAATGACTCAAATGAAACTAGTTCTAGAGTTGTTCAATTGTTTATATTCTCATAGAAGTATACAATACACAATTGAAGCAAAATTGATTTTGATTCACTCGAATCAATTCATGAACATTATATCGACGGTTTTCAAAAGATTGCATTCCTTATTATATAAATGTATTAGTTCATGAACAAACCGATTTTAGAACATAACCTACTCAAGTATGCATTCGGGTACGTATACCTAAGTGGCCGAACTAAGTTTGGGTTCGCCAGTATGCGAATGCGTACGCATACCTTCCAAACTCAGTTGAATTTTCGGAACTTGAAACTCATGCCAGTACGGATATCGGTATGCATACTAAGTTCCCGGACTTTCATTAACCAACTAGTACGCATACGAGTATGCATAATATGGTCCCGGACTTGGTATAACTTGCAACAGTTAGCATATAAGTACGTATACTGTGCTATATCCAATCATGGTTATTTGTTATAAACTCTCATATCAATCATAGAAATATTTTTAGAAGACGATAATAGTTGTCCCACACAAACTATGCTTCAAAGCAATTTTCAAGTGATAGAGTGATCAATACGAAACATTCTGAGTCTACATCAAATGACTGTCTCACACAAATCATGTAAGATGTTACAAGAAAATTTTCACATGATCATATTTTGAATTTCGCCAAGAATATAATATGAATTTGGTTAAAGAGAAATCTTACCAACATATATTTCGAGAAATATGTAAGCGAGTTAAACTGACTTCGAAATATCAAATGTGTATAATCGAAGTTTATATATCTATACAACTTCTACCTCAAATAAGATATAGAGTAGATAGAATTTTGAGTGATATATGAGTTCAAGACTCCACATACCTTTTGTTGATGAAGTTCCACATGCTCCCCTTAGTAGTTATTCGTCTTCAATCGATGAAGGCCTTGAAGTCTAATGCTCAACTACACTTTCTACCCTAATATGAGACTTAGCTATAAGTAGACTAGAAATCAAAACTTATAGTTTTGATCACTAAACTTGACAAACAAGCTTGAGATAGCAATGTTTGCGAGTTCGACCGAGAAGTGCTCTAACAAGTGGAACAAGCTCTAGATTCAAGAACTATCAGGTAAAAGATAGGCTGACCTGGCTTCACGAATCCGTAAGTGAAGTCTTTAAAGTTGTAACCTATAATACAGTTTTTCAAAGGAACCTAGGTTTTAGAGGACGACTTTAGCTTTGCAACAAGGACACAAGTATGTCGAAAATTAAGAAATCCCTTTGCAAGAGTCTAACTATTTATAAAATTTCAAGGCTACAGATAGCTTTGAATTCAAGCTAAGGTTAGCTTGAGATCAAATCAAACACTTTCCCAGTTTAAATGAAATTCTTATTAGGAATTCATGTAATCATGTGAAAAGTCCTCCTCGACATTACACAAAAAATATGCATTATGGTCTAGGGTTTTGGAACCATGCACAATGATAGTCCATAAGTATAAAGTATACATTTGAAGTCACAAGCACATAATGGTTCAATAACACTCAAGACTAAAAAATAATCCAAAAACCCAAACTAATTTTGTGAATAAAGTTGACTTAGAAGTGTCTATGAGATTTGTAGCAAAAGCGAACATAGTCATATAGAGTATGTTAGAGCATAGCTCGGTTGAACCCGCCAAGTTGACTTAGAAGTGTCTATGAGATTTGTAGCAAAAGCGAACATAGTCAAGTTTGGTTGTCATATTTTAGTGAAATAAAACTCATTTGAAGAGTTGCTTGATTATATACTAGAGTCAACTTCGTATAGGTTAGCTTGAAAGTATTAGGATATGAGACATTACAAGTATTATATGAAGACTTGAAACATGTGAAGAAGTACAGAGCTACAACGACGACATCATCATTCCACTTGAGGTTAGTAATATTTGACTTGAACTGTTTCATTCCCTAAAGTATCTTTCAAGTCGTGCATATTGAAAGGAAAACTGCGAAGCTATGAATGATTATACTATAATTAGACGTAGTATTAAGGAATACAATACGAAGTATAACACTTATCTTTTGAACTTCGTATATAAGATATCGACATAATCGTTTGAATGCTATTGTGATTATATGTAGGTATGAGGTGAAGATTTCATCCTAGAAAACAATGTTTTACATTCATTTAAAGGAAGTAAATTCATGAACTTTTTGTGTGAATCGAAAGGGAAATCGCTAGGCTTATTGGTATTGTTATTAGTTGGATATCTTTTGAACTACCAATATGTGTGATTAGTATAACCGCTCATGACTTGCTTATGTTCTTGGTAAAACTAATCACAAGGCCTGAATTTTATTTTGGTATGACTTTATTAGTGAAACCGATCTTAAGTAATCACCTGAGATGGTATGATCGATTCAGTGTTATTGGTATGACCAACTCTAGGCAACGGGGAACGGATCCTAGTAAGAGGTGCAACCGATAACAAGGGGAATCGATCCTTGTAAGAGGTGCAACAAGTTTCTAAGTATTGGGAACCGACCCTATGAACATGTGCAACACGTTTTTAGATATTGGAAATCGATCCTATGGACACGTGCAACAAATACAAGTTAGATACCATATATATGTGGGAACCGATCCTAGTACCTAGTCAACCAAGTTTCGGTAACTAGTGTGACTAATTCTAGTACCCAAATGGAGGTAGAACCGAAACTTGTTTTGGTAGAACCGTGAAACCCATGTTTGGTGATTTGATAGGACAATCAATCACATAGTTCTTGGAAAACTGATGAACCAATTCTAAACTTGTTTGGAAGTGTGGAAAATCGATCCAAGATTGTAAGTATGAAAGAGGACTTACAAATTAAAGATGTCGACATACTTTGAACATGTGCAGTAACGCTTATCTTTTATTATTCAAAGATATTCTTTAATAGCTAAAGGAGAATCCCGGATCGAAAATAAATTGAGAATCTTTTAATTAAGGTTTTTAATTTTCTATTTGGAAAACAAAAATTAGTAATGTGCATTTACTAGTGTTGGAGATTTTCTAAGAAACTTCGGTCAATATTTGGACAAAGCATTTCTATGAATTATGTCAACCGAATTTGGAAATATATTGCATATCTTGAGAATATTTTTGGTTTTGGAAATTCCTTGGTGTCCAAACTTCCCTGGTCTGAAAATATCAAAGTTTGCATTTCGAGCAAACTAATTCTCAGAGCCAGCAAAACTACCTAGTTGTGTTGTTATTGGTGGAGCCGCATATTCGGAGAGGAAAATAACTTAATTATGCGAAATCTCTTACGACCGCTCGGTTTAAAGATTTCTTTGGTATTGATAAACTCTATTAGTACCGTTGGTGGGAAACTAGATAATTGCGGTTTATTATTAGTTTTCGATTGATTTGATTGACTAACGATCGTTGAACTTTGATTGCACCTATTTTGTTTATGCTTGAGAATCTTCTCTTTTGATACAAGATTCACTCAAACTAGATCGAAGTTTCGAGGGGGATCTTTAGACTGTTTGTAGATCTAAAGACGTCTTGTGATAATCCATTGTTAATAGACTCCGTTATGTGTGTGATTGATCACAAGAGACTCAAGTTGATTGTGTGCAGGTGTTTATTGAAGATCTAAGAAGATTTGAAGACGAAGAAGATTTCTGATTTGGGTTCATAATCTTTGGTGTGCACAATACTTGTTTAGGGTAAAGAGGATCCAACTATAATAGATTTATCTTTGTGATAGATTATATTGATTAGTTGAGTAGATCGGCATCAATACAATTTTTTGTGATTCAAAGTATTTGTTAGAGCATTGCTTGGTCGAACTCGCATGCGTTGCTATCTCAAGTATGTTTGTCAATGTTAGTGATCAAAACTATAAGTCTTGATTTCTAGTCTACTATAGCTAAATCTCGGACTAGGATACAAAGTGTAGTTGAGCTCAAGGACTTGATGGCGATTCATCATACAAGAAGAAGAACTACTCAAGGAACCGGTGGAACTTCTCGACAAAAAGATATGTGAAGACTTGAACTTATCTGTCACTCAAAAGTCTATCTACTTTATCTCCTACTTCTTGAGACAAAAAGTCGTATGCTATATATATACTTATATTATACACATTTGGTATTTCGATCCGAGTATACCTCGCCTATATATATCTCGAAATATGTGTTGGTAAGCGTTTCTCTTCGACCATGTTTATCTTTACCTAATGACTAAAGTCATGATATGTTTCAATCACTTTGAAAATTGCTTTGACAATAAATGGTGTAACAACTATGTAACGTCCTCTAAGAATGTTTCAATGGTTGGAATGAGAGTTTAGATTACATAACCAATGATGGACATAAGTATTGTTATGGAAACACATATGTGCATAAGTCCTATCCATTGAACCAAAGTTTGCGAACTTTGTTGATCAAGAGAAACCGGAAAAATGGCTTGTTGCCAAGTCCGCGAACTCAGTCGCGAACTGCCGAACTTCTCATCCCGAGAAATTCTGCTGGAGTTGACGAACTAGTTGCGTGTGTACCAGTCCGTGAACCGGCGGAAAGTATTTGCCGAGATTTTCTGCTGGAGTTTGTAAACTCTGCCCGGTTGCTTAAGTCCGCGAACCTAGTGTGCGAACTTAAGAAGGTTATATATCTGAAGATGATTTCTGAACTTAAACTTATAAAGACTAAGGAATGCAATTTGCAAACCGTGGCTATAAAGTTCATGAACCGATTCGAGTGAATCAAATCATATTTGCTTCAATTGTGTCTTGTGTAGTACATAAGATTTCCTTGCAATTGAACAACTCTCAAGCTAGTTCATTTGACTCATTTGAACTAGTTATGGTGAAGAAGAATATGGTTCGTATGAAATGCTCATATGGCCAACCTTTTGGTTAACTATTGTTGAACCAGCAATGTACATGTTTGGGTACTGTTAACAAACCTATAAGTGTGCATTTCATTTGTGTATAACAAGCTAAGTTTTCTATCTAACGGTTGAGAAATATTAGCTTGAATCTAAATCAGGTTTTCATCTAACGGTGGATATTGTTTGCTTTGTGACCAAGGCGAAACCCTGATTTGAAAGACTATATAAGGGGACATCTAGCAATTTTGCAAATCTAATCCTTACACTTCACGTGTGATACTAGTTTGCGTGCTAGAGTCGTTTCTCCTTTAACCTTTGGTTTTCTTCTTCTAAAACCAGGTTAACGACTTAAAGACTTCATTAGGATTGTGAAGCCAGACAGATACTACTTTTATCGTAGTTGTGTGATCTGATCTTGCATCTTCTATCGTACGAGTACAATCAGATTGATTGGCTTGAGATTAATATCTCCGATAGGCAAGATATAAAAAGTAGTCACAAACATCTTCGTCTCATTGTTTGTGATTCCGCAACATCTTGTTTCGCCACCATACGATAAAGATTGTTGTGAGGTGATTGATTTATATAGGCTTTTCTTTAGGAATATAAGACCGGATTATCAATTGGTTCCTGTTCACCTTGATTATTATCAAAAGACGGAACAAAAGCTTTAGGGTTTATCTGTGGGAGACAGATTGATCCTTTGATAGACTTGTCTGTGTGAGACAAATTTTTTTATTGTCAAAGCCTGTGATTTTGGGTCGTAGCAACTCTTAGTTGTGGGTGAGATCAGCTAAGGGAATCAAGTGTGCAGTATCCTGCTGGGATCAGAGGCGTAGGGAGTACAACTGTACCTTGGATCAGTGGAAGACTGATTGGGGTTCAACTACAGTCTAGTCCGAAGTTATCTTGGAGTAGGCTAGTGTCTGTAGTGGATTAATACAGTGTGTATTCAATCTGGACTAGGTCCCGGGGTTTTTCTGCATTTGCGGTTTCCTCGTTAACAAAATTTTTGGTGTCTGTGTTATTTCAGTTTCCGCATTATATTGTTTTATCTTTATAATTAAAATAATACAGGTTGTCAGTTAGATCATCAATTAGAGCAATCCAACCTTTGGTTGTTGATTGTCATTGATTGATCCTTGGATATTGGTCTTTGGTACCATCCAAGTTATTCCTTGTGTTTAATTAAAGACTCGCTGATTTCTAGTAGCTCGAGTAAATCAAAACAAGAGAGAGATATTAACTCCTTGAGATACTTTTACCTAGATTGAGTCTGATTGTCTAGTTGGTTCTCTAGAAAGTATTTCGGAGTTGTCCATACAGATTGCTAAGCGAAATATTGGATGGTGTTGTTAGACCCACTCTTTTTCAATTGGTATCAGAGCAGGAAAACACTGTAAACCTGATAAGTTTGTGTTTGTTCATTCCTTATAAATTGTCCTATGGGAAATTTCTTTAGAAAACTTGCTCTTGGCATCTGTAACGCACGCCAGAAATCCTTAAAGATTGTTCAAAGATTATTATGGCTAAATATCTGGTTTCTCATGATAATCTTACTTCATCTAAAAGGGGAGATTTAGATGTTAAGAATCAATCAGAAGGAAAAAATAAAAATAAGGAAAGATTGAGAAAACGCTTAATACGCTCAAGGATATGGAACCTCACTAGATTAACTCTTGATCTCTTTGAGGAATACTATCGTAACAGATCAATTGATAAAGATCTGTTCAAAGCGTTCGAAGGCGTTTTTAAATTCTTAGAAAAACTTAAATCTGTTAAGTCTAAGAATCATTCTGAAAAGGGTTTCTTATGTTTTAAATCTGTTAATACTGTGCAACCCAGAAATCGGAGGTATCCTTCTTCTAGCCAGAACAAACGAAGGAAAGAAAGCTCTAACTGCCCTGACTATCATCATCACTTTGATTATACTACACAGACTGTTCACACATATCAACCAGAAATATCGCATGAGAATTCCTCTGCGCATTATGCCTCTTGGTAACAGGGCTGGCATTTCCCCATTTGTATATATCTTGGAATGGGGCAAGAAATGGTTTGAGTTGTGTACAGTTTTTTTATTCGTTGTTTAGATTTCTATTGCATCCGTTGTTGTTCACATGTGTGTTGTCGCTGAATGCATAACCTTTAATTTCCAAATGGCTAAGAAAACCCATCTTTCTTATGTGGGTCGCGGTTCATAAACGGGTCCAAGCCCATGTGTGGTCTTATAAAGAAGAAGTTCGCGCACCCTAGTCTTCTTCTTTACCCGTCCGTGAACGTGAACCTAGGGTTTTGTGTATTTCCTCCATTAAAGACTCCTTGGAGAAATTGAAAGAAAGGGTGTTCAAATCTTACTCCAAGTAAGTAAAATTCTCTTGCTCCTTTCAATTTCTTAGACCTATGATGAATTCTAAAGGGACAAAAAGGAGTTCTAAGAACTTAAAATCCTATAGATTGAATCCTCCTTGTGACAAAACTCTCTTAGAATTAGGTTTGTGGATGATTCTTGTACTAGAATATTTGATAAGATTGCTTCAAAAGGTTTCGTTCTAGAAAAGAGGTTGGAGTTCTCTAGTGGGCATGAAGAGGATTTGGTATGCTTTACAAAATTCAAGCTTGGAAATATCTTTGATGGTCTTGGTCAAGGATTTGATTCTCTTACAAGGATTTCCTATGCCAATATTCATGCTGTTGATTACAACAAGATGGAATTCAAATACATGATTGGTAGAGAGAGGTTCCTTGTTGATAGAGAATTTATTTCAAGGATTACCAAAATCCCGTTGGGGAACGTACAGCTCCCTAGACCATGTGATGAACGTCCATCCTGTGATGATATCTCGGTTGGGCTTTGTGGCAAGAAGGTCGTTTTAGAGTCAAGGAAAGTTCCCTACTAATGATCTTAGTATTGCTTTGATGGCTTTTGGAAAACTTGGTATCCCCAATCTTTGTCCCTCCACAATTGAAAATTCTTGGTGGAGTCACGAGTTTGCAGAATTGGTTTATTTCCTTGATTTAGGTATTCCAAGTCTCGATATTTGTGGTTTCATTATCTTTCAAATGATTTCGATGACTTCACCCGTCAATGTTGGGTTACCCTTGCTTGATTAGTCAAATTTGTCGTGATCGTGGATGTGATTCAATTGGCAACTCTGATGGGGTCGCCAAACTGGTTCGTCCGTGTACCTTTAGGCGCATAAGGGAAAATGCTTGCAAGCGACAAAGAATTGCTTCTCTTGATTTTAGCGACCCTACTACCATAAGCCTTCTTCAAAAAATTCATAAATGTGTGTGTAAGGTTGATTTAAGAGTAAAGTGTGTTCAAGAACAATTGTCCTTGGTTGCAACAAAATTTCCCGAGCTCAAGGAAGATTTTAACGCAGTTCAAGCATCTTGGAGTATCTCTGATGAGGAATAAGATGAATAATTTGTGTTCTTATTGTTGTCTAGTATGTCTTATTTTTGGTTTAGTTGGAAGAATAACTAGTGCTTGAATAGCAATGATTGTGACTGCACATAGCTATCCTTTTCATCTTCTTGTTCCTTTTTAGGTTTATTGGGTATTAAATTCTAAAAATATTTGGAGGATGATGGTTTGCAGTATTTAATCTTTATGATTTGTTATATTGCAATTTATTATGGGATATTGGTGTTTACGTCCGTGAACTATGTTGTCCCATATTTTGTCGAAAGTAAAGTCGTTCATGATCGGTATTCATATACTGATTTAAGGATGAATAGACTTTTGACATATACAAAAGTTAAGCCTATATTGTCAATTCTTTGATGGACGATAGGCTAAAATCTTTTGTGTTCAAGGATTATGTCTATTAAAAATCGTTATGCAAATAGTGATGGAAGATAGAATGAATCCTTGTGTATTCCGCAGTATTGATCTTCACTGATCCATATTTTATGTAATACTGTGAGGCTTCGTAATGTGTCTTATGTTGAGCACGATACAACCAAGTTGATTAATTTTTGATTAGCTTTGTTGGTTGTTCCGTGAGATACTTTATGTTGAGCATTCTTGAACTAAATTAATCATCTTGTTTGGTTATTTAGTTATTCCTCCATAAGTCTTTTTATGTAGAGCAAAAAAAATGACAATTAAATTGATTACTTTTGTAATTAGTTTGGTTGTGTATTCCAATTAGATTAATTATGGGTTCTCTTGTAATTAATCTAGTTGAATATTTTCATACTCCGTAAGATTCCTCTTATGTTGAGTATATGAACGACTATCCTATTCATTTTCAAATGGGTATGTTAGTCGTATGCTCTGTAAGTTATCTTATGTCGAGCATAATCAATTAAGTTGATCACTTGTGTGTTTAATTTTATTGCGTATTCCGATTAAATTAATCATGGGTTTACTTGTGATTAATTTTATTGAGTTTTTGAATATAGAAAATCATTCTCATGGTTTTTGGTGTCCATTAAAAATCCTTATTTTCTTTCGAAATTAAGGTCGCTCTTGTTGTTCCCTTGGGAATGACATCAAATGGGGTCTAACAACCACACCCAATATTTCTCTTAGCAATCTGTATGGACTAACTCCAATATAATTCTGAGAGCACCGACTAGTAAAGCGAGCTCAATCAAGAAATATATCAAAGAGTTATATCTCTGTTTCTTAATCTAATCAGCAAATCAAACAGATAGAAATCCGTGAGCCTGATTATTATAAGAAACAACTTGGACGGCATCAAAAACCAATATCCAAGTTTCAATCAATTTAATCAAAAACCAAAGGTTGGATTCACAATTGATTGAACTTACGCACAACCTGTGATATTTCAATTATATAGAAAATATAACGCGGAAAAGAAATAACACAGACACAAGAAGTTTTGTTAACGAGGAAACCGCAAATGCAGAAAAACCCCGGGACCTAGTCCAGATTTGAACAACACATTGTATTAAGCTGCTACAAACACTAGCCTACTCCAAGTGAACTTTGGTCTGGAATGCAGTTGAGCCCTAACCAATCTCGCACTGATCAAGGTATAGTCGAGTTCCTTACGCCTCTAGAACCACACCGGATTCTGCGCACTTGATTCCCTCAGCTGATCTCACCCGCAACTAAGAGTTGCTAAGACCCAAATTAGAAGACTTGATAAACCAATCTGTCTCACATAGAAAATTCTATTGAATAGATAAATCTATCTCCCACAGATATACCTACGAGTTTTGTTTCGTCTTTTGATAAATCAAGGTGAACATGAACCAATTGATACACCAGACTTATATTCCCGAAGAACAAACTAAAAATATCAATCACCTCACAATAATCTTAATCGTATGGTAGTGAAACAAGATATTGTGGAATCACAAACAATGAGACGAAGATGTTTGTGACTACTTTTTATATTGCCTATCAGATATTAAATCTCGAGCAAATCTTAGAGAAGATAGTACTTAACACGATAGAAAACAACAAGATCAGAACACACAACTATAGAGAAAATAGTTGGCTCTGGCTTTACAATCCCAATAAAGTATGTAAGTCGTTAACCTACAGGGTTTTGGAAAAACCTAAGGTTAAAGGAGAATCGATTGTAGTCGCAACTAGTATCACACATGAGGTGTGGGTATTAGGTTTCCCAATTTCTAGAGTTCTCCCTTATATAGTCTTCAAATCAGGGGTTTCAATCAATGTTACGTTGGTAACAAAGCATTCAATATTCACCGTTAGATGAAAACCTGATTGGACTCAAGCTAATATCTTTCAACCCTTATATCGAACTTAGATTGTTACACACAAATGAAAAGTTACTTCATTTAGATATGAGTAACCGTACCTAAACGTGTACACCTTTGTTGGTTCAACATAGTTAACCGAAGTTATACATATGAACACTTTCATATCAACCTTATTCATCTTAACCATAACTAGTTCAAATGACTCAAATGAAACTAGTTCTAGAGTTGTTCAATTGTTTATATTCTCATAGAAGTATGCAATACACAATTGAAGCAAAATTTATTTTGATTCACTCGAAAAAATTCATGAACATTATAGCCACGGTTTGCAAAAGATTGCATTCCTTATTATATAAATGTATTAGTTCATGAGCAAACCGATTTTAGAACATAACCTACTCAAGTATGCATACGGGTACGTATACCTAAGTGGCCGGACTAGTTTGGGTTTGCCAGTGTGCGGACGGGTACGCATACCTTCCAAACTCATTTGAATTTTCGTAACTTGAAACTCATGCCAGTACGCATACCGGTATGCATACTAAGTTCCCGGACTTTCATTAACCAACTAGTAAGCATACGAGTATGTATAATATGGTTCCCGGACTTGGTATAACTTGCAATAGTTAGCATATAAGAACGCATATTGTCCTATATCCAATCATGGTTATTTGTTATAAACTCTCATATCAATCATAGAAACATTCTTATAAGACGACAATAGTTGTCTCACACAAACTATGCTTCAAAGAAATTTTCAAGTGATAGAGTGATCAATACGAAACATTCCGAGTCTACATCAAATGACTGTCTCACACAAATCACATAAGATGTTACAAGGCAATTTTTACATGATCATCATTTGAATTTCGTCAAGAATATAATATGAATTTGGTTAAGGCGAAAGCTTACCAACATATATTTCTAGAAATATATAAGCGAGTTAAACTCAGCTCGAAATATCAAATGTGTGTAATCGAAGTCTATATAGCTGTACAACCTCTACCTCAAATAAGATATAGAGTAGATAGACTTTTGAGTGATAGATGAGTTCAAGTCTCCACATACCTTTTGTTGATGAAGTTCCACAGGCTCCCCTTAGTAGTTCTTCGTCTTCAATCGATGAAGGCCGTGAAGTCTAACGCTCAACTACATTTTCTATCCTAATCTGAGACTTAGCTATAAGTAGACTAGAAATCAAAACTTATAGTTTTGATCACTAAACTTGACAAACAAGCTTGAGATAGCAATGTTTGCGAGTTCGACTGAGAAGTGCTCTAACAAGTGGAACAAGCTCTAGATTGAAAAACTATCAGGTAAAAGATAGTCTAACCTGGCTTCACGAATCCGTAAGTGAAGTCTTCAAAGTTGTAACCTATAATACAGTTTTTCAAAGGAACCTAGGTTTTAGAGGACGACTTTAGCTTTGCAACTAGGACATAAGTGTGTTGGAAATTAAGAAATCCCTTTGCAAGAGTTTCACTATTTACAAGGACACAAATAGCTTTGAATTCAAGCTAAGGTTAGCTTGAGATCAAAGGAAACACTTTCCCCGTTTAAATGAAATTCTTATTAGGAATTCATGTAATCATGTGAAAAGTCCTCCTTGAAATTACACAAAAAATATGCATTATGGTCTAGGGTTTTGGAACCATGCACAATGATAGTCCATAAGTGACAAGTATACATTTGAAGTCACAAGCACATAATGGTATTCAACAACACTCAAGACTAAAAAATAATCCAAAACCCAAACTGATTTTGTGAATAAAGTTGACTTAGAAGTGTCTATGAGATTTGTAGCAAAAGCGAACAATAGTCATATAGAGTATGTTAGAGCATAGCTCGGTTGAACCCACCAAGCGTTGGTATGTCAAGTTTGGTTGTCATATTTTAGTGAACCAGAACTCATTTAAAGAGTCGCTTGATTATATACTAGAGTCAACTTCGTATAGGTTAGCTTGAAAGTATTAGGATATTAGACATTAAAAGTATTACATGAAGACTTGAAACATGTGAAGAAGTACAGAGCTACAACGACGACATCATCCTTCCACTTGAGGTTAGTAATATTTGACTTGAACTTTTTTATTCCCTAAAGTATCTTTCAAGTCGTACATATTGAAAACAAAACTTCAAAGCTATGAATGATTATACTCTAGTTAGACGTAGTATTAAAGAGTACAATACGAAGCATAACGCTTATCTTTTGAACTTCGTATATAAGATATCGACATAATCGTTTGAATGCTATTGTGATTATGTATGGGTATGAGGTGAATATTTCATCCTAGGAAACAATGTTTTACATTCATTCAAAGGAAGTAAATTCATGAACTTGTTGTGTGAATCGAAAGGGAAATCGCTAGGCTTATTGGTATTGTTATTCATTGGATATCTTTTGAACTACCAATATCTGTGATTAGTGTAACTGCTCATGACTTGCTTATGTTCTTGGTAAAAATATTCACAAGGCCTGAATTTTATTTTGGTATGACTTTTATTAGTGAAATCGATCTTAAGTAATCACCTGAGATGGTATGATCGATTTAGTGTTATTGGTATGGCCAACTCTAAGCAACGGGGGACAAATCCTAGTAAGAGGTGCAACCGACCACAAGGGGAATCGATCCTTGTAAGAGGTGCAACAAGTTTCTAAATATTGGGAACCGACCCTATGAACATGTGCAACACGTTTTTAGATATTAGGAACCGATCCTATGGACACGTGCAACAAATACAAGTTAGATACCATATATATGTGGGAACCGATCCTAGTACCTAGTCAACCAAGTTTTGGTAACTAGTGTGACTAATTCTAGTACCCAAATGGAGGTAAAACCGAAACTTGTTTTGGTAGAACCGTGAAACCCATGTTTGGTGATTTGATAGGATAATCAATCACATAGTTCTTGGAAAACTGATGAACCAATTCTAAACTTGTTTGGAAATTTGGAAAATCGATCCAAGATTGTAAGTATGAAAGAGGACTTACAAATTAAAGATGTCGACATACTTTGAACATGTGCAGTAACGCTTATCTTTTATTGTTCAAAGTTATTCCTTGACAGCTAAAGGAGAATCCCGTATCGAAAATAAATTGAGAACTTTTAATTAAGGTTTTCAATTTTATATTTGGAAAATAAAAATTAGTAATGTGCATTTACTAGTGTTGGATATTTTCTAATAATTTCGGTCAATATTTGGACAAATCATTTCCAGGAATTATGGAAACCGAATTTGAAAATATATTGCATATCTTGAGAATATTTTCGATTTTGGAAATTCCTTGGTGTCCAAACTTCCCTGGTCTATAAATATCAAAGTTTGCATTTCGAGCAAACTAATCCTCAGAGCCAGCAAAACTACCTAGTTGTGTTGTTATTGGTGGAGCCGCCTACTCGGAGAGGAAAGTAACCTAATTATGCGAAACCTCTTACGACCACTCGATTTAAAGACTTCTTTGGGATTGAGAAGCTCTATTAGTACCGTTGGTGGAAAACTAGATAATTGTTGTTTATTATTAGTTTTCGATTGATTTGATTGACTAACGGTTGTTGAACTTTGATTGCACCTAGTTTGTTTATGCTTGAGAATCTTCTCTTCTGATATAAGATTCACTCAAACTAGATCAAAGTTTCGAGGGGGATCTTTAGACTGTTTTTAGATCTAAATACGTCTTGTGATGATCCATTGTTAACAGACTCCGTTCTGAGTGTGATTGATCACAAGAGATTCAAGTTGATTGTGTGCAGTTTTTTATGGAAGATCTAAGAAGATTTGAAGACGAAGAAGATTTCTGATTTGGGTTCATAATCTTTGGTGTGCACAATACTTGTTTCGGGTAAAGAGGATCCAGCTAAAATCGGTTTATCTTTGTGATAGATTGGATTGATTAGTTGAGTAGATCGGCATCAATACAATTCTTTGTGATTCAAAGTATTTGTTAGAGCATTGCTCGGTCGAACTCGCATGCGTTTCTATCTCCAGCGTGTTTGTCAATGTTAGTGATCAAAACTATAAGTCTTGATTTCTAGTCTATATAGCTAAGTCTCGGAATAGGATAGAAAGCGTAGTTGAGCTCAAGGACTTCATGGCAATTCATCATACAAGAATAAGAACTACTCAAGGAACCGGTGGAACTTCTCAACAAAAAGGTATGTGAAGACTTGAACTTATCTGTCACTCAAAAGTCTATCTACTCTATCTCCTACATCTTGAGACAAAAAGTCGTATGCTATATATAGACTTAGATTATACACATTTGGTATTTCGAGCCGAGTATATCTCGCTTATCTATATCTCGAAATATGTGTTGGTAAGAGTTTCGCTTCGACCATGTTTATCTTTACCTAATGACAAAAGTCATGATATTTTTCAATCACTTTGAAAGTTGCTTTGACGAGAAATGGTGTAACAACTATATAACGTCCTCTAAGAATATTTCAATGGTTGGAATGAGAGTTTAGATTACATAACTAATGATGTACATAAGTATTGTTGTGGAAACACATATGTGCATAAGTCATGTCCCTTGAACCAAAGTTTGCGAACTTTGTTGATCAAGAGAAACCGGAAGAATGGATTGTTGCCAAGTCCGCGAACTCAGTCGCGAACTGCTGAACTTATCATCCGGTGAAATTCTGCTGGAGTTGACAAACTAGTTGCGTGAGTACCAGTCCGCGAACCGGCAGAAAGTCTTTGCCGAGATTTTCTGCTGGAGTTTGTAAACTCTGCCCGATTACTTAAGTCCGCGAACCTAGTGTGAGAACTTAAGAAGGTTATATATCTGAGGATGATTTATGAACTCAAACTTATAAAGACTAAGGAATGCAATTTGCAAACCGTGGCTATAAAGTTCATGAAACGATTCGAGTGAATCAAATAATTTTTGCTTCAATTGTGTCTTGTGTAGTACATAAGATTTCCTTGCAATTGAACAACTCTCTAACTAGTTCATTTGAGTCATTTGAACTAGTTATGGTCAAGAAGAATATGGCTGGTACGAAATGCTCATATAGATAACCTTTTGGTTAACTATTGTTGAACCAACAATGTACACGTTTGGGTACTGTTAACAAACCTAGAAGCGTGCATTTTATTTGTGTATAATAAGCTAAGTTTTCGATTTAACGGTTGAGAAATATTTGCTTGAATCTAAATCAGGTTTTCATCTAACGGTGGATATTGTTTGCTTTGTGACCAAGGTGAAACCCTGATTTGAAAGACTATATAAGGGGACATCTAGCAACTCTGCAAAACTAATCCCCACACTTCACGTGTGATACTAGTTTGCTTCCTAGAGTCGTTTCTCCTTTAACCTTTAGTTTTTTCTTCTAAAACCAGGTTAACGACTTAAAGACTTCATTGGGATTGTAAATCCAGACCGATACTACTTTTATCGTAGTTGTGTGATATGATCTTGCATCTTCCATCGTACGAGTACAATCAGACTGATTGGATTGAGATTAATATCTCCGATAGGCAAGATATAAAAAGTAGTCACAAACATCTTCGTCTCATTGTTTGTGATTCCGCAAATCTTGTTTCGTTACCATAGGATTAAGATTGTTGTGAGGTGATTGATTTATCTAGGCTGTTCTTCGGGAATATAAGACCGGATTATCAATTGGTTCCTGTTCACCTTGATTATTATCAAAAGACGGAACAAAAACTTTGGGGTTTATCTGTGGGAGACAGATTGAACCTTTGATAGAGTAATTCAACCTTTGGTTGTTGATTTTCATTGATTGATCCTTAAATATTGGTCTTTGGTACCATCCAAGTTATTCCTTGTGTTTAATTAAAGACTCGTTGATTTCTATTAGCTCGAGTAAATCAAAACTAGAGAGAGATATTAACTCCTTGAGATACTTTTACCTAGATTGGGTCAGACTGTCTAGTTGATTCTCTAGAAAGTATTTCGGAGTTAGTCCATACATATTGCTAAGCGAAATATTGGGTGTTGTTGTTAGACCCACGCTTTTTCAGTTGGTATCAGAGCAGGCAAACACCGTAAACCTGATAAGTTTGTGTTTGTTTGTTTCTTATAAATTGTCCTATGGGAAATTTCTTTAGAAAACTTGCCCTTGGCATCTGTAACGCACGCCAAAAATCCTTAAAGATTGTTCAAATATTATTATGGCTAAAATATCTGGTTTCTCATGATAATCTTACTTCATCTAAAATGGGAGATTTAGATGTTAAGAATCAATCAGAAGGAAACAATAAAAAGAAGGAAAGATTGAGAAAACGATCAATACGCTCAAGGATATGGAACCTCACTAGATTAACTCTTGATCTCTTTGAGGAATACTATCGTAACGGATCAATTGATAAAGATTTGTTCAAAGCGTTCGAAGGCGTTTTTAAATTCTTAGAATAACTTAAATCTGTCAAGTCTAAGAATCATTCCGGAAAGGGTTCTGTATGTGTTAAATCTGTTAATACTGTGCAACCCAGAAATCGAAGGTATCCTTCTTCTATCCAGAACAAACGAAGGATAGAAAGCTCTAACTGCCCTGACTATCATCATTACTTTGATTATACTACAGGGACTGTTCACACATATCAACCAGAAATGTCGCATGAGAATTCCTTTGCGCATTATGCCTCTTGGTAACAAGGCTGGCATTTCCCCATTGTATATATCTTGGAATGGTGCAAGAAATGGTTTGAGTTGTGTACAATTTTGTTATTCATTGTTTAGCTTTCAATTGCATCCGTTGTTGTTCACATGTGTGTTGTCTCTGAATGCATAACCTTTAATGTACAAATGGCTAAAAATCCCATCTTTCTTATGTGGGTCGCGGTTCATAAACAAGTCCAAGCCCATGTGTGGTCTTATAAAGAAGAAGTTCGCGCACCCTAGTCTTCTTCTTTACCCGTCCGTGTACGTGAACCTAAGGTTTTGTGTATTTCCTCCATTAAAGCCTCCTTGGAGAAATTGAAAGAAAGGGTGTTCAAATCTCACTCCAAGTAAGTAAAATCCTCTTGCTCCTTTCAATTTCTTATACCTATGATGAATTCTAAAGGGACAAAAAGGAGTTCTAAGAACTCAAAATCCTCTAGCTTGAATCCTCCTTGTAACCAAAAATATCTTAGAATTAGGTTTGTGGATGATCATTGTGCTAGAATATTTGATAAGATTGCTTCAAAAGGTTTCATTCTAGAAAAGAGGTTGGAGTTCTCTAGTGGGCATGAAGAGGATTTGGTATGCTTTACAAATTCAAGCTTGGAAATATCTTTGATGGTCTTGGTCAAGGATTTGATTCTCTTACAAGGATTTTCTATGCCAATATTCATGATGTTGATTACAACAAGAAGGAATTCAAATCCATGATTGGTAGAGAGAGGTTCCTTGTTGATAGAGAATTAATTTCAAGGATTACCAAAATCACGTTGGGGAACGTATAACTCCCTAGACCATGTGATGAACGTCCATCCTGTGATGATATATCGGTTGGGCTTTATGGCAAGAAGGTCGTTTGGAGTCAAGGAAAGTTCCCTACTAATGATCTTACTATTGCTTTGATGGCTTTTGGAAAACTTGGTATCCCCAATCTTTGTACCTCCACAATTGAAAATTCTTGGTGGAGTTACGAGTTTGCAGAATTAGTCTATTTCCTTGATTCGGTATTCCAAGTCTCGATATTTGTGGTTTTATTATCTTTCAAATGATTTCGATGACTTCACCCGTCAAAATGTTGGGTTACCCTTGCTTGATTAGTCAAATTTTCCGTGATCATGGATGTGATTCAATTGGCAACTGTCTTGGGTCCCCAAACCGGTTCGTCTGTGTACCTTTAGGCGCATAAGGAAAAATGCTTGCAAGCGACAAAGAATTGCTTCTCTTGATTTTAGCGACCCTACTACCATAAGCCTTCTTCAAAAAATTCATAAAGGTGTGTGTAAGGTTAGTAAAGTGTGTTCAAGAACAATTATCCTTGGTTGCAACAAAGTTTCCCGAGCTCAAAGAAGATTTGAACGCAATTCAAGCATCTTGGAGTATCTCTCATGAGGAAGAAAATGAGTAATTTGTGTTATTATTGTTGCCTAGTATGTCTTCTTTCTGGTTTAGTTGTAAGAATAACTAGTGCTTGAATAACAATGATTGTGACTACATATAGCTATCATTTTCATCTTCTTGTTCTTTTTTAGGTTTATTGGGTATTAAATTCTAAAAATATTTGGAGGATGTTGGTTTGCAGTATTTAATCTTTATGATTTGTTATATTGCAATTTATTATGGGATATTGGTGTTTACGTCCGCGAACTATGTTGTCCCATATTTTGTCAAAAGTAAAGTCGTTCATGATCGGTATTCATGTATTGATTTAAGGATGAATAGACTTTTGACATATACAAAATTTAAGCCTATATTGTCAATTCTTTGATGGAAGATCTACTAAAATCTTTTGTGTCAAGGATTATGTCTATTAAAAATCGTTATGCAAATAGTGATGGAAGATAGAATGAATCCTTGTGTATTCCACAGTATTGATCTTCACTGATCCATATTTTATGTAATTGTGGATAGTGGTTTTTAGCTTACGGTCAAAATCGTAAAACTGTACATTTGACATGACGTCACTATGACCATTAGCTCATTTATTGAATCAATCAGCATGCCTACGTAAAAATTATCGGGGTACCTTTTTTTTTTACATGGGTCATGTTCCACGGCAGAACCCTTAACACTGACTGACATCATCTATGCCAAACACTAATTCTCATGCTACCGCGCCAAGGCATGCCAACCATGCCGGCCCCACCACTGTGCCAATGGAAGACCATGCCAGCCATGTCACCGCGCCAAGGCATGCCAACCATGCCAGCCACACCATTATGCCAATGGCATACCACGCCAGCCACATCTCCGCGCCAAGGCATGCCAACCATGCCAGTCGCACCACTGCGCCAATGGCATGCCATGCCAGCCGCACCTCCTCGCCAAGGCATGCCAACCATGCCAGCCGCACCACTACACCATTGGCATGCCATGCCAGCCGCACTTCCGCGCCAAGGCATGCCAACCATGCCAGCCGCACCTCCGCTCCAAGGCATGCCAACCGCACCACATGTGCCAATGGCATGCCAACCACCTTGCTGCGACATACCATGCCGGCCTTCCCTATGCGGCTACCAAAAAAAAGGCGTGCGATGATCAACGGCCACCCTTCCATCTTAGATGCAAATCTTAGCCGTCCAAGGTCGCCAAACAACGCATGGTAACCTTTGGCCCAAACCCTAGTTTTGGCCACGCCAAACCTCGCCAAGGCATGCTATGCCACACGTGCCAATGGCATGCCAACCACCTTGCCGCGCCATACCATGCCGGCCTTCCCTGTGCGTCTACCAAAACGAAGGCGTGCGATGATCAACGACCACCCTTCCATCTTAGATGCAAATATTACCCGTCCAAGGTCGCCAAACAACGCATGGTAACCTTTGTCCCAACGCCAAAACCCTAGTTTGGCCGCGCCTAAACCACGCCAAGGCATGCCGACCATGCCACATGTGCCAATGGCATGCCGCCGCCGCCATCCACCTTGCCGCGCCTAAGCCATGCCATGCCGGCCTGTGCGACAATCAACGACCACCCTTCCATCTTAGATGCAAATCTCAGCCGTCCAAGGTTACCAACCAACGCATGGTAACCTTTGGCCCAACGCCAGAACCCTAGTTTAGCCGCGCCTAAACCACTCCAAGGCATGCCGACCATGCTACATGTGCCAATGGCATGCCGCGCCATCCACCTTGTCGCGCCTAAGCCATGCCATGCCGTCCTTCCCTTCGCGGCTACCAAAACGAAGGCGTGCGATGATCAACGGCCACCCTTCCATCTTAGATGCAAATCTTAGCCAACCTAGGTCACCAAACAACGCATGGTAACCTTTGGCCTAACGCTAAAACCCTAGTTTGGTCGCGCCTAAACCACTCCAAGGCATGCCGACCATGCCACATGTGCCAATGGCATGCCGCGCCATCCACCTTGCCACGCCTAAGCCATGCCATGCCGGCCTTCCCTTCACCGCTTCCAAAACGAAAGCGTGCGACAATCAACGGCCACCCTTCCATCTTAGATGCAAATCTCAGTAGTCCAAGGTCACCAACCAACGCATGGTAACCTTTGGTCGCGCCTAAACCACGTCAAGGCATGCCGACCATGCCGCATGTGCCAATGGCATGCCGCGCCATCCACCTTACAGCGCCTAAGCCATGCCATGCCGGCCTTCCCTTCACGGCTTCCAAAATGAAAGCGTGCGACAATCAACGGCCACCCTTCCATCTTAGATGCAAATCTCAGCCGTCCAAGGTCACCAACCAACACATGGTAACCTTTGGCCCAACGCCAAAACCCTAGTTTTGGTCACGCCCAAACCGCACCAAGGCATGCCGGCCATGCCACATGTGCCAATAACATGCCATCCACCTTGCTGCGCCATACCATGCCTGCCTTCCTTATGCGGTTTCCAAAACAAAGGTTGGCGACGATCAACGACCATCCTTCCATCTAAGATGCAAATCTTAGCTGTCCAAGGTCGCCAACCAACGCATGGTAACCTTTGGCCCAAAACCCTAGTTTTGGTCACGCCCAAACCGCGCCAAGGCATGCCGGCCATGCCACATGTGCTAATGGCATGCCAGCCACCTTGCCGCGCCATACCATGCCGGCCTTCCCTATGCGGTTAACAAAACAAAGGTTGGTGACGATCAACGGTCATCCTTCTATCTAAGATGCAAATCTTAGCCGTCCAAGGTCGCCAACCAACGCATGGTAACCTTTGGCCCAACGCCAAAACCTTTGTTTTGGCCACGCCCAAACCGCGCCAAGGCATGCCAGCCATGCCATATGTGCCAATGGCATGCCAACCACCTTGCAGCGCCATACCATGCCGACCTTCCCTATGCGGCTACCAAAACAAAGGCTTGCCAAGATCAACGGCCACTTTTCCATCTAAGATGCAGATCTTAGTCGTCCAAGGTTACCAGCTAATGCATGACAACCTTTGGCCCGACACCAAGCCCTAGTTTGGTCGCACCCAAACAAAGCCAAACTGACCGGGCCTCTCCTTCACTTTCCGGACCAGTCAGAAGAATCGACACATACTTGGGATGATTTTTCTTAATTGTGGCAGATGTTGTAAAGAAATCATCGTCTATGTTTGGCTTGGAATTGCCGACATCTTTTGGTACGGCAGAAATTTTCTCAAATGACATCCTAACGAAATTCTCCCACGCTACTTTCACCTTCGAAATAACTAAAATCAAACAGTATGAAGAGAAATTATTACGGAAAGTGCATGGAAATTATTTTATCAGACACAGGAGATCCATCCTGGACGCAAACCAATTTGTTGCAAAGTCATAATGCGCATGAACAAAGAAATGGGGCTGACATACCCTGCATCACCACCTCATGCCAAGGCCGTACCTCGCAGCAGGAAATTTGCGCCCGGACGAGGAGGCGCGCCCCACCATGGGAACAATACACACGGCCACACCAGGAAAAGGGAGGAAACCCTAGGAGCTAGTTTTTCACGGGAAGGGAATGACAGTTAGTAGCTCATGCATGCCTACTTTGCACAGTAATTGAGGCGGCCAACATTACTACGGTATTCACGCCTAAATGTTACTACAAGTTAACGCAAAGCATATTTACGGATAGGATTCATACCAACACAAAAGAACAATATTTTTACAAGTTCATGAAAAGGTACGCCTACAACTAGGGTTTGCACTACAACAAGAAAACTAGAAAAACAAGTTAAAGAGGAAGTGCTGGAAGACATACCTGGGATTCGCTCGTCCGCTTTACTGTTACCACAAGGCCAGAATAAAAAAAAATATATAAAGGTGTGAAATAAAAGGAGAGGACGACCCATTTTATAGGCGTGGTACTTGGGAGTTTGAATAAGGAATGGAATTCATATTTGAGTCAAGTAAGGAAAAGAGGCAATCGGGCCCGCGAAGACAAATCACCATGCCAAGCCGTCCGGGCATGCTTTGCCTCACCAAACCGTGCCATTGCCTTGGACCCACCATGACAAGTCGTCCGCACCATGCCTTGGCCCCACCACGCCAAGTCGTCCACATGCTTTGCCACACCAAACCTCCCCTTGCCTTGCCCCACCATGCCAAGCCGTCCGCGAAATTGCCTTGGCCCCACCATGCCAAGCCGTCTGCGCCATTACCTTGCCCCACCATGCCAAGCCGTCCGTGCCATGACTTGCCGTTCCAACACCAACAACTCGCCAAGCCAGCGTCATGATGTTCCCTAACCCAGCCAAGGTGATACATGGACAGACTAAGCTGACGATCTTCATCTCACCACTTCACGGTCTACACCACAAATAAAATCTACGCAAGGCCGCCAAACATGAGGATCATGAACTCTCCTTACCTCTCGAAAAAGGTTAGTCGGACTTTCCTGACCATCTTTTCACGACCTGTCATTTCGATTTATGTCCTCGCCTGTCACCATCTTGTGCTTACCTCGCAACAATGCTCCTGTTCCGAGCTAAGCAGGGGACTTAATGTTGATGGTGGTTTTTAGCTTAAAGTCAAAATCATAAAACTGTACATCTGACATGACGTCACTATGACCATTAGCACATTTATTAAATCAATCAGCATGCATACGTAAGAATTACCGGGGTACCCTTTTTTTTACATGGGTCATGTTCCACGACAGAACCCTTAACACTGAATAACATCATCTATGCCAAACCCTCATTCTCATGCTACCGCTCCAAGGCATGCCTACCATGCCAGCCGCATCACTGTCCCAATGGCAGACCATTCCAGCCACGTCACCGCGCCAAGGCATGCCAACCATGACAGCCACACCACTGTGCCAATGCATACCAGGCCAGCCACATCTCCGTGCCAAGGCATGCCAACCACCTTGCTGCGCCATACCATGCCGGTCTTCCCTATGCGGCTACCAAAACAAAGGCGTGCGATGATCAACGACTACCCTTCCATCTTAGATGCAAATCTTAGTCGTCCAAGGTCGCCAAACAACGCATGGTAACCTTTGGCCCAAACCCTAGTTTTGGCCATGCCAAACCGCGCCAAGGCATGCCATGCCACATGTGCCAATGGCATGCCAACCACCTTGCCGCGCCATACCATGACGTCCTTCCCTATGCGGCTACCAAAACGAAGGCGTGCGATGATCAACGGACACGCTTCCATCTTAGATGCAAATCTTAGCCGTCCAAGGTCACCAAACAACGCATGGTAACCTTTGGCCCAACGCCAAAACCATAGTTTGGCCGCGCCTAAACCACGCCAAGGCATGCCGACCATGCCAATGGCATGCCGCACCATCCACCTTGCCGCGCCTAAGCCATGCCATGTCGGCCTTCCCTTCACGGCTGCCAAAACGAAGGCGTGCGACAATCAACGGCCACCCTTCCATCTTAGATGCAAATCTCAGCCGTCCAAGGTCACCAACCAATGGATGGTAACCTTTGGCCCAATGCCAAAACCCTAGTTTGGCCGCGCCTAAACCACGCCAAGGCATGCCGGCCATGCCACATGTGCCAATGGCATGCCACACCATCCACCTTGTCGCGCCTAAGCCATGCCATGTCGGCCTTCCCTTCGCGGCTACCAAAACGAAAGCGTGCGATGATCAACGACCACCCTTCCATCTTAAATGCAAATCTTAGCCGTCCAAGGTCGCCAAACAAAGCATGGTAACCTTTGTCCCAACGCCAAAACCCTAGTTTGGTCGCGCCTAAACCACGCCAAGGCATGCCGACCATGCCACATGTGCCAATGGCATGCCGCGCCATCCACCTTGCCGCGCCTAAGCCATGCCATGCCGGCCTTACCTATGCGGCTACCAAAACGAAGGCGTGCGATGATCAATGGCCACCCTTCCATCTTAGATGCAAATCCCAGCCGTCCAAGGTCACCAACCAACGCATGGTAACCTTTGGTCGCGCCTAAACCACGTCAAGGCATGCCGACCATGCCGCATGTGCCAATGGCATGCCGCGCCATCCACCTTACAGCGCCTAAGCCATGCCATGCCGGCCTTCCCTTCACGGCTTCCAAAATGAAAGCGTGCGACAATCAACGGCCACCCTTCCATCTTAGATGCAAATCTCAGCCGTCCAAGGTCACCAACCAACACATGGTAACCTTTGGCCCAACGCCAAAACCCTAGTTTTGGTCACGCCCAAACCGCACCAAGGTATGCCGGCCATGCCACATGTGCCAATAACATGCCATCCACCTTGCTGCACCATACCATGCCTGCCTTCCTTATGCGGTTTCCAAAACAAAGGTTGGCGACGATCAACGACCATCCTTCCATCTAAGATGCAAATCTTAGCTGTCCAAGGTCGCCAACCAACGCATGGTAACCTTTGGCCCAAAACCCTAGTTTTGGTCACGCCCAAACCGCGCCAAGGCATGCCGGCCATGCCACATGTGCTAATGGCATGCCAGCCACCTTGCCGCGCCATACCATGCCGGCCTTCCCTATGCGGTTAACAAAACAAAGGTTGGTGACGATCAACGGTCATCCTTCTATCTAAGATGCAAATCTTAGCCGTCCAAGGTCGCCAACCAACGCATGGTAACCTTTGGCCCAACGCCAAAACCTTTGTTTTGGCCACGCCCAAACCGCGCCAAGGCATGCCAGCCATGCCATATGTGCCAATGGCATGCCAACCACCTTGCAGCGCCATACCATGCCGACCTTCCCTATGCGGCTACCAAAACAAAGGCTTGCCAAGATCAACGGCCACTTTTCCATCTAAGATGCAGATCTTAGTCGTCCAAGGTTACCAGCTAATGCATGACAACCTTTGGCCCGACACCAATCCCTAGTTTGGTCGCACCCAAACAAAGCCAAAACCCTAAATTTTGGCCACGCCTAAACTAGGCCATATTAAAGCCGTACCGTCCATGCTTTCATGTCACTGGCTACCAAACGAAGGGTTGCAATAATCAACGGCTACCCTTCCTCTTAAGATGCAAAATCTCGACCGTCGAAGGTCTCCACCGAGCCGGCAAGTCTCCCAAGCTCAACTTGCCGAACAAAAACATGTTACATGTTTTCCACGAAAACACTCGAGACATCAACACATGTCACAAAATGGGGGATGCTCACTGGGTATTTGTTTGGCAGTTTACAGCGTGCGGTGTGCACTACGCCCATTACAAGACAGTGTCATAAGGATGGGGCGGTTAGTAAATACATGGAGTAATGGTAAAACGCTTTCTTTTATGGAACATAAATTCCAGGCGTTACCAGTTACCACCTCCTCCCGTTTACTCATCTGTTTTCCATTTCTTACGAGACCAGAGTACTTTTCACTTCGACTTGTATAAATAAGTCTTACCTATTTCCACCGAACAATAAGTTCAGGTCAGGAGGATACAACACTCAGAAAATATTTACTATCTTTCCATATGTTAGCTTCCCACTTTCTGATACAAATCGTGAAATAACTACTCTTCCAGAATCAACTATTCTGGTCTCAACACTCTCTTTGCTTCCCTCTCCAAAACCAACCCTTCTCCTTCACTTTGTGACTGAAGCAAGTCTTGAACGACCATTTCTTGGTTTAGGCCGCATTTGTAGAGATTGATCTCTCAAATCTAAAGTACTCCCTTGCAGTACATTGTTTAGGGTTTAAACTCGTTTCTCACCCACACACCCGAAATTACCAAAATCAGCAGAAATCGTTTTCACCCTCAAACAGTAATACTGTGAGGCTCCGTAATGTGTCTTATGTTGAGCACGATACAACCAAGTTGATTAATTTTTAATTAGCTTTGTTGGTTGTTCCGTAAGGTACTTTATGTTGAGCATTCTTGAACTAAATTAATCATCTTGTTTGGTTATTTAGTTACTGCTCCATAAGTCTTTTTATGTCGTGCAAAACAAATGACAATTAAATTGATTACTTTTGTAATTAGTTTGGTTGTGTATTCCAATTAGATTAATTATGGGTTCTCTTGTAATTAATCTAGTTGAATATTTTCATACTCCATAAGATTCCTCTTATGTTGAGTATATGAACGACTATCCTATTCATTTTTCAATGGGTATGTTAGTCGTATGCTCCGTAAGTTCTCTTATGTCGAGCATAATCAATTAAGTTGATCACTTGTGTGTTTAATTTTATTGCGTATTCCGATTAAATTAATGATGGTTTTACTTGTGATTAATTTGATTGAGTTTTTGGATATAGAAAATCATTCTCATGGTTTTTGGTGTCCAATAAAAATCCTTCTTTTCTTTCAAAATGAAGGTCACTCTTGTTGTTCCATTGGGAATGACATCAAATGGGGGAGAGTTATTTTGAACTTGTGCTTAATGGTCATATCTTGAGGGGTATGCGATTGTGGAATTTTAAAGGGGTTATCTTGTATCTTTAAACTCCTTGATGAATTCTATTAGCTTTGGTTATATGATTGCATCTAAATTAGATGGTATGTACTCTTTTCTTTTAGTCATGAAATGTCTCTTACGGAAATTTCATTATGATCCCGTTCTTGTACCTTTGCCAATTTTATTGACAAAAAGGGAGAGAATTAATATGTAGTTCACACTACAAATACATATGGTTTTCGGATCATTGTGTAAGGGGGAGTGGTTTCCATGTGAGATGGAGTATTGACTAAGGGGGAGTGATACATATCACCATAGTATTATTGTTGAAGTTGTGATACAATTGGAATTTGACACTGTGTAATAATACTATGACATTGTATAACAATGATCGAGACCGATGCTTTCTCATTGTTATAGCTACGGATCTTCAATAACGGTGATGCTAAACTTACAACATTTGGGATCATTGGAGTACTTGGAAGTGACGAAGATTTCGAGGAATGTTGAAGATTAGACATGTGGAATAGGAGCTACTAAAGTTTCTTTATCCTTTTTGTATTCCATATGTATTGATAGTTTTGTCACTAAAATTGACAAAGAGGGAGATTGTTAGAGCATTTCTCGGTCGAACTCACATGCGTTGCTATCTCAAGCATGTTTGTCAATGTTAGTGATCAAAACTATAAGTCTTGGTTTCTAGTCTACTATACCTAAGTCTCGGACAAGGATAGAAAGTGTAGTTGAGCTCAAGGACTTCATGGAGATTCATCATACAAGAATAAGAACTACTCAAGGAACCGGTGGAACTTCTCGACAAAAAGGTATGTGAAGACTTGAACTTATCTGTCACTCAAAAGTCTATCTACTCTATCTCCTACTTCTTGAGACAAAATGTCGTATGCTATATATATACTTAGATTATACACATTTGTTATTTCGACCCGAGTATACCTTGCCTATATATATCTCGAAATATGTGTTGGTAAGCGTTTCGCTTCGACCATGTTTATCTTTACCTAATGACGAAAGTCATGATATTTTTCAATCACTTTGAAAGTTGCTTTGACGAGAAATGGTGTAACAACTATATAACGTCCTCTAAGAATATTTCAATGGTTGGAATGAGAGTTTAGATTACATAACTAATGATGTACATAAGTATTGTTGTGGAAACACATATATGCATAAGTCATATCCCTTGAACCAAAGTTTGCGAACTTTGTTGATCAATAGAAACCAGAAGAATGGCTTGTTGCCAAGTCCTTGAACTCAGTACGCGAACTGCTGAACTTCTCATCCTGAGAAATTCTGCTAGAGTTGACAAACTAGTTGCGTGAGTACCAGTCCGTGAACCGACGGAAAGTTGTTGCCGAGATTTTCTGCTGGAGTTTGTAAACTCTGCCCGGTTGCTTAAGTCCGCGAACCTAGTGTGCGAACTTAAGAAGGTTATATATCCGAAGATGATTTCTGAACTTAAACTTATAAAGATTGAGGAATGCAATTTGCAAACCGTGGCTATAAAGTTCATGAACCGATTCGAGTGAATCAAATCATCTTTGATTCAATTGTGTCTTGTGTAGTACATAAGATTTCCTTGCAATTGAACAACTCTCTAACTAGTTCATTTGAGTCATTTGAACTAGTTATGGTGAAGAATAATATGGTTGGTATGGAATGCTCATATGGCTAAACTTTTGGTTAACTATTGTTGAACCAACAATGTACACGTTTGGGTACGGTTAACAAACTTAAAAGCGTGCATTTCATTTGTGTATAACAAGCTAAGTTCTCAATCTAACGGTTGAGAAATATTAGCTTGAATCTAAATCAGGTTTTCATCTAACGGTGGATATTGTTTGCTTTGTGACCAGGCGAAACCCTGAATTGAAAGACTATATAAGGGGACATCTAGCAACTCTGCAAAACTAATCCCTACACTTCGCGTGTGATGCTAGTTTGCGTGCTAGAGTCGGTTCTCCTTTAACCTTTGGTTTTCTTCTTCTAAAACCAGGTTAACGACTTAAAGACTTCATTGGGATTGTGAAGCCAGACCAATACTACTTTTATCGTAGTTGTGTGATATGATCTTGCATCTTCTATCGTACGAGTACAATCAGATTGATTGGCTTGAGATTTATATCTCCGATAGGCAAGATATAAAAAGTAGTCACAAACATCTTTGCCTCATTATTTATGATTCTACAACATCTTGTTTCGCTACCATACGATTAAGATTGTTGTGAGGTGATTGATTTATGTAGGTTGTTCTTCAGGAATATAAGACCGGATTATCAATTGGTTCCTGTTCACCTTGATTATGATCAAAAGACGGAACAAAAACTTTAAGGTTTATCTGTGGGAGACAGATTGATCCTTTGATAGACTTGTCTATATGAGACAGATTTGTTTATTGTCAAAGCCTGTGATTTTGGGTCGTAGTAACTCTTAGTTGTGGGTGAGATCAGCTAAGGGAATCAAGTGTGCAATATCCTGCTGGGATCAGAGGCGTGGGGAGTACAACTGTTCCTTGGATCAGCGGGAGACTGATTGGGGTTCAACTACAGTCCAGTACGAAGTTAGCTTGGAGTAGGCTAGTGTCTGTGACGGCTTAATACAGTGTGTGTTCAATCTGTACTAGGTCCGGGTTTTTTCTGCATTTGCGGTTTCCTCGTTAACAAAATTTCTGGTGTCTGTGTTATTTCAGTTTCCGCATTATATTCTTTTATCTTTATAATTGAAATAATACAGGTTGTGCGTTAGATCATCAATTAGATTAATCCAACCTTTGGTTGTTGATTGTCATTGATTGATCCTTGGATATTGGTCTTTGGTATCATCCAAGTTATTCCTTATGTTTGATTAAAGACTCGCTGATTTCTATTAGCTCGAGTAAATCAAAACAAGAGAGAGATATTAACTCCTTGAGATACTTTTACCTAGATTGAGTCTGACTGTCTAGTTGATTCTCTAGAATGTATTTCGGAGTTAGTCCATACAAATTGCTAAGCGAAATATTGGGTGGTGTTGTTAGACCCCCGTTTTTTCAGTATTGATTGCAAAATCTTGACAATTACCTTGGTAGTTGTTATTGGATAGATATAAGGACCTGACAAAGGAGTTTATTGGGATAAACGGAAGAGCCTTTTGTCGAACTCATATCACTTGGTTGAAAAGAGTTGTTACTGAAAAGATTTGTTGTTCCTTTACTGTTTGGAATACGAACCAAAGGAATTTTTACAAGTGCGTGACTTATTGCAAATTGGAGGCGCGGGGATACAGACGGAACTAGGTGAACTATAGGTTTAGTTGCTTGGTCTCAACTATACAAAGTTGGTTTAATTTTGTACAGCGGCTTAATCTTGAGATTATTCAATTATGGACAAGGTCCCGGGGTTTTTCTACATTTGCAGTTTCCTCGTTATCAAAATCTTGTTGTGCCATTTACTTTTAGTTTCCGTATTATAATTGTTTTATTACAATTAAAGTAAATTGCACTTTGTACGTTAAAAGGGAACTTGATATTGATCCCATTGGTTTCGGTTATTACTGTACCTTTTATCAAGTGATCACTTTGTTGTTGTATTGTGTTGATTCTATATCAATAGACGATCACACAAAGTGTATTGGTTTTCTCCACTTGCCTTTGATATTTAATTAACGAATTAGGCCAGTTCGGACTAACCCTGTATCAAGTGGACACTGTATTGAAATATTCCTTGAGTGATTTTTGCTCCAAGAGGTTTATACACAGTGGGTCTTGTATAGGTTGTGTGTCGTATGACCGCTATGACGAGGAGAGGGTGTCCTTTGTCCCATTCAGTGTTAGTATTTATTATTAGGCTTATTGGTAGTAATTGGCTGGGTAACGTGTGTCTTTATCAATTGTAAGGAATGGGTTAGATTTAGCCATGTGCTGGCTTAGTAGCCGTAGGATTTATTCAGTAGAGTCGAGCCTTATAAGCTCAGTGTTTGTAATCAAACTCGCATGAAAATATTAATCTGAATAGTCGTTCAATCGATTTCATGGATGGTTCTTCCGAACTAGACGGCTCAGATCTTCGTATCGGAGAGGTTACCGTTATTGTTGATGGTAACCATGTTGTTATACGTCCAGGTACACAATAATTGGTATCAGATTCGTATCGATCCAGGGATTATTGGTATCTTATTAAGGTAAAAAATGAAGCCTATATCCATTACCTTGATCTGCAGACGCAATATAGAGATTTATCCAACGCCGTATCTTCATGGAGTAGAAATCGTCAGCTTTGGAGATTACAAAATGAAATCTCCTGGGCAAGGGTCAGATGGGAATCCATTCAGGTACCACCATTCGAAGAACAATTCGTTAATAAAGCTTGGATTGCGAGAGATACGAAGGAGGAGGAGGTTTTCATTGTAGATTTGGTACCTAAATTGAGTCAAGACTCTTCAACAACGAAAGAAGCTAGGGTTACAGAGGAAAGGAATACTGAAGAGATAGTTTTAGCTGAAGAATTGATTGTTGATTCTGATGAGTTGACTCCATCAGTTGAAGAAACAGAAGATTCAACCACCGTCGTAGTCAAATCAATTTTTCCCCCTGTCATTGAAGTGGGTAATTCTTCAGATGTGGAGTTGATTCCTTTTGTTGTCGATGAAATCATGAACTTGATTCCTCCATTTTCTCTGTTGAAGAAGAAGATGTTGATCCACTTAATGGTATGTGTTTACAACTTGAAAATGTGGAATGTTTGAACGATTTTTTCTTTCTCCACAACAAATTCTAGGTATGGATTGTTTTCACTTCAAACTCGATAATTCTTGTTTGTTATTCGACCGTGGTAAATGTACTGGTAGATTGATTCTTCGATTGATTATTCAATTTGGGTATAAATTTGATTTTTCGTCTGTGCAATCATTTCATCTTTTATGTGTTAATGACCCCAAAGTTTATGATGAGAGGAAATTGTTTGTTCATATATCTAAGAGAAACTTGAAACTCATATGGATTAGGGTATATGCACCTGAAATGATACAGGAATTCTTAGGTAAACTGCCTGATAGTGTTTTGTGGATCTGGAATGACGGTGGTGTTTATTACTATATTTATTTTGTGCACCCTTGTTCCGTATTTGATCGTGGAAAAGGAATTGAACTTACTCAAGAGTCTACTCAATCTGTGAATGATTATAAATTGTCTTTTAGTCTATCTAATACTTGTTCATTGATACTCGGTGAGTATTCCAATTTATGGGCTACTAACAATCGAAATCTAGTCTTTGAGTTCATTCTAGAAGATTGCAAGTGGTACGGGAAATGTTCCAGTATGGTAAGCCTCTATGGTCTAGGTTGATACTTCAATTGACGTGGGTTAATGCAACTGGTACTGCAAGGGAATTATTTACTCAACTACATCACAGCAGTAGGTGGAGTTTCCGTGGTTCTTTTATTTTGCAGTTGGGCAGTGGGTTGCTAGCTGGGATTTCGATTCTTCATTTTCCGTCAGTGGGTGTTGGTTTCGAGATACTCTGTAAAGAAGCATGTATGCGAGCAATTGTATTATCTACTCAAGCTTTTCAACAAAATCTTTTTTACTGTCATAGCTTGCAGAGTCCTTTATCTCAAAAAAGAGAAATTCAGAGTCTAAATGTGTTGCTTTGGGTAGAGTACTTGCGCTGGAAATTCAAGTTGTTTTCAACTGTTTTTTGGAGTGGAAGAAGTATTAGTGTGGCAGTTCATCTCTTAGTACTTGACATTTCTATAGCTCAATTTTATTTCTCAAGAATCAGGTTCTTTTTTCTCTCTCTTCTGCTTCTAAATGCAGTCCATGGTAGTTTTTTACTTCTTGAGGCAGTTGTGCAGAGAATTTTGCTTAACAAATTAATTTATTTGCTGGAGATTTATGAATGCGATTCCGCTAAATATCCTCATGGATGTTACAAGTATCTACTGCAAAAAAAAATTCGTGATGTACCAAATGTTGCACAAGACTTTTATGGTGAATGGTTAGAGGTTAACGCTCGTATATATGAACAGGGAAAAACACCACAATTTTTTTTAATGGGAAGGTTTCCTCAGTTTGCAGTTACTAATGGGTCTGCACCAATATCATTTATCATGAAATTTTCTGTCTCCATTTTTCTTATCTTGCCTACATGTGTTGTCATGATGTATCCTGAGGTGTTTGAGCAGCTGAAGGTTCATTTTAGGCTTACAACCAAGTGTCTTACTATTGGTAAGTTTTGGGCACAAGAACTGTTTACTATATTAGTGGGGAGTATAGTACGGAGGTTGAGTGGTGGTGCTGATGTTCTTCTCATAATCAACCATGCCTTCTCTAATGCTCCAAAATCTTTCCATGGTAAACTTTTAAAGGTTAGTATTGGAGTACATGAAAATGGAGAGGGATTACACATTATTTTACTGATTTTCTCCATTGTGGTAGTACACGTACATGGGGAGTTTGTGTTGCTTGTTCTTCTTATTCTGATATTTTGCTCTCATCGATTATCGTGTTTGGTCTGTCAACCAACAAGTGGTTATCTCCGCCTCAAGTTCGATGGAAGGAAACGGGCAGTACAAATTTTTTCCACCATGATATATACTTTAGATGTGTCGAAATTGGTGATCTCATTGAAGTGGGAATTTTCTATCATTCCAACATATTTTTGGAGTGCAAGGAATGTTAAAGGGATAAATTTGGACTTCACTTCAGTTGTCTTGGTTGGGTCCATTTTTCCGATTCTAGCGAAGTTAGAGGAGAAAAATAGGAAATGGCAACTACAAGCTATAATACCTTGCAGCAACTGATGATGCCCAGCTCGCCCGTGTACGAGTGTGCATTTCTGCATGTCTCTTCTTTCTCATCAAGTTTATTCACTGGATATATGATAGAGGCAAGCTGTTAGCTTATCCGGGCGCCTCCAGTCAGCTGGTCCCCTTTCTATAGTTCCGTGATTTTTCTAATGTGACACGACGTCATTATCTTCAGTTGGAATTTTCTGATGTTAATGGGGTCCTAGCCATGAGTCCTGCTGGTAGTGTTACTTCTATCCATGTTTATCAAGCTGCGACTTGTGAAGATTATGCACGTGTTTACTGTTTGGAACCTGACATAGAAAAGATCAGTTTGCTGAGGGGATTTCGGTGTTGCACTACTACCATGTGTTGCCAACTTATGTCGTATGACCGCTATTATGAGGAGAGGGCTTGGAAGCTCGGTTCTCACCCTTGAGGACGGGGATGTTTTCAAGGAGTTGGGAATGTCGTATGAACGCTATGAGGAGGAGAGGGTGTCCCTTATCCCATTCAGTGTTAGTATTTAGTATTAGGCTTATTGGTAGTAATTAGCTGGGTAATGTGTGTCTTTATCAATTATAAGGAATGGGTTAGATTTAGCCACGTATTGGCTTAGTAGCCGTAGGATTTATTCAGTAGAGTCGAGCCTTATAAGCTCAGTGTCTGTAATGAAACTCTAAAATGTTAGTCTGAATAGTCGTTCAATCGATTTCATGGCTGGTTCTTCCGAACTAGATAGCTCAGATCTTCAGATCGGAGAGGTTACCATTATTGTTGATGGCAACCATGTTGTTGTACGTCCAGGTACACAACATTGTGATCAAAATAAAAGATTGCGGTATATTTGGGTATCCTCGCCTTTTCAATTGGTATCAGAGCAGGCAAACACGAAAAGATCTAACAATCTGTGTTTGGTGCGATCCAAACTATAAGAATGAACTCGAGTTCTCATGAATCGACTTCAATTAACGTATCGTCAAGATTTGACGGAACAAACTATCTGTGGTGGAAATCTGCTATGAGATCTTTTCTTCAATCACGAGACTTTAATACATGGCTATTAGTCGTCGATGGTTATATTCGTCCAAAGATAGAAAATTTGGAAACTGAGTTTAAATGCTTAGTAGATTTTTCAAACGAAGAAAAGGCTCTTGCAAAGCAGAATTCAGATGGTTTGAATGATGTAAGTCGCGATCTACAACATCATGTATAAACATGTCAAACTTCGAAAGAAGCTTTGGATAATCTTCAGATCGTATTCGAAGGAAACACTTCAGAGAACGAAGCTAGACTTCAAACTCTTACGTCTGATTGGGAAAACCTTCGAATGGATGACAACGACACTTTTGAAGAGTTTCATCTTAAACTCTCTGAGATAATTAATGCTTCTTTCTCTCTTGGAAAGACTATTTCTGAAAAAGATATAGTGTGCAAAATTCTCAGAGTGTTGCCACCTAGATACGATTCTAAGAAGCATGCACTCATAGAAGCAAATGATCTTTCAACCCTTTCACGAAGCACACTCGTTGGAGAGTTAAAGATCTTTGATCATGTATCACAGTCTATTCAAACAAAAGGAATCGCTTTTAAAGCTGCAAAAGTTCTGAAAGCTCCAATAGAGAGGAATAGACAGATGGATGATTCAGATGAACAGATTACAGAAAATTCTGATGATGAAATTGAACAATCATTATTATTGATTACTAGACAATTTCGAGATATCTTAAAGAAAATAAATAAGAGATTCATAAAGGATACTCATCGATCTTCCCGTTCACATGATCGAATTCCTGTCAAAACGGATCATGAAGAAGATGATGAATATCAGCCGCAATGCTTTAAGTGTAAAGGGTTTGGTCATATCGCTAAAGACTGTCCCAATCTTAAGAAATACACTGGAAGCAAGGCTCTGGTTGTAACTCTAGATGAGAGCTCCGATTCATATGATTATGAAGAAGAGGAAACAACTAATATTGCATTAGTTGTCAATCTTATTTCTTCCTCTTCCATTAGTGATTTACCCATTTAAAAAATGGACACGACTTCCGATGTTACTAAATCATCTAATGGTAAAGGAAAAAATAAGACAAGATGCAAAAACTGTCTCAAAAACATAATTGCTAATAGTTGCATGGACAACCTAAGTCAATCTCAAGATACTTCGTCAGTTCGAGGTAACAAAAGGAGATCCTTTCATACTATACTAGATCAAGAACATTCTGGTTGTTCAAAATTCCATAATGAGAGAAAATATCATACTAATACCAAATGATCGGTATTAGAATTCTTTCCTCACCATGTGTGCCAAATCTTTAAGTGAGGAAAAAGAAAAATCAAGGCACTTATGTGTAGATTATGGGAATAAAATCCAGTAATTAAAAATATTTGAGATATTCGTATTTATAGGAATATTATATTTTCAGAAGTATGAAAATTATAAAAAGATCCTTCTCCTTCTTTGGTCATTCCTTGTCCGAACCATGAGTCTGGATCCAACATCTTCTCTTGGTAAGATGCTAGATCAGAAATATCAACTTAAGAATAAGTCTGCATCTTCTCTTGATATTAAGAGTAAAATCAAAAAGAGAGATTGTCTTAGCAAGAAGGAAAGAGAGAATATGCTGAAGAAAGATCAGTGTATTGAAGCATTGGCACACTTCTATGTTCAATCAAAGACAGAATTACATGCTCTTGCAGAATCCTTCACGAAAATTTCTCACATGCAAGAAATTCTGGTCAAGCAACAAGGTTTTCTACTTGAAGAAATTCACAAGCTGAAGACTGAAAGTAATAATATGCCTTCATTGAGCACTGATATGAAGGACTAAGTTGCAAAGAAAATAGACATCAGTTTTTGATTTCTTTCAATAATTATATTAGGTCTATTATGAAAAAAACTATCTTATAAATAAAATTATTGGTTTATAATTTTTCTTGTGATAGTTTTTGATTACATATCATGTGCTTGAATGCTTTATCTCATTGCTATGTATGTTTATGGGATGTTTAGTTTCGGTTATGGGTGCACATACCCTACCCATATCCGCCAATCCTACCCTACCCGCCAGTGTTTTAACCGTATCCTATCCTACCCACTATTTGGCGGGTAGGGTAACGGGTAAAGATTTTCTTAACCGTCGTTAGATGGGTAGGGTGACGGGTAAAGCTCGAAATTATCCTACCCTACCCGCCTATTTATCTAACAGCCGTTAGTAGCCGTTGATCTTTCTATTATTGATCATCTTTGCCGTTGGTTTTTTATTAATCAACTCAACCTAAAAACTAAATTCATTTTCGTTTCATCTCTTCATACTTCTCCTCTCTACACAGAAACTCCCAGAACCCTAGATTGAAAATCCAGTTTGTTTCTCAATAATTAGAAATCAAAGTTAGAAATCGAAGAGGAACCTCACTCTCGTATCGAAGATCGAAACTCACTGTCACAATTCATTCATCGTCCTAACCGAAATCAAAACGTATGTATCAGTAAAAATCTAAAGTAACCATTTCCATCTAGTATATTTTTTACCTCCAACCACAAGAGTTTCAGGCTTACAGCTAAAATTTATCTTTGGGGTTTGTCAATTTTGGGTGCGAGAGGTAAGGATCTCCCTTAGTCGTTTTGTTTTTACAAATTTCTTCTGCCCTTAATTCAATTGGTTAGTTATTTGATCAAGGTATTGTAGATTGATTTCATTTTTTCAATTTATAACTTGGGTAGGTCGTAATGACCATGATTGCATGTTTTCTTAATTTGTTTTAGGGAAATTAAATTAGGGTTCCTTATTTTTACATGAGTTATGGGTTTCTTTGTTTTCTTGAAATGACCTAGTGTTGCCTCCGTTGTTCTTCTAGTACTGTTTTTTCATTAGGGTATGACTGATTTATGTGATTTTGTGCATGCCCATCTTGAGATTTGATAAGCAGTAGCCATGAGTATGTTAGGTTTCGGTTCAAGTTTTTGATTTTTTTCAATTCCATTCTCAAAATCTGTGATGTTGAGTTGAGTTATTGTATAGTTAAAATTACTTAAGATAATTGTGTTCAGTGTCTCTCGCTGGTTGTCAAATCTTGGATGTAAAACCTTTAATGGATAAAATGCAAGTGTTATATGTTTCTGCCTAGTATTGTCCGGACTTTTGCTTTGGATAAGGTTGTTTTGGTTTAGTGGTCGGTGGATGAAAATGTGCATACATCTAAAAAGGCTTGGAAAAGCACATTCTGTTGATTAAGGATTTTGTTCATCAATGTAATGGTTTATGTGGCTATAATAGATCCAAAATATCAGTTATTTTGACTGGGGCGGGAAGCTTAGAAGGATTCATTTACTCTTCCATGTGGTTGTTCTTATACTAACCATTGTCGACCTTGGTGAACTGATGTGCGACATTAGAATTTATACCTTGCTTTGTAATTAACATTTATATTCCTGAATGCTTTTTAATTAGGATTACGGGTCTGTTGTCAGTTCAGCGGGTCCTACAAACAAACGTTGGGGGTTCTTTTTTGAACCCAGGGTGAGTCTCTCTACAAGATAGGATCATTCATAAAGATGTAAATATATTCTGATGTAAGCACCTATACGTCGTTCAGCTGTACAAGGTATCTTCTTTTGCACTTTAAATTGGCAATTTTTATAAATGTTCAACATGCTTGGATCCTGATTCTACCCAATTGTGCCATAGGGAAAAACTTGGGACATACTGAATCTTGACTCAACCGTTTATACTTCTTATTCATGACCAAAACTATGCTGCAAGGTTGTCTCTATTTTACTTTAATTTTTATTTTTTGTCATCTTTGTAAATGATATATTCTCTTGGTTTAGGTGATGGGAAGCAAGACAAAGATTTTTATCGTTTTGGAGTCAGTCACCGGAGGAGAGCTCTTTGAAAAAGTTGTAATTTATCCATGAAGTCCCCTGTACCATGATTAGATGCATGGAGTCTAAGCGTTATGATGGGAACACAAGGTCGAGCGTTGAATTTAGGTATATAGGTTCTCGACACGGTGCCAGCAGGGGTGTCCGGAACCAGCAAAAACACATCAGTATGTGTGTAAATTAATTTACCACGGAGACTTAAAGGTTGATTTTCTGGAATGTGTTAATTTTGTAGAAATTAGGAAACTTCAGATCTACAAGATAGGATCATTCATAGAGCTGTAAATGTATTCTGATATAAGCTGGAGTAAGTAATTGTCTGTACACAATCCTTTTGGTGATATTGTGCATGTGAAGGAGGTAAATGCAACGACACCAGTTCATTTAGGATATAGGTCTCACAGTGCAGAAGCAGTTTGTAAATTTAACTCTTTTCAAGGCTGTTATCAGAGATTAAACGTCAAGAGTAACAAACTTGGTGTGCTGCTAATGGGATTAAGACCACATACTAACTGGGAAATCAATCCTCACAGTACTAGTTTTATGCGCCTTAATTACACCTTGCTCTGTAATTATCATTTATATTCCTGGGTTTTTTTTTTTGCAATTTCTTGTACTGCATATTAAAGTTATGAAATTTAATGTTGTTGGTTTTAGTTTTTGCAGGCTTAGTGTGAGCAAACATGGTTGATATTACAGAAGAGATGTCAACGAGACCTCATATTCCCTCTCAAGCTGCATCTAAATTTTTGCAACGAAGGGACAGTACTGTTGCATCTCCGCCACCTCCACCATCTTCTCAACTTGAGGTCAGAGAAAGTAAGAAGCGGAAGAGGACATCTTGGGTATGGGGGCATTTTACGACGAGTTTTGATGAAGATGGTATTAAATGGGGGAAGTGTAACCATTGTGAAGGCATGATGCTTTTGTTTGTTCATTTTTCCCTAATTAGATTGGCAGTACCATTGGGTACATATTTAGATAGGATGGCTCTTATTTGCTGTGTTGTTGCAAGATTTCATTTTTGTTTTTTGGGAAGCATTTTTTGTATACACAGTCAAGATAGTAACTAGTAACCAGAAAATCCAGAGTATAGAAAACTAAAAAAGAAAAAAGAAAAAAGAAAAAAAACGGTTATACCCGCCACCCTATCCTACCCGACCCGCCAATTAATGGGTCGGGTAGGACCTTATCCGTTTAGTGGCGGGTAGGGTGGCGGGTAAAAAATTTCTTACCCGCCAGTCAGCGGGTAGGGTGGCGAAATAGGCTATATCCTACCCACCCTACCCGTTGTGCAGCCCTAGTTTCGGTTTTCATAACCTTATTATTCGATCTCATATGATGTGAACCCTTATGACTTTTTGGTTTAGCGGGATTAAGTTATAGCTCATGTTGGTAGGCTTTATCAAAGGATCATGAGGGGTTCTGATTGAAAAAATATGTGAAAAAGTCACAATATGTTGAATCGTTTGGTTTAGCATAAAAACATATGTGTTTCGGGGTTTCAACTTTTGCTCGCAATAGTTAAAAAGGGTTTTCAACCTTTCTTTGGTAAAGGTTGGTTGTTGTCGTCCTTTTGTCCTGCATGAGGATGACAACTTAATAATATTTCAGTATCAATTCTCCCTGGAAAGAAGATGCAAACATTATTGGAGAAGCGGATGCGAAATTTGAGGTAACGACTTTGTTAGTTAATCGTTTTCTTGTTTAAGAAAAGCCTGATTTTATTGCATATATTTTTATTGCTTTTGCTTAACAAAATTTTGGTACAATTGATGTTTATTCCATTATTTGTGTATGGATGTGTATGTGATTCAATTATTTCCGGTTAAGAAAAACTATTGTTATCTTGCTTTATTGTTTGGTATCAATCGTTTAGGCTTACGAAATTTCGGTGCAATTGCGGTGCTTTAATGTCCGTGTCGTTTCAATTGATTCCGGTTGAGGTAAATAATTATGCAAGTTGATTTATTTGGTTTGTATGAATTGTTTATGGCTTAACAAAAGAAGAGGTTTTAAGGATGAATTGTTTAGTCCGATTTGATTCCGGATAAGAGAAACTAAGTTAATTCTGATCTTAGTTAGACTTATCAAAGTAGAGGTTTCGGTTATTCAAGTCTAATCGAATGCCTTAACAAGAAATGCTAGTTAACTAACCTAGTACTTGTATTGTTTAAAAGTGAAAGGTCTAAGTTATATGGATAATTAGAGCCTGATGATAAAAATAGAGTTATCTTTATTTTGGTCTTATCGAACAAGCTATTAGGGAAAATTTCTATTTTTATCATCAGGTTCCGCTTAAAAATCGCTTGTTCGATAAGACCAAAATAAAGATAACTCTATTTTTATCACCAGGTTCTAATTATCCAACAAGCGATTTTTAAGCGGAACCTGATGATAAAGTGCTTAGTCGATTTTTGGTTTGCTAAACTATTAGGGAAAATTTCTTCGGGCAATTGTTTACTTAGTAACATATCAAAACAAAATTACTTTGTAGTTTCGGTCTTGATATTGGTTATCAAAAATGGTGTGTGGAACCCTCGTGCTTAACTCTTATAGGTTGCAAGTCTTGTGAGATTTGTAAGATCCTTTCGGTTTGTCTTTTATTTGCTTGTACCTTTGTCATTTTGTTACAAAAATGGGGAGAAATATATGGAGTAAACAAGTGATATTGGTATTGATTTATATTGATTGGTATCACTAAGGGAAAGGACAATGGTGCTTAAACGTCTTATCTATCGAAAGAGTAAAGCATAACTAAGGGGGAGTAGCATATCATATTGATAAGGGAATAACAAAGACGTGTGGATTGAAAATCTACCTATCTTACCTTTAGGGGGAGTATTATATTTGTTATTATAATGTCAACAACGGTATTTATGGATCGAATGTATACAGGTTATTGTGTTGTTGAATTTGGTAATCAAACGTATGTGTAATGAATTCTTGTAAAGAGTCGCTTGATTATACACTAGAGTCAACTTCGTATAGGTTAGCTTGAAAGTATTAGGATATGATACATTACAAGTATTATGTGAAGACTTGAAGAATGTGAAGAAGTATGGAGCTACAACGACGACATCATCCTTCCACCTGAGGTTAGTAATATTTAACTTGAACTGTTTCATTCCCTAAGGTATCTTTCAAGTCGCGCATATTGAAAACAAAACTGCAAAGCTATGAATGATTGTACTCTAGTTAGACGTAGTATTAAGGAATACAATACAAAGTATAACGCTTATCTTTTGAACTTCGTATATAAGACATCGACATAATCGTTTGAATGTTATTGTGATTATGTATGTGTATGAGGTGAAGATTTCATCCTAGGAAACACTGTTTTACATTCGTTTAAAGGAAGTAAATTCATGAACTTGTTTTTTGAATCGAAAAGGAAATTGCTAGGCTTATTGGTATGGTTATTCATTGCATATATTTTGAACTACCAATATGTGTGATTAGTATAACCGCTCATGACTTGCTTATGTTCTTGGTAAAATTATTCACAAGGTTTGACTTTTATATTGGTATGACTTTTATTAGTGAAACCGATCTTAAGTAATCACAAGAGATTGTATGATCGATTTAGTGTTATTGGTATGACCAACTCTAGGCAAAGGGGAACCTATCCTAGTAAGAGGTACAACCTATCACAAGAGGGGAATCGATCCTTGTAAGAGGTGCAACAAGTTTCTAGATATTGGGAACCGATCCTATGAACATGTGCAACACGTTTTTAGATATTGGGAACCGATCCTATGGACATGTGAAACAAATACAAATTAGATACCATATATATGTGGGAACCGATCCTAGTACCCAGTCAACCAAGTTTTTGTAACTAGCGTGACTAATTCTAGTACCCACATGGAGGTAGAACCGAAACTTGTTTTGGTAGAACCGTGAAACCCATGTTTGGTGATTTGATAGGATAATCAATCACATAGTTCTTGGAAGTCTGATGAACCAATTCTAAACTTGTTTGGAAGTGTGGCAAATCGATTCCAAGATTGTAAGTATGAAAGAGGACTTACAAAGTAAAGATGTCGACATGCTTTGAACATGTGCAGTAGCGCTTATCTTTTATTGTTCAAAGATATTCCTTAATAGCTAATGGAGAATCCCGGATCGAAAATAAATTGAGAATCTTTTAATTAAGGTTTTTAATTTTATATTTGGAAAATAAAAATTAGTAATGTGCATTTACTAGTGGAGATTTTCTAAGAAATTTCGGTCAATATTTGGACAAAGCATTTCCAGGAATTATGGAAACCGAATTTGGAAATATATTACATATCTTGTGAATATTTTCGGTTTTGGAAATTCCTTGGTGTCCAAAATTCCTTGGTCTATAAATATCAAAGTTTGCATTTCGAGCAAACTAATCCTCAGATCCAGCAAAACTACATAATTGTGTTGTTATTGGTGGAGCTGCCTATTCGGAGAGAAAATTAACCTAATTATGCGAAATGTCTTACAGCCGCTCGGTTTAAAGACTTCTCTGGGATTGAGAAGCTCTATTAGTACTGTTGGTGGGAAACTAGATAATTGCGGTTTATTATTAGTTTTCGATTGATTTGATTGACTAATGGTTGTTGAACTTTGATTGCATCTAGTTTGTTTATGCTTGAGAATCTTCTCTTCTGATATAATATTCATTCAAACTAGATCAAAGTTTCGATGGGTATCTTTAGACTGTTTGTAGATCTAAAGACGTCTTGTGATAATCCATTGTTAACAGACTCCGTTCTGTGTGTGATTGATCACAAGAGATTCAAGTTGATTGTGTGCAGGTGTTTATTGAAGATCTAAGAAGATTTCTAATTTGGGTTCATAATCTTTGGTGTGCACAAAACTTGTTTCGGGTAAAGATGATCCAACTATAATCGGTTTATCATTGTGATTGATTGGATTGATTAGTTGAGTTGATCGGCACCAATACAATTCTTTGTGATTCAAGTATTGATTGCAAAATCTTGACAATTACTTTGGAAGTTGTTATTGGATAGATATAAGGACATGACAAAGGAGTTTATTGGGATAAACGGAAGAGCCTTTTGTTGAACTCATATCACTTGGTTGAAAATAGTTGTTAGCGAACAGATTTGTTGTTCCTTTACTGTTTGGAATACGAACCAAAGGAATTGTTCCAAGTGCGTGACTTATTGCAAGTTGGAGGCGCAGGGATACAGACGGAACAAGGTGAACTATAGGTTTATTTGTTTGGTCTCAACTATACGAAGTTGGTTTAATTTTGTATAGCGGCTTAATCCTGAGAGTATTCAATTTTGAACAAGGTCCGGGGGTTTTTCTGCATTTGTGATTTCCTCGTTAACAAAATCTTGCTGTGACATTTACTTTTAATTTCCGCATTATAGTTGTTTTATTATGATTAAAGTAAATTGCACTTTGTACATTAACAAGGCACTTGAGATTGATCCCACTGGTTTTGGTTATTACCATACCTTTTATCAAGTGATCACTTTGTTGTTGTATTGTCTCGATTCTATATACATAGACAATCACACAAAGTGTATTGGTTTTCTCCACTTGCCTTTGATATTTAATTCACGAGTTAGGCCAGTTCGGACTAACCCTATATCAAGTGGACACTGAGTTGAAATATTCCTTGGGTGATTGTTGCTCCAAGAGGTTTATACACAGTGGGTCTTATATAAGTTGTGATCAAAATGAAAGATTGTGGTATATTTGGGTACCCTCATCTTTTCAGAGTAGTTCGTGAATTTCTGCTAATACTGAAACTGGACAGATTTGCAAACCACTGGCAGTTCGCGAATTCAGGCCACAGGGGTTTGAAGACCTTGGAAATTCGTGAAGTCAGTTGGTAGGGTTTTGCAAACTTACCCACCCCATTCCCTAAACTTCATATGTAAGGCGTTATCAAACCGGGTTTGCAAACCTCTAAAGTCCATGGAATTCAAACCGACTTAATTAATACATACAAATCCTTGAGCAAAAAAGTTCTAAATATCTCATAATTAAATTTGAAACATTCCCAATAACCATATATAATATTCTCTTTTGCTAGGGTAATAGATTGTTCTAACTAAAATTGTATAGAGAGCTGGACATGTTTTGAGAGAGTCAGGCTAAGAATGAACTACAATGAGCAAAATAATAAGGTACTTGTAATATTTGAGTTTAAAGGAAGATGTTATAACTTGATAACATATGAAGACCATTCCCGTGGACGTAGATCTCTTCTATGCCGAACTATGTTAAGTCATCGTGTTAAACTTTACCACTCCGTCTGTCCCTAAAAAGATGATTTGTATCAAGTTTGCATAATTTTTAAGGCAATGAGGAAAGGGGAGTATCTTTAACTTTTTTTTTCTTACAGTTATACCCTTATGGATGATAATTAATAAAATTTAGAAATGATATATCTCTCAAACTATAATACGGATTTTCACAAACTTTAACTATTGAAAGGCATTTTAAAACATATACCTAATCAATATAAACATGACTATCAAATTATACATATCTTTTATACTAAAAATAACAAATTAAAATGGTAATTTTAGAAATGTACCCTTGTTAAATGACATAGGTCAACTTTTAAAGGGACAACATTTTAAAATGAGAAAGTCATATTTTTAGGGATGGAGAGAATATTGTACATTTTGCCTTCACTTATCATGTTTTTTAGTTTACCACCATCAGATCTCTTTGGTATAGTTACTAGGTTTCATGTACTACACTCCCACTGCATTATTTTATTTGATAATGATTTCTATTGTAACATACTTTGGGTGGAAGCTTGTAAGGTGTTTTTTTTTCCTTTTTCTTTTTGGGTTTGTGGGTATAAGGTGCCTTTTTCTAGATACACGTTTGTCAAGTTATTTTACGGTTAATGTTGTTCGTCGCTCTCTTGACTAGTCAAGGGTTCTTTCTTCATCGCCAGCACAAAGGTCGTGGGATCCGCGAAGTTATCATGAATCTTCTGAGTAACGGGTAAAGCCTGTGTCGACCTTTTGGCTAATAAATGCACACCTTCCAGAAGTCGGGGTTTTGTTACACGTATTAACTCTAGAATCATTACTGTTATCCGAGTAGTAAGTACCATCAAACAAACTATAACTGATTTAATAAGCCATTCACAGTTTCACAGTTTGAATTGGTTCATACTTACACATGTATGACTTAATATTTGAGACAAGCATACGACTATTACCAGGATCAACCAGGTAACATTCCTTAATAATGTTATTTTCTGGTCCAGACCATCGTCGGAATTTTATCATACATCAAGCGGAAGAAGACAACAGTCGATTTCAGAAACCGTTTTTCTGGGGCTCAGAAAATACTCCGAGCTCCCAATGAAATCATCGGCATTCAAGGGAACAAAAAAGATCTTGTGCGCCATGAGAAGGAGACAAATAATATCACCGAGCAATGAGAACACGAGACCCATGTTGAGTACCATCTCGCGCAACCCAAAAGCAAGCAAGAGGCAATGTGAGGGTTTTTTTTCTTCAATAGGGAATAATTTTTTGTCACATCTGGGTGATCTTCTCAAGCTTTTCTCTTTTTTTCTCCTCCATTATATCTCCTTTACATCATCTCCCTTTCAATGTGATGGTGCAAAAATGAGTATTTCAAATCCAAATAGTTCAGATTTTGAAGATATTTTACAGAGAATGACAACTCTTATGGAAAAACCACAAACCTTAACATTCGTAGATGTAGATGATGAACATGAAACACCAACTGAACCTCTTAAATGAGTGTAGTTTAAGTTTATTTCTAGAAGAACATATAATCTTCAAATTTTAAATGATGTTATTTCAAAGGCATGGAGGCACCAGGTTTCTTAAACATCAATGATCTTGGTAGAGGAATTTCTGGCGCTAAATTCCAACACCTTTGTGATCTGAAAGCTACTCTACATGGGATTCCTTGGCATGTTAATGAATATTTTATGATCACAGATAGATATCAAGAGAATTTACTTCCCCATGAGTACGAATTCAAGTATGTGTTATCTAGATTCATATATACAGTCTCGCTATAAGTAAGATGAATCATGTTAAAGTTTTCAAAATTACAAAAGACGTAGGTAAATCTGATCTCATAGAATCTCAAACAACTAAATAATGAGGAAAATATGCTAGGATAAATTGATGTCACAATAATGGGGTAATGTTGGCAGAACAGTTATGATTAAAAGTAATTTTGGAATGATTTCTCCTTTATTCATGGCTATGTCAATTATCCCGAAGAAGACAATTGTGAAACTCACAAGAACAGTGTGTAACTTTTGGTGGGGCCATTCTAGAGACACCAGGAAGGTGTATTCATAAAATAGGATAAGTTTTAAGCTAACAAAGATGTTGGAGCGCTGAGAATTAGACCTATTCAATATCTCAACAAAGCAATTGTTGCCAAATAGGCGTGGAGGTTCCTTACAAACCAGGAGTGTCTTTGAGTCCAATTAATGAATGCAAAATACATGAATTGTCATCATTTTTTGGAGGTAAATAAAAGTTCCAAATGTTCGTCTACTTGGGCAGACCCTTGGATACCAAATTTTCTGGATATATGAAGCCTTCGCCTAGACTTGAAACTCCAATAGATATTACATGTGAAAAATGAGGGTATCCAAATATACCTAAATCTAAAAAATTTCCACCTATAAGTCATTTCTCCGAAAGTGATTGTCTATGGACTGAGTTGAGACAATACAACTAATAGGTTCACACTTCGTATGATCGTCTATGGATACGAGATCGAGACAATACGACAACAAGATAACTTGCGTGATTGATTATGGATACAAGATCGAGACAATACAACAACGAAGTATGTTTACTTGATAAATGGTTCAGACTTAACCAAACACAATAGGATTAATATCTACTAAATATGAATTAATGTTTGTGTATTTTACTTCTAATTATAATAAAACAATTATAATTGCGGAAATAGAAAAGTAAAAGACACAGCAAGATTTTATTAACGAGGAAACCACAAATGCAGAAAAACCCCGGGACCTTGTCCAAAATTGAATACTCTCATGATTAAGCCGCTATACAAAATTAAACCAACTTCTTATAGTTGAGACCAAGCAACTAAACCTATAGTTCACCTAGTTTTGTCTGTATCCCTTCTCCTCCAACTTTCAATAAGTCATGCACTTGGAACAATTCCTTTGGTTCGTATTCCAAACAGTAAAGGAACAACAAATATGTTCGGTAACAACTCTTTTCAACCAAGTGATATGATTTCGACAAAAGGCTCTTCTGTTTATCCCAATAAACTCCTTTGTCAGGTCCTTAGATCTATCCAATAACAACTACCAAGGTAATTGTCAAGATTTTGCAATCACTACTTTGAATCACAAAGAATTGTATTGATGCAAATCTACTCAACTAATCAATCCAATCACTCACAAATATAAACCAATTATAGTTGGATCCTCTTTACCCGAAACAAGTATTGTGCACACCAAAGATTATGAACCCAAATCAGAAATCTTCTTCGTCTTCAAATCTTCTTAGATCTTTAATAAACACCTGCACACAATCAACTTGAATCTCTTGTGATCAATCACACACAGAACAGAGTCTGTTAACAATGAATTATCACAAGACGTCTTTAGATCTACAAACACTCTAAAGATCCCCGTCGAAACTTCGATCTAGTTTGAGTGAATCTTATATCATAAGAGAAGATTCTCAAGCATAAACAAACTAGGTGCAATCAAAGTTCAACAACCGTTAGTCAATCAAATCAATCGAAAACTAATAATAAACCGCAATTATCTAGTCTCCCACCAATGGTACTAATAGAGTTTCTCAATCCCAAAGAAGTCTTTAAACCGAGCGGCCGTAAGACATTTCACATAATTAGGTTACTTTCCTCTCCGAATAGGCGGCTACACCAATAACAACACAACTAGGTAGTTTTGCTGGCTCTGAGGATTAGTTTGCTCGAAATGCAAACTTTGATATTTATAGACCAAGGAAGTTTGGACACCAAGGAATTTCCAAAACCGAAAATATTCACAAGATATGTAATATATTTCCAAATTCGGTTTCCATAATTCCTGGAAATGCTTTGTCCAAATATTGACCGAAATTTCTTAGAAAATCTCCACTAGTAAATGCACATTACTAATTTTTATTTTCCAAATATAAAATTAAAAACCTTAATTAAAAGATTCTCAATTTATTTTCGATCCGGGATTCTCGTTTAGCTATTAAGGAATATCTTTGAACAATAAAATATAAGCGTTACTGCACATGTTCAAAGTATTTCGACATCTTTACTTTGTAAGTCCTCTTTCATACTTACAATCTTAGAATCGATTTTCCACACTTCCAAACAAGTTTAGAATTGGTTCATCAAACTTCCAAGATCTATGTGATTGATTATCCTATCAAATCACCAAACATGGGTTTCACGGTTCTACCAAAACAAGTTTCGGTTCTACCTCTATGTGAGTACTATAATTAGTCATGCTAGTTACCAAAACTTGGTTGACTGGGTACTAGGATCGGTTCCCACATATGTATGGTATCTAACTTGTATTTGTTGCACATGTCCATATGATCGGTTCCCAATATCTAAAAACGTGTTGCACATGTTCATAGGATCGGTTCCCAATATCTAGAAACTTGTTGCACCTCTTGCAAGAATCGATTCCCCTCTTGTGATCGGTTGCACCTCTTACTAGGATCGGTTCCCCTTTGCCTAGAGTTGGTCATACCAATAACACTAAATCGATCATACCATCTCAGGTGATTATTTAAGATCAGTTTTACTGATATAAGTCATACCAATAAAAAAGTCAGGCCTTGTGAATAGTTTTACCAAGAACATAAGAAAGTCATGAGCGGTTATACTAATCACACATATTGGTAGTTCAAAAGATATGCAATGAATAACAATACCAATAAGCTTAGCGATATCCTTTTCGATTCGCAAAACAAGTTCATGAATTTACTTTCTTTAAACGAATGTAAAACATTATTTCCTAGGATGAAATCTTCACCTCATACCCGTATATAATCACAATAGCATTCAAACGATTATGTCGATGTCTTATATACGAAGTTCAAAAGATAAGCGTTATACTTCGTATTGTATTCCTTAATACCACGTCTAACTAGAGTACAATAATTCATAGCTTCACAGTTTTGTTTTCAATATGCACGACTTGAAAGATACGTTAGGGAATGAAACAGTTCAGGTCAAATATTACTAACCTCAAGTGGAAGGATGATGTCGTCGTTGTAGCTTCGTACTTTTTCACATTCTTCAAGTCTTCACGTAATACTTGTAGTGTCTCATATCTTAATACTTTCAAGCTAACCTATACGAAGTTGAATCTAGTGTATAAATAAGCGACTCTTTAAATGAGTTTTGGTTCACTAAAATATGACAACCAAACTTGACATACCAATGCTTGGTGGGTTCAAGCGAGCTATGCTCTAACAATCTCCCTCTTTGTCAATTTTAGTGACAAAACTCTTACATCATATGGATAAACAAATTACAAGAATTCATTACACTTACTCTTGATTCCCAAGTTCAACAACACAATAACATGTATACATTCAATCCATAAATGCCGATGTTCACATTATAATAACAAAGCTAATACTCCCACTAAAAGTAAGATAGGTAGATTTTCAATCCGCACGTCTTTGTTATTCCCTTATCAATATGATATGCTACTCCCCCTTAGTCTGTGCTTTACTCTTTCGATAGATAAAACATTTAAGCACCATTGTCCTTTCCCTTAGTGATACCAATAAATATAAATCAATACCAATATCACTTGTTTACACCATATATTTCTTCCCCTTTTTGTCACAAGATGACAAAGGTACGAGCAAATAAAAGACAAACCGAAAGGATCTTACAAATCTCACAAGACTTGCAACATATAAGAGTTAAGCACGAGGGTTCCACACATAATTTTTGATAATCAATATGAAATCCGAAACTACAAAGTAATTTTGTTTGATATGTTACCAAGGAAACAATTCCCCGAAGCAATTTTCCCTAATAGTTTAGCAAACCAAAAATCGACTAAGCACCTTAGTTCCTTTTCTAAACCGATTGCACAAATACAATCACTTGTTCGATAAGACCAAAATAAAGATAACTCTATTTTTCTCATCAGGTTCTAATTATCCATATAACTTAGACCTTTCACTTTTAAACAAGAAAAGTACTAGGTTAGTTAACTATCATTTCTTGTTAAGGCATTCGATTATACTTGAATAACCGAAACCTCCACTTTGATAAGTTTAACTAAGATCAGAATTAACTTAGTTTCTCTTATCCGGAATCAAATCGGACTAAACAATTCATCCCGAATTCTTTTGTTAAGCCATAAATAATTCATACAAACCAAATAAATCAACTTGCATAATTATTTACCTCAATCGGAAGCAATTGAAACAACATAGACATTAAAGTATCGCAATTGCACCGAAATTTTGTAAGCCTAAACGATTGGTACCAAACAATAAAGCAAGATAATAATAGTTTTCTTAACCGGAAACAATTGAATCACACACACATCCATACAGAAACAGTGGAATAAACATCAATTGTGCCGAAATTTTGTTAAGCAAAAGCAAGAAATATATGCAATAAAATCAGGCTTTTCTTAAACAGGAAAACGATTAACTAACAAAGTCGTTACCTCAAATTTAGCATCCTCTTCTCCAATAATGTTTGCATCTTTTTTCCAGGGAAAATTGATACCGAAATATCATTACATTGTCATCCTCATGCAAGACAAAAGAACAACAACAACCAACCTTTACCAAAGAAAGGTTGAAAACTGGTTTTAGCTATTGCAAGCAAAAGTTGAAAACCCCGAAACACATATGATTTTATGATAAACCAAACGATTCAACATATTGTGACTTTTTCACATATTGTTTCAATCAGAACACCTCATGATCCTTTGATAAAGCCTACCAACATGGGCTAGAACTTAATCCTGCTAAACCAAAAAGTCACCGAAACTATAAGGGTTCACATCATATGAGATCGAATATTAAGGTCATGAAAACCGAAATCAAACATCCCATAAACATACATAGCAATAAGATAAAGCATTCAAGCACGGGCTATGTAAACCAAAAACTAGCACAAGAAAATTTATAAACCAATATTTTATTCATAATAGACTTTATTGAAACAAACAAAAACTAATGTATATTTTCATTGCAACTCAGTCCTTCATATCAATGCTAAATGAAGGAAAATTATTACCTTCAGTTTTCAGCTTGTAATTATGTCTTTGATTGAACACAGAAGTGTGTCAATGCTTCAATACACTGATCTTCCTTCAGCATATTCTCTCTTTCCTTCTTTCTAAGCCAATCTCTCTTTTTGTTTTTTCTACAGTGTAGCAAATCATCGAAGGATGCTTTCATATTGATATCGCTGGAGGTCTCTAGATCCTTTTTGAGCCTAAGTACTAGACATTCATAGCCATCTTTGTCTAAGATTACAACCGGATTGTTTTTCTTAGAATCTGTTTTAGATAACTTCCTTTTGGATACCTTCTCAGATTTTGGTATCAACTTGTAGGTGGATTTTGAATGAAGATTCTTCATTTCTAGTGACATTGCTTCTTTCCATCTTGAAACATCAGATCTCATATCCCCATTGATAAAGGTGTTACCCTTTCTGTTATTTTTCCTTTTAGAATGTTTCTTTTAAGATATGATTTTGAATTTTTGTAATAATTTGTTTGTCTCACAGGACAGTGATGATCTGAGAGGTTTTTGGAGATGACACTGTTCAATTCTTTAGATACAAATGATAGAGCGTTTTGTATCTTTCGAATTTTACAATCCCTTTGCATTTGACCTTTATCTCTACAATAGCAATAATACTTATTGAAAGGAATAAAGTTTTTAGTTTTACCTTTATGAGATGTTCGGTTACTATGCTGATCCTTAGTTGGAGTCTTCCTATGATTGCTTTCGTAGATGTTTTCTGTCAGAATCTCATTTGAGCACTTGGGTGACTCAGAAGAACACGCTTGTTCAGGTGGATTTTCTGGAGTGGAAGGGCAAACAGCTGTTACAAATTTTACTTCCTTGTTGATTGACGAAGTATCAATTCCATCATATCATAATCCACGTTTGTCGCCATGACTTCTTCATGCATACAACATGGAAGATAAATTGATTGTGCTATCATTGAGTCTTCTTAGCCCTACAACTTCCTCTTCTAAGACCTTGATTCTTTAAAGAGTAGAATCAAGAGCTTCAGCTAGTTGATCCTCAAGAGGATTTTTGTTGAAGGAATCAGACTCATTTTGTTCCTTACTTGTAGATAGTGGTAAAAGTGGTTCGATTCTCGGACTTGTGAAAGATACTAAATAAACTTAAATTCTAATACTAAAATAGAAAACTCACTAAAAATTATAGCAAACTCAATCAAAAATGATATCAATACTAAAAGAAACACTGAGGCTAAGATTCCGCTATTTTCCAAATTCAAAGTGATTAAATCAATTCTTATATTTGTGCAATTTTCTTGTTTAATTTGATTCTAAAATATTGCAACAAGTAGATTTTCAAAAGTAATAATTGTAAATACCAAGTATGAAGCATCAAAAGTCTTAAAACTAAGCATACTCCATCAAAATAGATCACAATAACTCAAATAAAAATCATATTCAATAATAGTTCAAGGCAAATAATCATATAATTATTGCAAATAAAAAAAAATAGAATATACCACTTTTTGTTGGAAAAATAGCTTCCTCTATCGCCTCAGCAATGTGGTTTAGCTCCTCATATTAATCATGATCTCAAAATATGTGTTTGTTGCTCAAAAGATGATTAAAAGAGTGAAAAGTAATAACACAGACTGTTTGCAACAGTGTATTGATGTTGCAAAACAGCTGTTACAGAAAAACTGTTGCTTTGTCGCTGATTTTAAGACCCTAGAATAAGACTGCCCTGAACAACTTAATGTTCTTCAATTGTTAAACAACAACACTTTTCTGCGACTGTCTACCGAGCGTCAATGTTCTTCGCGTTCTTCTTCTTCAGCAGCAGTAGCAGCAGCAGAAACAGAGTTTGGTAAAGCTCTGATTTCTTCTTCTCTGGCTCTCCTTAGGTTCCCAAACTCTCGACACCTCTTCTATATAACCTAAGACATCTATTTATATCAAAAATACCGATTAAATCTCTCCCAAATCTTCCGAAATCTCTTTCCTTCCCTTCACGGCCAAGTTGCGAGAATTTCTTGTTTTAGGATTTCTACGCGTTTCTGAGCTTTCCTTTTTATTCTAAACTCTTCCTTAGATAGATACAAATCTTTGGGAAGGTTTACAGCGCTTTAATCTCTCTAAATTTCCCTAAAACAGGTCACACACGTGACTTTCCATATTTTCTTGTTGTGAGAAAAATCCGTCGATTGAGCCCATTCTAATCGATTTAAACACCCATATCAGATTCCTAGACCCATAAGGAGTCTATCCTATGAAAATCAGAGGTTTAATCGACCTCAAACTCCTTCAAATCACGATTTCCAAAACTGCTCTTTAACTGCACTTTTTTCCCGCCAAAAACCTGATTTTTGAATGTTGAAGATGGTTGCCCCTTATCCAGAGTAGGGGTGTGATTACCAACTGCCTGGAAATGGGATTCCACTTAGTAATTAGGTTATCCCTTATCCAAAGTGAGATCCCGAATAACAAATGTCCTCCGGGTGCTTTCCGACAACTTTTCGAGCCAATTTTTTCCTAAAATGTTTATTGGCCAAAAATACCTACAAACAAATAAAACACCACAATAAGTACAAAAATGAGCCCTAACAACGTATAGAATCGAGACAAATCGGACACAAAAATGTGTCTATCAACTACCCCCAAACCTATTATTTGCTAGTCCTCGAGCAAAGATAAAATAGAAATAAAATCCTAACTCACTGTCGCAGGCATCGTAGATTGCATTTAGCGTATGCAATAAGCCTTTAAAACCCTAGGTGTCCCTAGTGGCGGAGTGTTGTCTCCGGAGGGCTTACCGGAGGTATACCCACAATACCTTTTTACTCCAGACCCTAGCTATCTACACAGAACCTTGGAAGGAACTAAAAAATCTCCTTGGTTGGCATACTTATTGACTACAGGAGGAAGTACCCTGATGCGAAATTACAATTGTTGTACACGAGTTTGCACTCAAGCATACTAAAATTCATATGAAGTGACAGAGCTCTACTCAGATAGTCGCACTATGGACATCAATATCCGGAGTCAAAACTAATCACATGGATAGATCAAGAAGATGGATATAGAAAAACATAGATGGTTTTGATGTTTACTAGGTGAACGGTGTTTCTCATATCTGTCTGAAGGCCTCCGCCAAAATGAACCTATCCTAATGGACTGAGATACTAGTCTGACTAATATCAACACACTGGCATATACAAGGGAACCAGTGATTGATAATCCTAACTCTAGGTCAACACAACTGGCATATACAAGGGTTCCAGTGGTCGACTTTATTGAATTTATTCCAGTTGGTCTGATGGTCTGGTCTCTTTTTCTTCTTCTTTTTTTTTTTTTTTTTTTTTTTTTGTATCTCAATCACTCTAATTCACCCTAGCATTGGTAACAACTTGAATCGTGAGCCCCACCTAATCACTTAGAGAAACATAGTTTAAAAACAAAACAAAATAAAAACAGAAGTGAAAAGGACTCAACGAGATATGGTGAAACTATCATGTTATTTCTAACACCTGAGCTCTGTGCTTTTATGAATAGACTCTTTAGATGTTGCCATCTAGTCAGATTGGTTCCTCAACTCCTACAACCAAAATGCTTCCATCCACTTAGATTGGTTAGTGCCATCCTTAATAGGGATAAATTTCTAGGCTCTGGAGTTTATTTATTGCAACGAAAAGGTAACAAAAAGTTCTACCCCACCCCCAAACTTAAATCTAACATTGTCCTCAATGTTTCTAATCAAAGAACAGTACCAAAAATATAAGTAACATGAGGAAATAGTAAAGAGAGAAGTCGGAAAGATAGTACCTGGGTGAAGTGTAACCAAAAACCTACAAAATATTACAACATACAAAATCGCCTCGATGGTCAATCAAGGTAAACAGGGTCCTCCAGAGGGACCTCCTCAACATCACCTGTAGGAAAAGGCTCTAAAAAGGGCTTCAATCGCTGACCGTTAACCTTCGAAGAACTACTACCATCTGGTGTCTCAATCTCAACAGCGCCATGAGGAAAAACAGTACGGACCACATAAGGACCGGTCCACCGAGAGCGCAACTTCCCGGGGAATAGATGCAAACGAGTGTCATACAGAAGAAATTTTTGACCTGGAGAAAATGACTTTCGTAAAATATTCCTATCATGCACAAGTTTCATTTTGTTCTTATACTCCTTAGCACTATCGTATGCATCTCTACGAATCTCGTCCAACTCATTGAGCAGGAGCTTTCTTTGACCTCCTGCCTTGTCAAGTGAAAAGTTTAAGTTTTTAATAGCCCAATAGGCTCGATGCTATAACTCAACAGGCAGGTGACATGCCTTGCCAAACACTAAGCGATAAGGTGACATTCCAATGGGTGTCTTAAACGCAGTACGGTAAGCCCATAAGGCATCAGTAAGCCTCGACGACCAGTCTTTCCTATTTGGATTAACTGTTTTCTCTAGAATACGTTTAATTTCCCTATTGGAAACCTCTACCTGACCACTAGTCTGAGGGTGATATGGGGTTGCTACTTTATAGGTAATACCGTATTATTTCATTAAAAGAGAAAATGGTCTATTACAAAAGTGTGAACCTCCATCACTAATTATAGCTCGCGGCATACCAAAACGTGTAAGTATATTCTCTTTCAAAAACTGGACTACGACCCTGTGGTCATTCGTTCTACACGGAACCGCCTCAACCCACTTAGACACATAGTCTACAACGACAAGTATGTAAAGATAACCAAACGAAATAGGAAATGAACACATAAAATCAATGCCCCACACATCAATGACCTCAATCACTAAAATAGGGTTCAAAGGCATCATATTTCTACGGGAAATGGTTCCTAACTTCTGGCAACGCTCACAAGAAACACAATTACTATGGGAATCTTTAAACAACGAAGGCCAGTAAAATCCACACTGCAAAATCTTAGCAGCAGTCTTCTTAGCACTAAAATGACCTCCACATGCATGTTCATGGCAAAAGGAGATAATACTAGACTGGTCTCTCAGATACACATCTCCTAATAATCTGGTCCGGACAATACTTAAACAGATAAGGATCGTCCCAAAAGAAATGCTTAACCTCGGCTAAAAACCTAGAACGATCTTGCTTACCCCAATGTTGAGGGGTTCGACCAGTAACAAGATAATTCACTATATTTGCATACCAAGGTGATAGGGAAATAGAGAACAATTGTTCATCAGGAAAGCTATCCCTTATAGGAAGGGATCTAACAACTAGCCTAGACAAGTGATCTGCTACTACATTTTCTGCACCCTTTTTGTCTCTAATGTCTGGGGGGAATTTCTGTAACAATAGGATCCATCTAATCAATCTAGGTTTGGTATCCTTCTTAGATAAAAGGTATTTCAAAGCAGCATGATCTGTATAGATTATGATCTTAGAACCTAATAGGTAGGACCTAAACTTATCCAAGACAAACACGATGGATAAAAGTTCCTTCTCGGTAGTTGTGTAGTTCATTTGGGCATCATTCAGAGTTTTCCTAGCATAATAAATCACATGAAGTAATTTGTTTTCTCGTTGTCCTAAAACGACGCCTATAGCATAATCTGAAGAATCACACATAATCTCAAAGGGTAGGTTCCAGTTAGGTGCCTGGACTATCGGGGCAGTAGTGAGTAAAGTTTTAAGCTTCTCAAAAGCCTCTAAACAAGCATCATCAAAGACAAACTTAACATCTTTTGCAAGCAAATTGCAAAGAGGTCTAGAAATCAAGCTAAAATCCTTAATGAATCGACGGTAAAAACCTGCATGCCCTAGGAATGACCTAATATCTTTTACGGTTTTTGGGACCTGTAAAGTCTTAATAAGGTCAACTTTGGCTTTGTCTACCTCTATACCCTTTGAAGAGACGATGTGCCCTAATACAATTCCTGATTTAACCATGAAATGGCATTTTTCCCAATTAAGCACTAAATCTTTTTCCTTACACCTAGTCAACATTAATGTCAAATGATGCAAGCACTCATCAAAAGATGAACCAAACACTGAAAAAGCATCCATAAAGACCTCTAAGAACCGTTCTACCATATCAGAAAATATGCTCATCATACAACGCTGAAAAGTTGCAGGGGCATTACATTGCCCTAAAGGCATGCGTCTATACGCAAAGGTACCAAAGGGACAGGTAAAAGTGGTTTTCTCTTGGTCTTCTGGGGCAATAACGATCTGATTATAACTGGAGTAGCCATCTAAGATGCAATAGTGACTATGTCCAACTAATCGCTCTAGCATTTGGTCGATAAAAGGAAGGGAAAATTGATCCTTCCTTGTGACCTTGTTCAATTTCCTATAGTCAATACACACACGCCATCCCGTGGTCACTCGGGTTGGGATTAATTCATTATTACCATTCTGGACTACAGTGATACCTGATTTCTTGGGGACAACCTGAACAGGGCTGACCCACTTACTGTCTGAAATTGGGTAAATAATACCCGCATCTAACAACTTAAGCACCTCTTTTCGAACTACCTCTTTCATGTTAGGGTTCAGTCGACGTTGCATCTCCCTAGAAGGTTTGGAGTCTTCCTCTAAATGAATCTGATGCATACACATAATAGGACTTATACCCTTAATGTCTGCTATAGTCCACCCTAAAGCTTCCTTATTGTCTTGAAGTGCATTTACTATCCTACTTTCCTGATCACTATCCAAATTGGAAGCTACAATTACAGGTAAAGTCTCATATGGGCCTAAAAACACATATTTTAGAGTATCGGGTAGTGGTTTAAGGTCCAACTTTGGGGGCTCTTCTAAAGAAGGAATTAGGGTGGTCTCAGAAACTGGTAATGGTTCGAACCTAGATTTCCATCTATCAGTGTCTAACACAGGGGTAAAATCTAATAGAGCATTCACCTGTTCAATAGTGCTACCGTCGTCAAAATCTAAACCAAAATGGGATAGACAACTTTCTAATGGGTTTTCAGACAAGATGTTTGGTAATGACTCCTGAACTAAGGCTTCTATCATGTTCACCTCCTCAACACATGTGTCATCTAGATCATGAGGTTGCTTACTGACATTAAAAATGTTCATCTCCATAGTCATATTTCCAAAAGATAAACTCATCACACCATTTCGACAGTTAATGATCGCATTAGACATAGCTAAAAATGGGCGACCTAAAATCACAGGTATCTGGTTCTCTGGGTCAAGGACAGGTTGGGTATCTAGGACCACGAAATCAACTGGATAAATAAAATTGTCGACCTCAATAAGAACATCCTCGATAACACCTCGAGGGATTTTAACAGACCTATCAGCTAACTGCAGTGTCATCTGAGTAGGTTTCATTTCACCAAGTCCTAGCTGTAAGTATACATGGAATGGCAGTAAGTTCACACTGGCTCCTAAGTCAAGTAAAACTTTTTCTACCCGGAAGTTACCTATTGTGCAAGCAATGGTAGGAGAACCTGGGTCTTTGTACTTTGGAGTTGTGGTGTTCTGAATGATTGAACTTACGTGACTAGCTAAAAAGGCTTTCTTATGGACGCTAAGTTTTCGCTTTCGCATACACATATCCTTAAGGAACTTGGCATAAGCAGGAATTTTCCTAATTGCATCTAATAAGGGAAGGTTTATGGTAACTTGCTTAAAAACCTCCACTATGTCATTAAAGCTCGATTCCTTCTTTGTTGGTACTAATAGCTGAGGAAATGGGGCTCTAGGCCTAAAATCAGACCTTTCAGGAACCGAATTCACATCATCAGAAACTTTATCAGTCTCTTCAGATACTGGTCCTGAGAGGTGAGATCCTGATGGGTGAACTACAGTATGTTCACTATCGGGCATGGTTACCTTATTGTCTACAACTCTACCACTTCTAAGGGTTCTAACAGCATTCAATTGATTCGATGGTTTTGCACCTAATTCATGAACTCCTCTAGGGTTGGGTTGTGTTTGACTAGGAAACTTACCTTTTTCTCTCAAAGAATCACTTATCAGGCCAACCTGGGTTTTTAACTCGGAAATAGCCTGACTATTTTCTTGTCCTATCTTGTTACTAGCTTGTAGACTTTGTTCTACGGATAACTGGAATTTTGCAGTTTGCTGAGTTAACAAGGCGAAAGATTCCTCTAAACTTAGGATTTTCTTATCAGACTGATTCTGAAACTAAGCTAGTCCTGAGGGATTCTTAGTATAGCCAAAACCTGGGGGAGCATTAGAATTACTAAACTGACCTTGACTTTGGCCCTTAGACCACGAAAGGTTTGAATGGTTTCTCCAACCAGGATTATAGGTTTCTGAATATGGGTCAATCTTTTGACGGTTATCAAATCTAGTGTTATTATAAAGTAGGGCTGTCAATGGGTACCCATTACCCGGACCCGGAACCGGACCCGGTATATTTGGGTCCGGTTCCGGGTCCTAAAGTTGGACCCATTAGCTACTTAGGACCCGGCGGGTAATTACCCGATTGGACCCGAATTTAAACGGGTCCAAACGGGTAATACCCGTTGGGTACCCGCGGGTATCGGGTACCCGTTTATTCATTCTTTTATTCATGTTTTTAGCAAAATTACAAGTATTTTTGCTAGTTTTAGCTTTGATATTTTACTCATTTAATTTTTTTCTCTTACATTTAACCTTTATTTAGTACATTAATAAGAAATAATAATAAATTTTTATAAAAATTACTTAAATCCAAGCCAAAAAGAGAAATATATTAAGTTTTTGAGGTTTTTTAAATAGTTTTATTAAGACCCAATGGGTACCCGGAACCGACGGGTACCCGGGTATTTAAACGGGTCCGGTTCTGGGTCCACAAGTTTAGGAACCGGACCCGGAACCGTTAGGAACCGGACCCGACCATTATAAGTAGGGTCCGGGTCCGGGTCTAGTGATACCCGGGAGGACCCGGACCCGTTGACACCCCTATTATAAAGAGCATTCGCCTGCTCTTCAATATTCTGGCCTTCCCAAAAAGGCTCCACTCTACCACTAGTCTGGCCCACTTCTAAGGCTTCTAACCTTTTTGCTATAGCAGCAATTTTGGCATCTGATTCATAGCCTCCTTCTACCCTATTAACGTTTCCTCTACTTAAAATAATTGCTTTCTGGGGTGCCCTACTATTTTCCCATTGCTGGGTTTTTTCGGCGATTTCATTAAAAAATTCCATCGCCGCATCAACAGTTTGGTTTTCAAATCCACCAGTGCATAGAGACTCAACCATGGTCGTTGTGGAATAATCTAAACCCTCATAAAGGATCTGAACTAGCCTAACCTTTTCTAAACCATGATGAGGACACTGGGATAATAAATCATTGAACCTTTCCAAATACCTATATAGAGATTCTCCCTCTTGTTGTGAAAATGTGCATATTTGCGTCCTAATAGACGATGTTTTGTGCCTAGGGAAAAACTTATTAAAAAAGGCAGATGTAAGTTGTTCATATGTCTCAATTGACTCGGAGTCCAAACTATACAGCCACGACTTGGCCTTATCTTTCAGGGAAAATGGGAATAACCTAAGTTTCAAAGCATCATCATCTAAGCCTCTAATTCTTAGAGTACTACAAATTTCCTCAAAATCCCTAACATGGTAATAAGGGTTTTCATTTTCTTTCCCTAAAAAGATTGGGAGCATCTGTAAGGTCCCAGGTTTCAGTTCATAGGGTGCCTCCGTTTCAGCTAACTTAATACACGAAGGACGGGTAGTCCTAGTTGGATTCAACAAAGCTTTCAAAGTTGCCATTTCTGGCGCTATCAGAGCAACAGGGATTTTCTCCTCAGTCAATGAACGTTCAAAAACAGACTCTTCAAAAGCCGGACTTTCTAGATTAAGGTAATCGAGACGCTTCGAACTACTAGGTTTCTCTTTAATAAATCTACCTAGTGCGTCTCTTTTACGTTCAGGCATACAATAAAATTTTCTAAATTGGAAGGGTAAGCAAACACAGATCAAGGCCGACTCAACCAAATCAAACCTATTGATTTCTAGCAAAAAAAAAAGCATGATGGCTCCACTTAGATTGTTTCTAGACCAGATTCTAATCCTTCGAACGAGAATTCGTTACAATTTAAGCAAACCCCTTTGGAATCAATCCGAGTTAACGTAAGTTGAATAGAGGCGTGGGAAGCTCGGTGGAGCTTTGATACCCAAGGCCTCACCGGTATTAAAAGGCGGCGCAGTCACGCATTCAACTTACAGAAACCGTCAAGAACTTCGAAGTATGCTTAAAAGAGTAACCAATATTTTTCGAATTACTTTCCTGTTAAGCTCGTTACCCTATCAGTCTCGTTCTAGTCAAAATTTTAAGCTTAGGTTCGCGTAGGCTACGTGTTCCTAAAGCGGGCAAGAAGAGAACGGTGATGAAATCCGAACCCTTATCTTGTATGGCCCGGCCTTGCCCTTTACTAGAAAAATAAATGACTGTATTCAGTCCTCAACATATATGCATACGAAGGAGTCCAGTAACTCGCTGACAGGGGATTCGCGAGTGTTTAGAATCTTACCTCCCGTTCCAGGCGGGGGATGAATTGTTTGTAGTCGACTCGGGCCACTGACTCCGATGTCTATTGTACGAACCCAAGGTGCAGAGACAATATCGTAATTGTCCTCCTTCTCTGCAAACAATTTATATTTAAAGTACCCTTCCGTAGGGTAATAAAAAAAATAATGTACCAAAGTCCAAAAGTCCAAAAAAATAAAGAAAAATTACAAAAATAATAAACCCTAATACAGTTTTTTTTTTTTAAAATAAATAAAATAAACAAACCCTAAACTAAAATTGTCTAAAATAAAATTGTCTTCTTTTCTATTCTTTTTGCTTTAATCTTTAGCTCCAAGTCTTTATAAAATCACCAAACTCCTTGGATCAATTTTCTTTATGATCCAGAACCTGTAGACACAAGATAAATACCCAAAAACATAAAAAAGGACAAAAAAAATAAATAAATAAATAAAATAAATCTAAAACCCTAAAAACAAGTCCGCGTCGGCGGCGCCAAAAATTGATGTGATTTGTAGATAGTGGTAAAAGTGGTTCGATTCTCAGACTTGTGAAGGATATTAATTAGACTTAAATTCTAATACTAAAATAGAAAACTCACTAAAAATTATAGCAAACTCAATCAAAGATGATATCAATACTAAAAGAAACACTGAGGCCAAGATTCCACTATTTTCCAAATTCAAAGTGATTAAATCAATACTTATATTTGTGCAATTTTCTTGTTTAATTTGATTCTAAAATATTGCAACAAGTAGATTTTCAAAAGTAATAATTATAAATACCAAGTATTAAGCATCAAAAGTCTTAAAACTAAGCATACTACATCAAAATAGATCACAATCACTCAAATAAAAATAAAATTCAATAATAGTTCAAGGCAAATAATCATATAATTATTGCAAATAAAAAGATAAAATAAAATATACCACTTTTTGTTGGAAAAATAGCTTCCTCTATCGCCTCAGCAATGGGGTTTAGCTCCTCATATTAATCATGATCTCAAAATATGTGTTTGTTGCTCAAAAGATGATTAAAAGAGTGAAAAGTAATAACACAGACTGTTTGCAACAATGTATTGGTGTTGCAAAACAGCTGTTACAATGGAACTGTTATAGAAAAACTGTTGCTTTGTCGCTGATTTTAAGAACCCTAGAATAAGACTGCACTGAACACCTTAATGTTCTTCAGTTGTTAAACAACGACACTTTTCTTCGACTGTCTACCGAGCGTCAATGTTCTTCGCGTTCTTCTTCTTCAGCAGCAGCAACAGCAGCAGAAATAGAGTTTGGTAAAGCTCTGATTTCTTCTTCTCTGGCTCTCCTTAGGTTCCCAAACTCTCGACACCTCTTCTATATAACCCAAGACATCTATTTATATCAAAAATACCGATTAAATCTCTCCCAAATCTTCCAAAATCTATTTCCTTCCCTTCACGGCCAAGTTGCAACGATTTCTTGTTTTAGGATTTCTACGCGTTTCTGAGCTTTCCTTTTTATTCTAAACTCTTCCTTAGATAGATACAAATCTTTGGGAAGGTTTACAGCGCTTTAATCTCTCTAAAATTCCCTAAAACAGGTCACACACGTGACTTTCCATATTTTCTTGTTGTGAGAAAAATCCGTCGATTGAGCCCATTCTAATCGATTTAAACACCCATATCAGATTCCTAGACCCATAAGGAGTCTATCCTATGAAAATTAGATGTTTAATCGACCTCAAACTCCTTCAAATCATGATTGCCAAAACTGCTCTTTAACTGCACTTTTTTCCCGCCAAAAACCTGATTTTTGAATGTTGAAGATGGTTGCCCCTTATCCAGAGTAGGGGTGCTATTAGCAACTGCCTGGAAATGGGATGCCACTTAGTAATTAGGTTACCCCTTATCCAAAGTGAGAGTCCAAATAACAAATGTCCTCCGAGTGCTTTCCGACAACTTTTCGAGCCAATTTTTCCAAAAATGTTTATTGGCCAAAAATACCTACAAACAAATAAAACACCATAAATAGTACAAAAATGAGCCCTAACAACATATAGAATCGAGACAAATCGGACACAAAAATGTGTCTATCATTTATGTGTCAACAAGCTTCTTATTCAACAAGTAATGTTTCCTGTTGAGATTCTCAAACTCAAGGGTTTTTGAGTGTACACTATCTTTGTAGTCTTTAAGAAGATATTTGGAATTATGATATCCATGGAAGAAACCAGAGAAAATATTTCTTAGTTCCCTATTTTCTCTACTGAAAGGATCAATGAGCTCAATCACATATGCGGTAGAAAGTTTTCTTGTAGAGATAACACTTAGTATAGAATTGAATTCTGACATATCTTCTTCAACATCTTGATCGATTTCTGAGTCACCATCTTCAGAAATTTCATCAAGTTGTTTTTCAAGGTAGGTTTGCCAATCACCAAAATCTACATTATAGGGGTCAGCCTGTTCAGTAGATTCATAGAAGATGTTATCCCCAAGTGTTAATTTTTCATCTTAACTTATGTTAACTGAATCACACATTAGATTCATTTTCTTATAGGTTGGATCGCACCAAACACAGATTGTTAGATCTTTTTCGTGTTTGCCTGCTCTGATACCAATTGAAAAGACGAGGGTACCCAAATATACCTCAATCTAAAACTTTTCCACCTATAAGTCCTTTCTCCGAAAATGATTGTCTATGGACTGAGTCGAGACAATACAACTAATCGGTTCACATTTCGTGTGATCGTCTATGGATACGAGATCGAGACAATACGACAACAAGATAACTTGCATGATTGACTATGGATACAATATTGAGACAATACAACAACGAAGTATGTTTACTTGATAAATGTCTCGGACTTAACCAAACACAATAGGATTACTATCAAGTAAATATGAATTAACGTTTGTGTACTTTACTTCTAATTATAATAAAACAATTATAATTACGGAAATAGAAAAATAAAAGACACATCAAGATTTTTTTAACGAGGAAACCGCAAATGCAGAAAAACTCCGGGACCTTGTCCAGAATTAAATACTCTCAGGATTAATCCGCTATACAAAATTAAACCAACTTCGTATAGTTGATACCAAGCAACTAAACCTATAGTTCACCTAGTTCCGTCTGTATCCCTGCACCCCCAACTTGCAATAAGTCACGCACTTGGAACAATTCCTTTGGTTCGTATTCCAAAAAGTAAAGGAACAACAAATCTGTTCGGTAACAAATCTTTTCAACCTAGTGATATGAGTTCAACAAAAGGCTCTTCCGTTTATCCCAATAAAATCCTTTATCATGTCCTTAGATCTATCCAATAACCTACCAAAGTAATTGTCAAGATTTTGCAATCCATACTTTGAATTACAAAGAATTGTATTGATGCCGGTCTACTCAATTAATCAATCCAATCTATCACAAAGATAAACCGATTATAGTTGGATCCTCTTTACCCGAAACAGGTATTTTGCACACCAAAGATTATGAACCCAAATAAGAAATCTTCTTCGTCTTCAAATCTTCTTAGATCTTCAATAAACACCTGCACACAATCAACTTGAATCTCTTGTGATCAATTACACACAGAACGGAGTCTGTTAATAATAGATTATCATAAGACGTATTTATATCTACAAACAGTCTAAAGATCCCCGTCGAAACTTCGATCTAGTTTGAGAGAATCTTATATCAGAAGAGAAGATTCTCAAGCATAAACAAACTAGGTGCAATCAAAGTTCAATAACCGTTAATCAATCAAATCAATCAAAAACTAATAATAAACTACAACTATCTAGTTTCCCACCAATGGTACTAATAGAGCTTCTCAATCCCAAAGAAGTCTTTAAACCGAGCAGCCATAAGAGATTTCGCCTAATTAGGTTACTTTTCTCTCTGAATAAGCTTCTCCACCAGTAAAAACACAACTAGGTAGTTTTGCTGGCTCTGAGGATTAGTTTGCTCGAAATGCGAACTTTGATATTTATAGACCAAGGAAGTTTGGACACCAAGGAATTTCCAAAACTGAAAATATTCTCAAGATATACAATATAAAAAAGCGGGGGTCTAACAACACCACCCAATATTTCGCTTAGCAATCTGTATGGACTAACTCCGAAATACTTTCGAGAGAATCAACTAGACAGTCAAACTAAATCTAGGTAAAAGTATCTCAAGGAGTTAATATCCCTCTCTTGTTTTGATAACTTCGTCGGTTCGCGGACTTAGCTTCACGCAAGTAGTTTGTCAACTCCAGCAGAAATTCTCGGATTTGAGAACTTCGGCAGTTCGTGGACTTGGCTCACGTGATTCTTCCGGTTCTCTTGATCAAAAAAGTTCGCAAACTTTGGTTTAAGGAATAGGACTTATACATAAATGTGTTTCCACAACAATGCTTATGTCCACCATTGGTTATGTAATCCAAACTTTCATTCCAATCATTGAAAAATTCTTAGAGTACGTTATGCAGTTGTTACACCATTTCTCGTCAAAGCAATTTTCAAAGTGATTGAAACATATCATGACTTTTGTCACTAGGTAAAGATAAACTTGATCGAAGCGAAAAGCTTACCAACATATATTTCGAGATATAGATAGGCGAGGTATACTCGGCTCGAAATATCAAATGTGTATAATCCAAGTCTATGTATATAGCATACGACTTCTTGTCTCGAAGAGTAGGAGATAGAGTATATAGACTTTTGAGTGACATATAAGTTCAAGTCTTCACATACCTTTTTGTCGAGAAGTTCCACCGGTACTTTGAGTAGTTCTTCTACTTGTATGATGAATCGCCATGAAGTCCTTGAGCTTAACTACACTTTCTATCCTAGTCCGAGACTTAGCTATAATAGACTAGAAATCAAGACTTATAGTTTTGATCGCTAACATTGAAAAACATGCTTGAGATAGCAACGCATGCGAGTTCGACCGAGCAATGCTCTAAAAATCTCCCCATTTGTCAATTTTAGTGATAAAACTATCAATACATATGGAATATAAAAAAGATAAAGAAACTTTAGTAGCTTCTATTCCACATGTCTAATCTTCAATATTCCTCGAAATCTTAGTCACTTCCAAGTACTCCAATGATCCCAAAGGTTGTAAGTTTAGCATCACCGCTGTTGAAGATCCGTAGCTATAACAATGAGAAAGCATCAGTCTCGATCATTTTTATACAATGTCATAGTATTACTACACAGTGTCAAAGTCCAATTGTATCACAACTTCAACAATAATACTATGGTGATATGTATCACTCTCCCTTAGTCAATACTCCATCTCACATGAGAAACCACTCCCCCTTACACAATGATCCGAAAACCATATGTATTTGTAGTGTAAACTACATATTAATTCTCCCCCTTTTTGTCAATAAAATTGGCAAAGGTACAAGAACGGGATCATAATGAAATTTCCGAAAGAGACATTTCATGACTAAAAGAAAAAAAATACATACCAACTAATTTAGATGTAATCATAAAGCTGGAGCTAAATGCATTCATCAAGGAGTTTAAAGATACAAGATAACCCCTCTAAAATTCCACAGCCGCACACCCCTCAAGATATGACCATTAAGCACAAGTTCAAAAGAACTCTTCCCCATTTGATGTCATTCCCGAAAGAACAACAAGAGCGACCTTAATTTCAAAAGAAAAGAAGGATTATTATTGGACACCAAAAACCATGAGAATGATTTTCTATATCCATAAACTCAATCAAATTAATCACAAGTAAACCCACGATTAATTTAATCGGAATACGCAACCAAATTAAACACAAAAAGTGATCAATACAATTGATTGTGCTCAACATAAGATAACTTACGGAGCTACGACTAAGTTAACCATAAGATAATGATTAGCTTAACCGTTCATATACTCAACACAAGAAAACCTTATGGAGTCACGAATACTCAACTAGATTAATTACAAGAGAACCCATAATTAATCTAATTGGAATACACAACCAAACTAATTATAAAAGTAATCAATTTAATTGTCATTTGTTTGGCTCGACATAAGAATACTTACGGAGCAATAACTAAATAACCAAACAAGATGATTAATTTAGTTCAATATGCTCGACATAACATATCTCACGGAACAACAACTAAGCTAAGAAAATCAACTTGGTTGTATAATGCTGAACATAAGATACATTACGGAGCCTCACAGTAATACGTAAAATATGGATCAGGGATGATCAATACTGCGGAATACACAAGGATTCATTCTATCTTCAATCACTATTGGCATGACGACAATTAATAGATATAATCCTTGAAAACAAAAGATTTTAACCTATCTTACATCAAACGTTTGACAATATAGGCTTAACTTTTGTATTTGTCAAAAGTCCATTCATTCTTTTACCAGTACGTGAATACCGACCACGAACGACTTTACTTTGACAAAGTATGGGACAAATATAGTTCACGGACGTAAACACCAATATCCCATGACCCATTGCAATATAACAAATTATAAAGATTAATACTGCAAAAACATCATCCTCCAAATATTTTTACAATTTAATACCAATAAACCTAAAAAAGAACAAGAAGATGAAAAAAAATAGCTATATGTAGTCACAATCATTGTTATTCAAGCATTAGTTATTCTTCCAACTAAACCAAAAACAAGACATCTAGGCAACAATATGAACACAAATTACTCGTCTTCTTCCTCATCGAAGATATTCCAAGATGCTTGAATTGCGTTCAAATCTTCCTTGAGCTTGGGAAACTTTGTTGCAACCAAAGACAATTTTTCTTGGACACACTTCACCCTTGAATCAAACTTACACATACCTTTATGAATTTTTTGAAGAAGGCTCACGGTGGTGGGGTCACTGAAATCAAGATAAGCGATTCTTTGTCACTTGCAAGCATTTCCCCTTATGCGCCTGAAGGTACACGGACGAACTGGTTCGGGAACCCCAAGAGAGTTGCCAATTGAATCAAACCCATGGTCACGAAATATTTGACTAATCAAGCAAGGGTAACCTAACGTCTTGACGGGTGAAGTCATCGAAATCATTTGAAAGATAATGAAACCACAAATATCGAGACTGATTCAAGGAAATAGACGAATTCCGCAAACTCATGACTCCACCAAGAATTTTCAATTGTGGAGGGACAAAGATTGGGGATACTAAGTTATCCAAAATCCAACAACGCAATACTAAGATCATTAGTAGGGAACTTTCCTTGACTCCAAACAACCTTCTTGCCACAAAGTCCAATTGAGATATCATCACACGACGGACGTTCATGACTTGGTCTAGGAAGTCGTACGTTCCCCAGTGGTATTTTGATAATCCTTTAAATTAATTCTCTATCAACAAGAAACCTTTCTCTACTAATCATGGATTTTAATTCCATCTTGTTTGTAATCAATATCATGAATGTTGGCATAGAAAATCTTTGTGAGAGAATCAAATCCTTCACCAAGACCATCAAAAATACTTCCAAGCTTGAATTTTTTAAAGCAAGCCAAATCCTCTCATGCCCACTAGAGAAATCCAATCTCTTTTCTAGAATGAACCCTTTTGAGGCAATCTTATGAAACACCCTGTCACAAGACTCGTTCACAAATCTAATTCTAGGAGAATTCAAGCTAGGGAAATTTGAGATTTTTGAACACCTTTTTGAGTTTCTAGAATTCATCATAGATTTAGAAATAAGCAAGGATCAAGAGGAAAATACTTACTTGAAGTGAGCCTTGAAAACCATTCCTTTTGATTTCTCCAAAAAAGCTTTGATGGAGGAAAAAACTAAAACCCTAGAGGTTCACGTACGCGGACTGTTTGAGAAGATGAACACATCCGCGAACTTCTTTTATATACCCTACATGGGCTTTGACCCGTGCACGAACCGTGACCCATTTGAGGAGTAGGATTTTTTAAAGGTACGGACAACAAAAGAAAAAGTACCTACTGAAAAGCTCTTATTACAAAAAATAAGAAAAGAGAGATTAAAACAAAAATCAACCTGTTACTTGCCCCATTTCAAGTTATATACAAATGGGGTAGAGCCAATCCTTAAATCAGGTGCTGGAAACTGCATAGAATTTTCCATGCAATTTTTCTGGTTGATATTTGTACCCGGAGTCAGGAGTATAATCGTAATGGTAATACTTAGAGTCGTGTGGGTTCTATTTCTTATGACAAGGAGATGACCTTTTCTGACAAATGGTTCCTCTGCCCAATTCATACGAATCTTTTTTATCGGCTTCACATGAATCGGTGTTTAGAACAGTTTGTGCATCATTAGAAAATGCTTTGACAAGCACAAAACTCTTGTCAGAACAATTCAAATTCTCTATGGAATTAAGCTTTTCTAAGAATTGCAAAACACTTTCAAACACTCTAAACAGCTCCTTGTCAATGAAACCTTTATGGTAGTATTCCTCAAAGAGATTAAGAGTAATTCTTGTGAGAGTCCATACCCTTGAGCGCTGACCATGTTTTCTTCGACAATTCTTTTTATTCTTTTCCTTATATCGTTTCTTCACATCTAAATTTTCTGACATGCTAGATGGTATAGGATTATCACGTGCTTCCATAGGAATGAAGTGTGATAATCTCTGAACAACCTTTAAGGAACTCTGGTGCGCGTTACAGATGCTGCAAGCAAGCCTCCCAAAAAGATTTCCCATAGAGGATCGAACAAACAAAAACTTATAAGGTTTGAGGTGTTTGCTTGCTCTGATACCAATTGAAAAAGCGGGGGTCTAACAACACCACCCAATATTTCGCTTAGCAATCTGTATGGACTAACTCTGAAATACTTTCTAGAGAATCAACTAGACAGTCAGACTCGATCTAGGTAAAAGTATCTCAAGGTCTTAATATCTCTCTCTTGTTTTGATTTACTCGAGCTAATAGAAATCAGTGAGTCTTTAATCAAATACAAGGAATAACTTGGATGGTACCAAAGACCAATATCCAAGGATCAATCAATGACAATCAACAACCAAATGTTGGATTACTCTAATTGATGATCTAACACACAACCTGTATTATTTCAATTATAAAGATAAAAAAATATAATGCGGAAATTGAAATAACACAGACACCATAAATTTTGTTAACGAGGAAACCGCAAATGCAGAAAACCCCTGGGACCTAGTCCAGATTGAACACACACTGTATTAAGCCGCTATAGACACTAGCCTACTCCAAGCTAACTTCGGACTGGACTGTAGTTGAACTCCAATCAGTCTCCCACTTATCCAAGGTACAGTTGTACTCCATACGCCTCTGATCCCAGCAGGATACTGCGCACTTGATTCCCGTAGCTGATCTCACCCACAACTAAGAGTTGCTACGACCCAAAATCGCAGGTTTTAGCAATAAACAAATCTGTCTCCCACAGATAAACCCTAAAGGTTTTGTTCCGTCTTTTGATAATAATCAAGGTGAACAGGAACCAATTGATAATTCGATCTTATATTCCCGAAGAACAGCCTAGAGTTATCAATCACCTCACAACAATCTTAATCGTATGGTAGCGAAACAAGATGTTGCGGAATCACAAAAAATGAGACGAAGATGTTTGTGATTACTTTTTATATCTTGCCTATCGGAGATATCAATCTCAATCCAATCAATCTGATTGTACTCGTACGATAGAAGATGCAAGATCAGATCACACAACTACGATAAAAGTAGTATCGGTCTGGCTTCATAATCCCAATGAAGTCTTTAAGTCATGAACCTGGTTTTAGAAGAAGAAAACCAAAGGTTAAAGGAGAATCGACTCTAGTATGCAAACTAGTATCACACGTGAGGTGTGGGGATTAGTTTTGCACAATACTAGATGTCTCCTTTATATAGTCTTTCAAATCAGGGTTTGCAATCAATGTTATCTTAGTAATAAAGCATTCAATATTCACCTTAGATGAAAATATGATTTAGATTCAAGCTATATTTCTCAACCGTTAGATCGAAAACTTAGCTTGTTACACACACTTGACAATGCACGCTTCTAGATTTGTTAACCGTACCCAAAGGTATGCACTTGTTGGTTCAACAATAGTTAATCAAAAGGTTATCCATGTGAGCATTTCATATCAACCACGTTCTTCTTCACCATAACTAGTTCAAATGACTTCAAATGAACTAGTTAGAGAGTTGTTCAATTGCAAAGAAATCTCATGTACTACACAAGACACAATTGAAGCAAAGATGATTTGATTCACTTGAATCGGTTCATGAACTTTTATAGCCACGGTTTGCAAACTGCATTCCTTAGTCTTTTTAAGTTTAAGTTCAGAAATCATCTTTAGATATATAACCTTCTCAAGTTCGCAGACTAGGTTCACGGACTTAAGTTACCAAGCAGAGTTTACAAACTCCGGCAGAAATTCTCGGGTTTGAGAACTTCGCCGGTTCGCGGACTGACTTCGCGGACTTAGCTTCACGCAAGTAGTTTGTCAACTCCAACAGAAATTCTCGGGTTTGAGAACTTCGGCAGTTCGCGGACTTGGCTCACGTGATTCTTCCGGTTCTCTTGATCAACAAAGTTCGCAAACTTTGGTTTAAGGAATAAGACTTATACATAAATGTGTTTCCACAACAATGCTTATGTCCACCATTGGTTATGTAATCCAAACCCTCATTCCAATCATTGAAACATTCTTAGAGGACGTTATACAGTTGTTACACCATTTCTCGTCAAAGCAATTTTCAAAGTGATTGAAACATATCATGACTTTCGTCACTAGGTAAATATAAACTTGATCGAATCGAAAAGCTTACCAACATATATTTCGAGATATAGATAGGTGAGGTATACTCGACTCGAAATACCAAATGTGTATAATCCAAGTCTATGCATATAGCATACGACTTCTTGTCTCAAAAAGTAGGAGATAGAGTAGATATACTTTTGAGTGACATATAAGTTCAAGTCTTCACATACCTTTTTGTCGAGAAGTTCCACCGGTACTTTGAGTAGTTCTTCTACTTTTATGATGAATCGCCATGAAGTCATTGAGCTCAACTACACTTTCTATCCTAGTCCGAGACTTAGCTATAATAGACTAGAAATCAAGACTTATAGTTTTGATCACTAACATTGGCAAACATGCTTGAGATAGAAACGCATACGAGTTCGACCGGGCAATGCTCTAACACAATATATTTCCAAATTCGGTTTTCATAATTCATGGAAATGCTTTGTCCAAATATTGACCGAAATTTCTTAGAAAATCTCCAACTAGTAAATGCACATTACTAATTTTATTTTCCAAATATAAAATTAAAAACCTTAATTGAAAAATTCTCAATTTATTTTCGATCCGGGATTCTCCATTAGCTATTAATGAATATCTTTGAACAATAAATGATAAGCGTTACTGCACGTGTTCAAAGTATGTCGACATCTTTACTTTGTAAGTCCTCTTTAATACTTACAATATTGGAATCGATTTGCCACACTTCCAAACAAGTTTAGAATTGGTTCGCCTGACTTCCAAGAACTATGTGATTGATTATCCTATCAAATCACCAAACATGGGTTTCACGGTTCTACCAAAACAAGTTTTCGTTCTACCTCCATATGGGTACTAGAATTAGTCACTCTAGTTACTAAAACTTGGTTGACTAGGTACTAGGATTGGTTCCCACATATATATGGTATCTAACTTGTATTTGTTGCACATGTCCATAGGATCGGTTTTCAGTATCTAAAAACGTGTTGCACATGTTCATAGGATCGGTTCCCAATATCTAGAAACTTGCTGCACCTCTTACAAGGATCGATTCCCCTCTTGTGATCGGTTGCCCCTCTTACTAGGATCGGGTCCCCTTTGCCTAGAGTTGGTCATACCAATAACACTAAATCGATCATACCATCTCAGATGATTACTTAAGATCGGTTTCACTAATAAAAGTCATACCAATACAAAAGTCATGCCTTGTGAATAATCTTACCAATAACATAAGCAAGTCATACTAATCACACTTATTGGTAGTTCAAAATATATACAATGAATAACAATACCAATAAGCCTAGCGATTTCCCTTTCGATTCACAAAACAAGTTCATGAATTTACTTCTTTTAAACGAATGTAAAACATTGTTTCCTATGATGAAATCTTCACCTCATACCCATACATAATCACATTAGCATTCAAACGATTATGTCGATATCTTATATACGAAGTTCAAAAGATAATTATACTTCGTATTGTATTTCTTAATACTACGTCTAACTAGAGTATAATCATTCATAGCTTCGCAGTTTTGTTTTCAATATGCACGACTTGAAAGATAGTTAGGGAATGAAACAGTTCAAGTCAAATATTACTAACCTCAAATGGAATAATGATGTTGTCGTTGTAGCTCCGTACTTCTTCACATTCTTCAAGTCTTCACGTAGTACTTGTAATGTCTCATATCCTAATACTTTAAAGCTAACCTATACGAAGTTGACTCTAGTATATAATCAAGCGACTCTTTAAATGAATTTTGATTCACTAAAATATGACAACCAAACTTGACATACCAACGCTTGGTGGGTTCAACCGAGCCATTCTCTAACAATCTCCCCCTTGTCAATTTTAGTGACAAAACTCTTACATCGTATGGATAAACAAATTACAAGAATTCATTACACATACGCTTGATTCCCAAATTCAGCAACACAATAATCTGTATACATTCAATCCATAAATGCCGCAGTTGACATTATAATAACAAAGCTAATACTCCCCCTAAAAGTAAGATAGGTAGATTTTCAATCCGCACATCTTTGTTAATCTGGTATCATCTTAAGGTTACCTATAATCTATTTACCCTGGAGGTTTGGAGGAATATCCCTGGAGTTCACAACACGAAGCGCCAGACCTTCTACAATGGTAGTGTTACCAACAACAAGGTCTCTAATAAGGCACATGTTATTCTTCCGACGCTTGCAAAGAATTTTCGTTAATCTTTCTATCTCGTCCTTCCTACCTACAGGCTACAGCTGGATCAAATTTCCCCTGAAAATCAAAAAGGAAATTCACTCTTATCTTGGCTCACAAATTTCAAAACATAATTAAGATTTCCATGGTTATTGTTTTTATTTACCTCTTTGGAAAACGCCAGTGTTACTCCAATAGAAAGAAGTCGCCATCTTGTGGAAGAGTAAATTTATATTGTCAACTCCTTCCCATATCACCACACTATTCTTATCTATCCTAAAAATCACAATAACGAATCATATTTAGTTATTTACTGTTTTTATTTGTAATGGCCGCATACTTTTTTATTGAATAGTGATATCTCAACGTTCTTAATTAAGAAACAGGATAAACGTTCTAATTTATCTCTGAAATCGGGGAATAGGTCGAAGGGATGAATACCTTGTTGGCCATTGGAGTAATATTCGACTTCAATTGAATTACAACTCGTAACAGAATTTATCACCTGAAATCACAAAAGAAAATCGAATATTTAGTGTTGAACATGTAAGAAGATGTGATTTTTCTAGGAAGAATACTCTTTGGATTATGGTGGTGATGGCTGCAAAATATAAACAAACAGGGCTATGAGATTAGAGCAGGGTCATGTTGAGTCAGATCAAAAAAAAAACGAAAAAAAAACAAAGAAAACTCAACTCTTAGGGATAACATATAAGGTTTCTAATTGTTACCTTTCTTTCTGCTTCCCTCAACTTCGCCCCTTAAGTCGGAAAATCAAGCATGAACAGCAGTACTTGCCATCCGGATGACCGAACAAGGCATGACACCTTTATGGGAACAAAAACGGACACAAATTCATAGAGTTTCGATAGTTTGGTATTCTGCATAAAAACGCCCGATTAGTACGATAAAACAATAATTTAAAATCAAAATTCTGAGAATAATCTCTCTCGTACATGTGTATGTCATTGTAATTCCTCACCTGATTTCTTTTTCAACAGGTATGCCGAGAAAACGAAACTATAGGCTAGGGCGGTCGTAAAGTGCGATCGTAAAGTGCAAATCTAGGAGCCTTATATCTATCGTTTATATATACCTATGTAAATTGGGCGCCACGAAATTTCTTTAATTATTTCGTTTAAATTTGGCGAAAGTTTCCAATGCCAGATTAGTTTATAAAAGTAAGAGATGGAACATTTTGTTCCCAGTTTGGAGAAAGTTTCCAATGAAACACCCGATAAATTTGCGTAAGATCATTTTGTTCTTAATATAAATGGAGATATATATGAATATAGTTTTCTAATAGTCTCCAAGATTTGTTAATGAATATCCAAAAAAAATAATGAAAATCCCTATAATTTATATCATTAGATTTCCTTTAAAAAACAAATATAAGTTGGTAGTATCTTCTGAAATATACTCCCGTATATTTTATTTCTTTTTCTTTACATAATTCCAGAAAATCTCAAAAGATCTTGGCACCTATAAATAACAATTAAAAAGATGGAAAATAATAAGATTAAGTCAGTTTTTATTTTCTTTTTTTGCTATATTTTTAGACATGGAAATCCATAACATTAACCGTGTTTAAAATATTTTCGTTTTTTTTGCGGTTTTAAGAAGCTCGATTTTAATTTTTAGCAAATCTTACGGTTCGAATTTTAGTAAAATCATGTAAATGCGGTGTAAGAATTTTGTTAAAATTCCGACCAATCAGGATCAAGGGTTCTGTCGACTCGCAACACAAAAAGAGGGTGAACGTTATCGTCCAATTTGGAGTATCAGATCGAATCAATTCAATTAGAAATTGACGGCCATGAAATGTAAGGGGGATAACTTGTTTTTCAGCCAATCAAGAGCGAGGGTTTTGTTCATCGGCCAATTGGGGGGAGGTAAGCGCAACTCTCGACGTGGTGTGAGAGATATGGTTGGGTGTTTAGGTTATTGATTCAATTTAGTTAACGCCGTCAATTATCGTTAGCAAGTGTGTTGCACGTGTGACTAACAATCTAGCAAAACATATCTAATGGTCAGATTTAATCTACTGAAATGCATCTGACGGACTGGTGGTGGAGTGAACTTGGCTATGGACTTTTAACAGACACTTAATATGCGTAATTGGAAATGCATGAAGAGGTCATTTTGATGTTTCTTTTTTTATTTTGACACAATAAGAAGGGAGTAAAGAGCCCCCAACCCAAACAAAGGAAAACCAAAAACAAAGAAAAAACAGTCTGTTATGGAGCGCTAGACTGTAACCAAGTACAACCAAAAATACCACTATTGTTAATTAGCAAAAACCGCAGCAAGAGATCCAAACCCAACTGATCTCTCCAACATCTCAAATAAACAACAACCAATATCCCAAATTCAACTCCCTGGAAACCATGATCCAACACAGTAAAAGCCAAACCAGACCTTGCAACTACCAACAGGCTAACCATGTTTATCCCTGAGAATAAGGACACCAGGATCCACACACCACTAAAGTATTCTTCCAAATTAGATTCCTATCTTCTACTTGAAACAATCAATCCCCTAAAATTCCAACAACCAAGCTTAAACAACATTTACTACTAGAGTTTTACCCTTTTTACCTCTAGCATATTTCTTTAAATCTGTACCTATATGATGGATACTCTTCACCACTTGATGCTTCTTTGCATTTAGATCTCTAACCCTAGTACCAACAGAAATTGCACCTTGTTTTTGGGCCACCAGGTTAGGATCCAAATTCTCAGCAGCTAAAGCATTAACAACAGAAGAATTACCTCCTGTATTCACCTCCTCAAAAGCTTTAGAAACTTCCAAAAAGACCTCATAAGCATTCTTAGTATGAATATCAGTCACTACTCCAATACCAGTATTATTTACAGGAAGAGAAGGCCCATGAGCCATATCTCTTTCATCATACATCATCTTTCTACTCTCCATCACCATCTCAATAGTTGAAGGAGTAACATCAGGGATGTCCTGAATCTCTCTATCCTCAGCAATGTGAATTTCCATAACATCTTCAGTAACACCATCCAAATTAGTAGCAGGAATTGAATCTTGTACTTTATATGTATTTTTAACCACCCAAACAGTTTTCTGAGGTAAAGAAGTAGGTTGCGCCTTCTGCTTCTCAACTGGAATGTGTTGTTTAAGAGGACATTTAGCATCTGAATGTCCAAAGTTCTGACATCCAAGACACCTTGGTGGTTTCCAAGAGCACTCCAAAGGTATCTTGAAAGCCTCCTTGCCATCAATCACCACTGGAATCTCACCAGGGAAGCCACAGCTAGTGTCAATCTCCACACAAACCCTAGAAAAAATCATTCTAGATCTCTCAAAGGTTTTCTTATCATTCATCAAAGGAATGCCAAGGTAACTAGCAATAATCCCAATCCCCTTATGGTTCCATATAAACATAGGAATCTTCTTAAGATTGAACCAAACATGAATAGTTTTAAGATCCTTTGCCATTTTTTCAACCATTGGAGACCATGTCCGAATCATAAAAAGTCTACTAGCAATATACACATGACCGATTTCTAGTACTCTTTGTCTATCCTCATCATTACTAAAATCAAACACAAAAGAGGCATCACTATGCAAGGTTATGTGAACCTACCCTTTGAGTTTCCAGAGCCTAAGTAAAATCTTCTTAACAAAATGAAAAGGTAATCGACGACCCACAAAAGCCCCAACAACCAATTTCTCATACTGTCTAATATCATCCTCAAAATCAGCTAAAGAGGAAACAAAATTTTTCTTACCATTAAATAGTTGAGGAGCACGATACTTCAAATCATCACTTTTCATCTGAAGATTCCTTAGATCTTTAGAAACCATTCCTGCCCAAGAAGAAGTTCCACCACCCAAAGAACCAGGAGGATTCCGGTGATCAGACGAACAAGAACCCACAAGTGGAGGAAAGTTCTCCATAAAACTCTTCTTAGCAGACTGTAACGAATCGTCTCCCTGAATAGCATCCTCAGTCACCATGGGAGAAGATGAAAGAGGGTTAAAGGTCGGAGTAGGAGAACCTACGACACCATCAAACGGCGGTGCCATGATATTCGAAGCAGAAGAAGAAGAAAATCGCCAAACCCTAAATCGCCTTGGTCAAACCAGAACGACCAAGGTCCAAGTAATAATGTACTCTTTTGTTGGTCCCTAGGTCATTTTGATGTTTGTTTGTCTCTCTTTATATACTCCTCAACCTGTAAATTTGTATTGGGTAACAATCCAGCTATCTAACACTATTAGGATTCCAAAAAAAACTCGTCAATACATAGTCATTCATCAACAATAGTCAATAACATTAGCACCTCCGCTCACCTATTTCTACATTCTCAAACTGTGTCCAAAACTGAAAAAAATTGATATCCAACTTTCGCAGCAACACTAACCCAAAACCAAAACAAACTCCTACCCATTATTCTCCATCGGACCACCACTAAATGTTTGGACCTTGAATTGGGAATATGAGGAATCTTTTAACATGAGTTGAAGCAGGTGAATCAAAACTTATTCTTCTCTGTAATGATTATTATTATGGTGAGTACTAACGTAATATCATCACAATGCAACTGATAGAACAAATTGATCATTCCCAAATGAATTTCGAGGAGATATTTTCACAGAATTAATGCCGATGATGGTAAATCTGTTGTTGGTGATGCATTTAATTCAACGATGGCGATGAAGACAAGAAGAATATTAACGGAGAAGATGAAGATCTCAAACCAAAAGTAATAATATTAATTAAATCCATTTCGAAGATACTACTGATTATTCACTACCTTCAATTATCTTCTTCAACTTTCTGTGGGCAATAAAAAGTAAGTGCAGTACTAATGTTTAACCTCAGCAATTCCAACCCAAAACAACCATTTACACCGTATATTTCAATCAATTTCTGAAGTTCAATTAAGGCAGACAATTTTTTTTCAAAATCTACTTTTCAGCTAAGAACCCTGGATCGCCAAAGAATGATTATCTGACTCGGGTATACAACAGATATGTCAATGGTAAAGTTAGTACATAAATTAAAACATAAAATTAAAGTGGTCATTTCCGTATTTAACTGAACTTTATAACTGTCAACACGGTCAACCTTAGTCTTGGGACCCAAACTCTAATTTGAAACTTTTCAAGACCCAAACGCAACACTGGTCACTTTTTTGAGACCCAAAGCCAAAATATCCCAAAAAAAAAGTGTATTAAAAAAAGGGAAAAATACATTTTAGTCCAAAAGTACGGTTTAATCAAGCCCGAGTCAACTAGGTACAAATTAGTCCAAAATACGGAAAAGAACACTAATAACCCTCATCATCTACAATTTAGTCCAAATATTTACAGTTTAGTCCACAATGACTTGTGATGATGTCAGCAATTTTAATTAACATAAAAATAATTAAAAAATAATTTATCTTTTGAACCGCTTTTCCAAAATTCGCAAACTTTATATATTCGGAAAGCTCTTTTCGAGCTCGACAAAAAGAGTACCCATATGACCATATAATTTTCATTTTTTAAATATCTTAGTTTACACTGATGTAAGACATATACACATCTACAAAATTCCAGAAAATCCAAAGACAAGATAAGGTGCACCGGTTTCTACACCACATACAACTCCACGTAAGCACCACTAACAAGCATGCTATTCAAATCTAACACAATCCACTTTTTCTGTTGAGCAGTATCCTTCTTATCAATAACCTTAAATGTACCGTATACATGCAATGCAATCCCAACGGAGCCACTGCAAAAGTATTACAAAAAAGATCCCCCCTCAGATTAAGCACAAGGCAGATTGTTTAAGATAAAGAAAACTTAGTGAGACTAATGAAAATGCGCATTAAAACGACCAAAGTAAGGCATGATCAATTCAAACATTATTATCGGTGTAGGAAAATTGTACAAACTCCACGGATATCTGCACGTAAATGTTAAGATCCATCCGAAGTAGAAAGAAAATATGTATACCGGTAAATATTATAGGTACACCAATATGTACACTTATAGAAGGATGGTAACTTAATTTCCAAGAGACATTGTCAAGCTATGTCGGCAACTCTAAAAACCATGCACTGCTAGAATAAAGCATCCTTTATTTCATTTCAAAGATCACTTGGCTTACACAGTATCATTATTCTGAGCAGTATATAAGACTGAACTAAGATTAGACTAAGGAAACCAACATATCAGAACTATGAAACATACCTCTCTTTGTCAGTGAGGATAAATATTCAAGTCAGGTTAGACGTGGAAGCTCACCAATTCTTTGGGAACATTTTCTGTCAAACAAAAGTGGAAATAAATTAGAACATGATTAGAATAGGATACCAAAATAACCTAACAGTATAAATACATATCAAATTATAATTCATACAATTACTACATATCATATTATAATTTATGTAAAGCGGTTAATAAGCTTACGGAATGTTTAAAGAAATACAAAATATAAGATATTAGAGGCTCAGGTTGAACTTGTGACAAAATAATGTCAACTGCATTTTGTAAAATCTTAAAAAAACCAAGAGCTATTCCATGAAAATCAGAATTAGAAACTGCCAAACTAATCCAAAGGAAAGGGCAAGGTGGGAGATCTGTAACTTTAACAAAATCCAAACAACACGACTTTATAGCTCCATAACCTAGATAGGTCACACAAATTCTAAACTAGGAACCACATGTTTAGTACCCCATGCCACACAATATCTTAACGATCAAAAGGTGTACAATTATGTGCACATTAACGAATGGGTGGATAACTATGTACACATTAAAAATCAATATGTGTACAATTATGTACACATAAAGAATCACATGTGTACAACTATATACACATTAACAATCGATAACAAAATGTAACAACATCAATTTAATATTTCATGATCAGCACCTAGACATTGCATCCAATAAACAGGTGTATAACTATGTATACATTAATCTTCAGCATGTATACAACTATGTACACATCACAACACATTTAAGTGGTGTACAAGCATATACACCTCGTATAACTAGGACAAAAGAAAAAACAGTGCACTTTAATGTACACCGCGTATAACTGGTGTACAAGAAAATACACCTATATTGTAGAAACTGCAAGCTCACCAGCAAGTCTATTTTTCTTTCAGTGCTTCACCATCAATCAGTCTCATTCAAAAGGGGAAGGTTGGGCATGTCGTTCTCCATCTCTGGCACTTACAATTAAAGAAAACGGGTAACAATACAAATATGAAAACCAACACATAGAAGAAAAAGTAGAACAACGCATTATCAATTTAACTAGTATATATGAAAATACACATTTATAAAAACCTAACAAAATCTAGCATTCATAATCCAAAATGAAGATTATAATTTTCTTTCTCCATTCATCACCAAGTGAAATTGCGGTGTACAATAATGTGCACATCCTATATGAATGAACAAGTCATTTCCTCTCTTAAGTCATCACCATGAACAAGTGTACAATCAAGTACACCTTGCTGTGTCCTAACAACTTATTAGTCTGTTACCTTTTGTTTCAGGTTGTAAAAAACAAACAATAAGTACAATACTATACTAGATAGAAAATAGTCAGTGAGAAACATAATTTAGAAGAGACCAAATAGACGTTAATGCATGAACTTGAGCGATAATTATTGTCACTATGCAACATCCCAATTAATCTAACTGGAAAAATACAAACATACATCTCAAGTAGCTTCTTCATTTTAGACTATCACATAAAACAAAATCTTCCACAAGAACAATACAACACCGAAATTAAGAAATGCCAAAAGTAAGTACACTAAAAAAAAGAGGTAGAAATGCCAACTCTACCTCTTTAGAGTTGGAATATTTAAAGTGAAATTAATTTCATTTTCTTGTGGAACTAAAGAAAAGGATGGTAAATGTCCTAATTACACTTTGGTGGATGAATTCAGTATGTTGTAAATAAGCTTAGAGAACTAGGAACCATTTACCCATATGGATACTCACATATCAAATACCTAGAAATTGTTACAAACTTAGACTATAAAAAACATGAAAAAAAAGAAGCTTGCAAACACAAAAAGATAAGCTCAATCATATATGATATACAATACTTTCAAAATAGTATTGATATCAGAAACGATTAGCAATCACACAAAAGCTTACATCCAGTGAGACTTATAGAACTTCAAATTAGATATTTACGTTGAATATATGAAAATGAAATTTAGAGGATTCTGAAAGAGAATCTAGATCTAAATAGAGAGATGATGAGACTCAATTTTACATATATTGGCAATTGAAAGATAAATTAACAAAATAGTTGAAAGTACATACAGAACTTACATTTCTTAAACGGTGCAATCAGATCTTCTTCCTTTATCTCTTTCAGTTAGTTGATCGTAACTAAACTCACTCTTGCAATTTATATATCAGCGAAATTAAACAACACCGAAACTCACTCTTGCAATTTATATATCAGCGAAATTAAAAACACCGAGAATCGTAATTTTCCGTAAACGGTATGAAGAATAATTTATGTGAGATAAGATTAAGGGCTAAATGGAATTGAATGAAGTAAATCTAAGATCGAAACTCTAACCTGTAGTACGAATCTTCAGTGAAGAACAACAATACTAATTGCAATCGCCTCTGTGCCAGTCTCTGTCTCTCCCTCTCAAAAAAAACTAAAAATAAATCTTAAATGTGAAAAATGAATATCGAAACACAGAAAGGGTGATGAGGGTAATAAGAAAAAAATCTATTTTTTAGATGGGCAGAAATTTGGACTAACTCGTCCCTATTTGGACTAAACTGTTGGACATGAGGATTTTTTGGACTAGAGAGTACTAGTCTTCTGATGAGTGGACTAAAGCGTCCTAAGCCCAATAACTTTGGGGCTAAACGTCGGTTTCTACTCAAAAAAAGAGTACTAGGAGTTTTGATAAAATTTCGTGCAAGTGCCTATCCAGATGACGCCTAACGTTAATCCAAATAACGCCCTGGAAGTCTACACAAAATTGGTATTATCACAAGCGAAATAACCCGAAAGAAAAATCATTTCTGTCCCTGAAAATTCGAGTCTCTCATTTTTCCATGGCGTTTCCTTCTTGGTTCACTCGGTTTAATTCTAAACAAATTTATAGATCTCTTCGAACTACAACATCATCTTTCAACAACACTTATTCTCACATCTCTCAAACCCCATCAACATCATCTTCTACTTCCACTATAGAGAAGATTATTAGTACTGAAGGAAACAAACAGTACTTTTCATGGTTGTCTTCTTTACTTCCTCTTGCACTCACATTTTCTGCTGGATTATGTTCCTTAGATTCTCGGAGAAATATTTCTGTTTGTGATTCTAATGTCACTGATGGTGTTCGTTATGGAGGCAAAGGGAGTACCGAACATGTTGTTGGGGGTAATTCTAAGGAGATTCCTCAAGAGCTTATCAAAGAATTGGAATCTATCTGTCAAGTAATTACATTACACTATTAGATTTTAAATTGAATTATTCTACTTTCCTGGACATATATAATTTTTCGTTTAGGGTTTTTGGATTTGTATGGATGAATATAGTGTGTTGATTTGTAATTGTACAGGATAATATGACAAGGGATTATGAAGAGAGATATTTCCATGGAAAACCACAGAACAGCTTTCACAAAGCTCTAAATATCCCGGATATTGTTGTTTTTCCAAGGTGTTAGTGGATTCTTTCATTTTGGGTATGCTGTAGTACTAATTATTTAGTTGCTAGCTTGAAAAAACTGCAGTTCTTTTTAAGGCTTTTAGGGTTTTGGCTGGATATAATTATAGGAATAATTCAAAAAATTGATAGATTGTTATTTGTACCTCTTGCCTGAGCTTCAGTTCTGATTATGGAACTGAAAAGATTGTTGCGTCTATTGTCCATTTGCATTGACTTATATTCTATTTGCAGGTCTGAAGAGGAAGTTTCCAAGATAGTTGTATCTTGCAACAATCATAAGGTTCTGGTCTTTACCTTCCGAATGAACAAATAAGAATTTCTTGCATGTAATCACTACTTCAAGAACACTAAAAGTTCACCAATCATATAAACAGCATATTGTCTCATGTTAAAAGGGTACGAATTATTTGTCATTGTAGTTCGTATTTGTTACTAGGGAGTGAACTACTAATTCACTATCGTCCTGGTGTATGGATAAAAAATGCCATCTCAAGTTCTAGCTGAATTGTCTATCTTTTTCAAGCAGGTTCCTATCATACCATATGGTGGAGCTACGTCAATTGAGGGTCATACCTTGTCACCTAATGGGGGTGTATGCATTGACATGACACTAATGAAAGTAAGTGATTGCACTTTCATTACAAATTCCCTCAGAATGTTTTAACTAATTTTTATTTGCCTTTTTCAAATTTTTTATACTGGCATTTAGCTTCTTCAAAAGCAAGAATTGTTTGATAGATGGCATCAGTTTTTGCTTTTTAAGTCATTTACATAAGTTGATATTTCGTTAGTTACTACTTTGAAACTGAGTATGATTGTGCCATCGGGATTGCAATACATAGTCATGAGTGATCCTCTCTCTCATATGCCTCTTTTGAATTTTTTATGACTACAGAATGTTAAATCGTTAAATATAGAGGATATGGATGTTGTGGTTGAGCCTGGAATTGGATGGATGGAGCTCAATGAATATCTGGAGCCTTATGGTCTGTTTTTCCCCCTCGATCCAGGTGAGTTTCTTAACTACACTTCATCATAGGATTTCATATAGAAAAAAGAAAGAAAGGGTTGGTCAAATCTCAATATTGTATAGTGGTATACCTGATGAATCAACAAAGAGAGTTCCAAATTATGTTATAGTTGAACAAAGCTTAGTGCATGTTTGAAAATGAAATATGGTACGTTCATTCCTGATCCTAGAGAAGTGATCATGTATCTTATTTTGTTATATTAAAAAGATAAACAACACGTAGGAGCAAAAAGGAAATCGGCTATTCCCCTATCTTGTTTCCTAGGAATTTTATGCTTCATGTTGTTTTCATCCATCTCAAAATCAGTTCACCTGTTTTAGTTTCAAATGCCAAAATTCTTCATTGTTGTCACTACATCGGCGGGTGAGGAAATGGAGAGGTTGTCGTGGCTCTTGAGTTTGTTCATATCCTGTTGGGGTACAGAATTCAAAATAGAAAAGAGGAGAAACACTTCGCTCTGTAGTGAGACCCACCATATAACATTCTCACTTTGGGGACCACCCTGAACTTATACCCAGTAAAGAGTTAGTTCTATATTATAGGTAAAAAAATTCTTTTAACTATTATTTCTAGTTTCCTATTAATCCTTGACGGGGTTATATATTTTAGAGTAGGTTGTCTCACCAAAATCATCCTTTCGTGATTACCCTGTGGTTCCTAAACAATTACTGTCTTTCCTTTGTAAAGTGTTGCGACGTTTGATATATACTGTTCTCTTTCTCAATTTCCGTGAATGCCATTAGGCCATTACAGCCTTAGTATGGTGAGCTTATGCCATCTGGATTTGCTTTGCTTGCATCAATCTAAGATGTCATGTTAAAATAAGAGCACTTCTAGTTTCCATGATCAGTTTTTTCGACTTGAAGGTGCTGTATTCATTGCACTCTTCATAACTAGCCATTTAGGTTTTCGTTTTATCATTGTCTTTGGAACAGTGAATCAGTTGCGTTATGTTTGATCTCTTTTATTCTATTTGATTATGAGCAGGACCTGGTGCAACCATCGGTGGCATGTGTGCTACACGTTGCTCTGGCTCTTTAGCTGTAAGGTATATTAAGTACTCCTAAGTCTATCATTTAAGTTAAACGAGAAAAGCCATGGATACTTCTGAGGAGTGTGCTGATGTAGAAATCTTTGACATTAATCACATTCGTTAATCTTACCCTTTCTCTTGTCAAATTGGGTCAGCTACTTTGATAATCTAGGATTAAAATCTTACTTTATAGTCTTACAAAACATTAACACTGCATACCCTATTTTGAAGCCTCATAGCAGCTGAAGTATGTTGAAACACCTGAAATCTAATGAAATGGATTCTCGACATACTGATTACTTCTTCAGTAAATTAGTAACCCATACAGAACTCTGAACTTATGAACCTAATGAGACTTATCACTTTTTTTTTTGTTTGGTTGATTTCATTTGTAGGGGTTTAACATATGAAGATCAAATCAAATCTTTGGTTTTAGTTTAGAGAAGTACCATTTGAACCATTGTCGTATTTTAAATTAGTTGGATTTATTGATGTAGTTTTCTCAGTTTGTAGGTATGGGACTATGCGCGATAATGTCATAAGTCTTAAGGTTCGGGAGTTCCTCCTTTAGTTCCCTCTGCTATTGGTCCAGCCACTTTTTAATTTGTGGTTCTTTTTTTTAGGTAGTCCTTGCTAACGGGGATGTGGTGAAGACCGGAAACCGGGCTCGGAAGAGCGCTGCAGGGTATGTTATTATATCTTTATGTTACTTTCTTCTATATTATTGTTTAACAAGTTGTAAGATATAATCCTAAAACAGACGGTGTTATTTCATTAATGGCCTCCACACTTTATACTTTAATTTTCAGTAATTCATTATACAAAGTATTGGGCCTTGTTTTTGTCTTTAAAAGTTTGCTCCAAAGTTGGCGTAATTAGGTTATATGCTATAGTAACACAAGTTTTTATATGGTCAGGGACCTTAAGGTCCCAGTGGACAACTCCTACCCATTTATGACCGTTAGGATTTCCTAATCTTATGCTGGAAACGTTGGTCTCGGTGTCTGAAAACCGCTCGAAATCAGGGTTGGTCTTGGATGAGCCCTCTGGCTATCCTACCTATATTGGCACGATAGTGTCATCTGTGTAGGGAATCTAGCGTAATGATTGCTGTGGTAAGTAATTTTCTTCTCCTACTCCTGTTGGCCATTAGTTCTTCCGTTGACATGACATTACTGCAAGTCTGCAAGACAATCTTGAATTTTTGCTGGAATCAAATAAAATGCTTCTCGTGTACTATTATCTCTTTCAGATTTGTAAACCACCTGTTCTTCTAGTATGCTGGTTCATGTATTTTTCAGGAAGCTGATTTTAGATATAAATTGCTTACCTTTGAAGCTTATGTGTGTTTAGGTACGATTTAACTCGCTTAATTATTGGAAGTGAAGGAACCTTGGGCGTGATAACGGAGGTTACTCTAAAACTACAAAAGATCCCTCAGCACTCAGTGGTACCTTCCTCTCTCCTAGTTTGCACTATTTGGCGGGTTTGCTTCCCTATCATTTTGAGGTTAGGTACTTGCATCTATTTCCTAACCTATTATATTCCAAAATTGGCGATGAAGCTCCATATTCCTGAAGTTCAAAATTGATGGTAATTATGGAAAACATTAGGCAGACTTCTTGGTAATTACGGAAAACGTCTCCGCATGCTTCCCTATCGGTATTATGTATTTATATTGTAATGAAGGGAAACTATGAATCCCAGAAGGCAGGCTTCTTGAAGAGATCAGTGACTGTATACGTGAAGCTTAAATGCATGTTGAGGTGTCCGCTTAAGTTCTTTTCAGGAGATTCTTAAGAGATTTCATGTTCTTTTAATATTGCACTCTTGACTAGCGACCTGCACATTTTCTCTATCTGGAGAAGTGTTTTCATATCAAGCTACAAATGCCTGTTAGGAGTGTAAGATAACTTTTCATTGTATTAGCGCTTTCTTCATTATCCCGTGTGGGTAGTAGTTGATCTGTTACGATTAAGATTCCGTCTTGTGGTCGACACAATTTAGTGGTGCAGCATTGTAAGCTGCACATCGTGGACTTATTTACTTCTATTACACCACAGATGGCTTTATTTACTTCTAATTCTTTTTGGACCTCTAGCTCTAGCATTGCATCCATTAGCATCTGGACTCCAAAGTCTGTCATGAATAGCAAATATATGCAACCTTGGATGACCATGAACATTTAGAACCTCCAAGTTGATTTCCCCGTCCGATGTTGGTTCGATTTTTTTAATTAAATAGCTGCTTAAGACAGTCCCATGCAAAAATGTCGGATGGTCTTTTCATGATTGCTAAATTCTCCAATTGATGTCTTCTTGCTGCCTATGTTTCACATATGCTAATAATTTCGCCCTTCACCTCATGATTCAATATTATTTCAGGTTGCAATGTGCAATTTTCCAACTGTTAAGGATGCAGCTGATGTTGCCATAGCTACTATGCTATCTGGGATACAGGTAAAGTGTTAGCTTTAACTCTCAACTCTCGAGAACCATTTTTTCCCTTCTTCTTCCTAGCTAGAGACCTGTTGCCCAAGTTGATTCTTAGGCGGTACTGGGCTCAAAGAGTTTGAGAGTCCAGGGCTGACCAAATGTTTCATTCTTGTAAATACTTCAAGTAGGCACTGATATCGCATGTCTATATCTGCCGTAATATGTTTTCTGTCACTTGAATCGGGAATCAAAGAGAGCTAGCAATACCTGTGTGTTTATCTAGATAAAAGTTTTCCAGCTCATATACAAAAATACGAGGTATTAATGCACATACGAAACTTGGATTTCTTTTTAGCGATCGAGGTAGGGGTTTTCTATCTAATACAAATCAAAATTAATGCAATAAAAATGTAGTGTTAGTTGTAAGTTTGTATTAGCAGTAAACCTCTACCTTGATCGCTTAAGGAACCTAAGTTGTCTATAAATCGTTTATGCATATGGTCGGAAACTTCTGTTGAAGCAATGTAATTTGTTGATCTTCGAAATAATTTAGCATGCATCAGCCCATATCCACAATGCACATTCCCAAGTGTCGGTTTGGTCCTTCAGCCCATATCCAAAAATACGGGGTATACAAGGATTTTGTTGATTTATTATGTTCTTGGATTACATGGGCACATGTTACTGATTTGGCTGCTTTGCTTGTGGTAGGTGTCTAGAGTAGAGCTCTTGGATGAGGTTCAAGTGAAGGCCATCAATCTGGCAAATGGGAAAAATCTGCCAGAGCTTCCAACTCTGATGTTTGAATTTATAGGCACAGGTACGAGATGGTTAGTTACATAGACGTTTTCGAATTGCATATATTATTTGTTAGTTTTCTTAGTCCAAATTGACTCAACCAGATTACCAGAATTTCAGATCCTTCTGAATCATTTTACTGCTGCTCGCATATCGTAAATTTTCATGATTCAGTATTAAGTGGTATTTGTGAATGTGTTTTTTGTGTGCAAGACAATAATGTTTTATAGGGGTTATCTTTCTGTTCCATTTTCTACAGTGTGTTGCACGACTTATGTTCTGTGACTCCTACAGTCCAACTTATTTAAACAATATTCACTCGAACGTCCTTTATTTTTACCCTTTTAAGGATATATATGTATATATCTGTGTGTGTGAAGTATGTCAATGTTTCTAATGTTGGAAGAAACTAGATCTCATGTGATGAAAATAATAAAATCAAGACGATTGTGAAATCAGTTGTATTTTTTTGACGAATATCTAATAATGTATCTCGTATTGGGTGGTTCGAAGTAGGTTGTTTACTTAATCCTTCAAAGATGGTTTATCGAATATTTCTTCCTTCACGTAAGTTTTAGTTCATATTTGCACGTAGCTCATTTTTGCTGGTGATTGCATCTGTTCGATGCATAAAATCTTTCATCCCATACACAAAATTTTCTTCTGTCACTTTCTCCAGTCATTAAATTTGCTTATCGGTTTTACTTGTTTTATTTTTTCCAGAGGCATATTCTCGTGAGCAAACACTTATTGTTCAAAAGCTTGTTTCGGAGCACAATGGCTCTGATTTTGTTTTTTCTGAAGAACCTGAAGCAAAGAAGGAACTTTGGAAGGTAGATATTACAATTTACTAATACATGCAAATGCTTAATTCTATTCTGTACTGACTTAAGACTTACCCGTTCATTCCCATAACATTACCATGTGGTGTTACTTGTTGATTATTTGTCGTCCAGAATGATCATATCTAGTCAGCGTAATTAGGGCCAGCCAGTCAGATAACAAGTAGCCTGAAATATGAAGCTCTTACTCCCACAAAAAAGGCTGGAGGTACCTATATTTCTTTAGCTTCACGAATTAAGCTGCAAGCCTGGTAAACCACAATGAGCAAGATATACCATTATCCACTTAGGTTCAACAGACTAGAATCTGGGTGAGAGAGCAATACTAAAAGTTGAAGCATCTTTTGCATCATATGAGTTATCGACGTTTCATATCTATCGCATAAACAATAAAATCATACCATTCTTAAGGATGCAAGTGTTTTCTTACACACTATGAAACCAGCATTGCATCAAGTTTCCAACAGAAAGACTTTATGCATCATGCAAATCACGATGGGCACGTTGACTGACAAGAAATGAAAACGGCTCTTCTGTGACAAGAAAAACATGTTCCCTTGTCTTCACAAGCAAATAACTGGCAGCTTTCCCGTTAAGAAAACTAGTATCAGTTAGCCTCAGTTTTAGCTACCGAAATAACGAATAGACTTCCGAAAGTCTGACAGACGAGCAGCCGAGTATCAATGACGTATAACAACTGCTAACCTTCTGAATGCTCGCTTTGATAGAATAATCAAATGATTAGTTATTACATTCACCTGAGATACACTGTATTTCTTACAAGTTATCTAATATGGTGATTCTTTTGCATTTAGATAAGGAAGGAAGCTCTCTGGGCCCTTTTTGCAATGGAACCTGATTTTGAAGCAATGATCTCGGTCAGTTTAAAGTAATCCAGTTTTCTCAATCAAATGTTGTTGGTATTTTATCTTCCTTGAAAATGATGCTGGCAAATTTGCATTTTGAGATTTCATATTCCCGTCTCAGAACTACCTCAGTTAATCATATGCTTTTTCTATCAAAAAAATAAATAAATATCATATGCTTACTCTAGGTTATTTACCAGATTAAGAACATTACTCATGATTGCACTTAACTTTTATGTTTTCTGATTTGTGGTTCTATGTTTTTAGTCTTTCTATAAGCTTGAAATGACAAAAGACGCCAGGTGCCTAGTTTTCTGTTGGTTTTAACTACTTTGTAAATCCTTTCTTTTACCTTGTTGCTAGATTATTTAGTCCTTTATTTATTTGTTTAATGGGTTCGACCAGCATATACCATCTATCCGCATGCACTCGTTTCTTTTGATGTGCATTTTTTGCCTTATATATTATATATATATATATATATATATATATATATATATATATATATATATATATAATAATAAAAGGATGCTTAAAAGCAAAATGCAAAAACTGATTAAGATTATAGCATGTGATTCCAAGGGTTGGATGTTGATATGCTAAACTATTTTTTTTTCTTCTAATTGTTTCTTATTTCTTGCAGGACGTGTGTGTTCCCTTGTCACGGCTTGCGGAATTAATATCACTGAGTAAAAAGGAGATTGATGCGTCACCATTGGTGTGGTATGCCAGTTTCTTGTGAATATGTATTACACTTGTGGTACTGAACAATTGAATTAAAAGTTTTTAACTATTGTACATAATTATCTACGAACAAGGGGAAGATCTCGAGTTGGAGGCCGGTGTTTGTTCTTAGGGTAATTATCTATGTTGCTTATTCCAATTTCCAAATATTGACCGCTTTGATTTTCTGTCTCCTGTTGTTTGAAATATCAGCACGGTTATTGCTCATGCTGGTGACGGTAACATGCATGCTCTGATTCTGTTTGATCCTGATAAAGAAGAGCAAAGACGGGAAGCAGAAAAACTAAACCAGTTGATGGTCTATAATGCCTTGGAAATGCAAGGTACGGGATAAGTTTTCCACGTTTCTTTTGGACATAATAATAGTGTTTCTCGAATCTCTTTCAATCTTCTCAGCAACCACGTTTGGTGTAAAATATTCTTAGTTACAGACGAGAGTTATTAATATATATAATCAATTAAAATGAAAATTAAAAAAGATCATATGCATACCTCGATTTTGCAGTATATTTTTTTGTAGGGGTTTCTACTTTAAGTAATCACTCACCTGAATGGAAAATATATATGAAGGAAAGTTTGATATGTAACTAGACTGTTTTTGTTTGTGCTTTGATCAACATGCTTTCATTCCAACCTAGTGTAGTTACAGCCAACAGTTCCATTGCAGGTCTTCTTAAATGTATAGACATTTGTGCACCCGCATAAGAATTTGACCATGAACTATTTTTAGGTCTGGGGATTTATAGCATAGCCACTTGATGCAGTCATGCGTGTGCCTTAAATTCTTAAGTAGCAGCAAGCTTCCATCTAATTCTCATACTCGAGGCTCACCTACCCATGCCTGCCCTGCCTATTGGTTTTGAATTATATTGTACCGGCTATAAACTGTTGACTCATATGAGTCACAATGTTACGCGTTTGAGTTTGTTGTAAAGTCTTAGCTATTCTATGCACTACAATTAATTTAGGTCCTGAAAAATGTCTTCAAAGTGTCCTTATTCTATAGTAATGTAGCATGCTTACTATCTGCTATTTTAACAGGGACTTGTACCGGAGAGCATGGTGTTGGCACTGGAAAAATGAAGGTATATATTTTTTATGTTTGCCTGAAAGTCGTAGATACCTTTTGAAGCTAGTCCTCTTGAAAACATGCAATTTATAGGGTTAAGTTCTAGTTTCAACATAGTGTTAACTATATCTACCCCAGTCAATTCACCATATAGGATTGCCTAAGATTATTTAACAAAATATATTTGCAAGTTAAATAAAGGAGAAGAAACAAAAAATAGAGGGTGACAGTAGTACCATTTTTGTTATCCTTCTTATGTAATATCGAAAGTGCGGACATACATGTTAAAATGGCCAAGAACATTTGAAACTTTCAGCCATAGGACAGGTGACCTTTGATATAATCAATAGTGTCAGTGGTCTTAACATTGGTTGATTAACAAATGCTTCCAACTGATCTGAGGATCCAGAAGTTGCATTGGTGTATGCTATTTTTGACTCTTACATGATTTACTATTGCAGATCAAGATTCTACATCTATCTGTTAAAATATAATTGAAATGTTAAGAAGATTGTTTCTATATATTTGCAGTATCTTGAGAAAGAGCTTGGCATTGAGGCGTTACAGACGATGAAAAAAATTAAGTCAGTTTTAGATCCGAACAATATCATGAATCCAGGAAAAATCATTCCTCCACATGTTTGTTTCTAAGCTCTTGGCCAGACAGATACTACATTTCGGAGCGCAATGCAAGAATTAGATCTTCATTTGTCCGCCATGTTGTCTGTCCCCGCTGAAAATGGTATCCATTTGTCCTTTTTTTTATTTTTTATTTTAAATACGTCGATTATTTCCAGTAAAGACGGCTATATGTATCTATCGGTATGTAATTTACACAAAAATAATTTCCCCCTTGTTTCATCTAATCTAACCAATATAAAGAAGAGGGAGGGTCCCCTCACACTTCTATATTTACACTATCTCACACTTTAGAAACTATTTTTCGTATAAAAACCGGTAGCGTATTTGACGTTAATATTTTAGGTATATGTTTGTCATACAAAGCGCTACATACCCACAAAAAATGAGCAAATTCCGAAACATATAGTGTCACCATCTACCAAAGCAGCCTATGGACTTGAGTAAACTCAGCTCAAGAATGTACGGCAATGGAAGAGATTTGTCAGAAACAACCAAAGCACTGAATCTACAATGGAAGAGATTTGTCAGAAACAACCAAACCACTGAATCTACATAAACTCTCATCCATAGTGGCAGTAAGAAAATCCCAGAACCTATGTACTGTGACCCACCACTCAAGCAATTGTGCCGTAACACTTGGAGAGGCTGAGGTGACTTGCCTTAAAGGTGTTACGGCAGAGGCGACTTGCCTTAAAAAGTCGCAGGGTCGATGTTAATACAATCCTGGAACTGTCATGGACTAGGGAACGAGATGTCATGGACTAGGGAACGAGAAGACAGTTCTAACATTAAACTCGTTCCTTTGTAGTTGTAATTCCTCGATACTGTTCTTATCAGAAACAAAACTAAATGAGACAAACAGTATTAGGGTTTGCAGTTCTTTGAAGTTTATGCTTTTTGTTTATGTTCATGTAAATGGTAGAAGTGGAGGACTTGCACTACTTTGGCAAGATTCAGTTGACTTATCAGTGATTTCTAAATCTCAAAATAGTATTCATTGTGTTATTGAGTCCAAGCTATCAATGCCAAAATGGGAGTTGTTATGTGTCTACGGCCTCCCTGCACACCCTCAAAGAAATGGGTTCTGGAGACATATGAATACCACAATAGAAGGGATAGAAGGTGCTTATGCATGATTGGTGATCTGAATGCCTTAATGCACCATCATGAGAAACAAGGTGGATCAACAAATACAGATATAAGCTGTGGTGAATTGAAAGCCATGATAAGAGAAAGAAATGTTATTGGCCTTGGATATGCCGGTCCTGCTTTTACTTGGTCAAATAACGACTCAAAATAATCCAATATTTGAAAGGCTGGATATGGCAATTTGCAATTAAAAATGGAGGACCTTATTTTCCAATGCTGCAGTTTTACACCTTCCAAGGATTGAGAGTAATCATTCTCCCATTATTCTCAACACTATGAGAAGACCCCCAAAGAGGAAACCAAATTATAAATTTGATTTTTATTGGACTGACCATCCACAATTCAAAAATGTGCTTCAAAATAGTTGGGAGAAAAGCAACAGGAGATACAATTTCAAAACTCACTGATTTGGGTGAAAGGCTTTGGAAATGGAGCAGGAAAACTTTTGGGGACACAAAAAGGGAGATTGAAGAAGAGAAACAAAAGATGGTTGATCTTCAAGCAACATCATACTTGACTGACACAAGGGAAGCAAAAAGAGCTATTCGTGACAACATCATCACTCTTGAAAGAAGAGACAGAATGTTTTGGAAGCAAAGAAACAAATCAAAATGGGTGCCATTCATTGATAAAAACACTCAGGTGTTTCATGTCTCTAAGTTTTTTGCTTTAAAAAATCAAAATGATGAGTGGATTTATGATCCTGAGCAGATCAGAGATACTCTTATTAATCATTTCCAGGATATGTTCACAAATGATACTAATATAAATCCTAGAGATATGGCTCTGGAGCATGCAAATAAATTGAATCAAGATGATTGCAGGCATCTTAGTTCAATCCCTAGTGCAAAAGAGATTTTTAATGTAGTGAAGAAGATGGGGTCCCTGAAGTCACCGGGACCTGATGTCTATCCAGCTTTATTCTACAAAAAATGCATGGAAGTGGTAGGTCAAGAAGTTGTACACATGATTCAAGACTGCTTCAGATATTCAACAATTCCCCATGGCCTGAATCACACATATCTGGCCCTAATACCCAAAAAGAAAAATACAGAAGCTGCGGTTGATTACACGACAATAGCTCTCTGTAATGTGTTGTATAAGGTTGTCACCAAGACCCTCACCAACATATTAAGCCCATTTCTAGACAATCTCATAGAGAAGAACCGGTCAGCCTTTGAAATATTCAAATACATCTCAAGGTTCCTTTGCTCTGAAGTTGGATATGAGTAAGGCATATGATAGAGTGGACTGGGATGTTTTTAGTCAAGCTCTCTTGAACATTGGCATCACAGATAGAGCCCATGCTCTTATTATGAGTTGTGTGAAGACTTCCTTCTTCTCTATTCTTATCAATGGTCAACCTGAAGGTCTATTCAGAGGGGAAAGAGGCATAAGGCAAGGCTGCCCTTTTTCTTCATATTTGTTCATCATCTGTACTCATTCACTGTCAGGTATTATTATCAAAATGGAAATGGAAGGATCTTATAGTGAGTATCAAATTAACATATGAGCTCCTAGTGTCTCTCATCATGTTTGCAGATGACATCATGTTATTTGGAAATACAGACACAAGAACCATAAACTCCATCACTATAGTTCTGCAACAATATTACACTTTATCAGGTAAGCTTGTAAACTACTCAAAATCCTCAATACATTTCATCAAAAATGTTCCAAACACATATGCTGAAGAAATCATCCAAGAGTTGGGAGTTAAAAGAACGACCAATGTGAAAAGTACCTAGGGGTGAAGATTTTACAACAGGGTAACATGGTCTCTAATTATAACTTTCTCATTAAAAAATTTGATGCACCGCTTTCATGAAGAAATAAAAACACCTTATCTCATGCAGGAAGAACAATGCTTATCCAATCTATTTTAGCACTTATTCCTGTTTACTTTATGGGAACAACTATGATTCCCAAGACTGTGCTTAACAAGTTAGACCCAGATTATAAGAGATTTCTGGTGGGTCCATCCAAGAGATAAGAGAAAGATGTACTTCCTAAGATGGGACTGGTTCAATATGCCTAAGGAAAAAAGAGGATTGGGCTTAAGATCTCTCTCAGACCTGAACCCGTCTCTTGTTACTATGCTGTCATAGAGATTCATGCAAGAATAAAACTCATTATGGGTGCATAATGAGAGCTAAATACCTGAAAGAGGCTTCATTTTGGGAGTTAAGAAGACTTAACACTGTTCTACTACTTGGGTTGCAATGCTTGGCAGTAAAAATGAACTGAAGAAAGGTTGTCTTTGGCTGGTGGGTAACAGAAAGATTATCAACATCTTCGATGATCCCTGTAAATATGAAGTTTAAAACAATAAGTGAACTATTAGATGACACAACAGGTCAATGGAAAGCACATGCTCTTCAACAATTTGAAGATCCTTACATCTGCAGTCAAATTCAATTAATCTCTCCAAATACAATAGTAGAAGACAAACTCATCTGGAAGTTCACTACCCATGGTAAATTCACTCCTCAATCTTTCCAGAAGATGTCCCAAGATCAACAAGGTGAGTCTTCTGCCACGAGAGAAAACACTTTCCCTTGGAAGAATTTATGGACAGTGAAACGAGTTGCTTCAAAAATAAATTTATGTGAAGATCCTTACATAATGGTCTTGTTGTTTCAAAGAGGATAGGCAGATTTACTGATGGAGTTTCAACAACCTGCATCATATGCAACAAGGAAGAAGAATCGGTAGACATCTCCTGGTTCATTGTGATTTGGCTCAAGCTGTTTGGTTTGCTTCCCCATTAGGTTTAAGATTACAAGTAAACAATCAGATGGCTTTTATAAACCTAATGGAACTCTTGTTCAACAGAAATGATAATGAGTCGTCTTTGGTTATGGGGATGTCAATCTGTTGGGCTATATGGAAAGCTCGCAATGATAAAGTTAAGCCAAAGTGCAAGAAACTCTGGAAACCGATGTGTATTGGTACAATCTATATTATAATTTCATTGAAGATGAGGAGCCTCAAGTGACAGGGATAAATCAAAACAAAGATGCAGTCGCCCATACAACCTGGACTGCATCCAATCATCCCAGCACCAAACAACGTGGATGCTACTTGGAAAGATGGAGTGTATGATTGTGCAGCTGTGGAGAGAGATACTGATGGCATCTGCTGTAGGGATGGACTCGGTTAGGAAGATCAAATACGGTAGTTTTCGCAGAAGCTGATGGATTCAACCTAGTTGCAGATCTAACAATTTGGATAAATTTGAATGACATCATTATAAAAGGTGACAATCGGCTTGGTCACCCAGGTTCTACCATGATGAGTACAATAATATAGAATTCTCATGGACATCCTTTACAGAACCAAAAACTTCTGTTAAGCAATGATATGAACTGTATTGCTTGTTCCCTGGTTGTAAAACCATCTTTAACAAAAGTTATTATTGAATTACTAACATTCCCGCAGAGGATACATGGTGACATTTGTGTACCTGTCCACACACATTATGGGCCATTTTAAATACTTTATGGTATTAATAGATGCATCTGCTAGATGGTCTCATATATGCTTATATCAATACGAAATGTTTGCCAGACTACTTGCCCAAATTATTGGTTTACGTTCCCATTTTTTGAACTTTTTAATTAAGTCCAGTCGGCTTGATAGCGTTAGTGAATTTACATCTAAAGCTTTTGATGCTTATTGCCTTCCGGTTGGTATCAATGTCGAGCATCCCGCAGTACATGTATTGTACATACTCAGAATGGTTTGACTGAGTCTTTTATAAGCATCGTCAATTAATTGTCCGTCCAGTGCTTATGAGGATTAACTTATCAGTTTCCGTTTAGGGACATGCTATTTTTCATGCAGCGGCTTTAGTCCGTCTTCAACCAACTGCTAGCCATCAATATTCCCTTTTACAACCTGTTTTAGGCCTATTGCACCATCACAACGCACTAAATTTACTCCACAACATCACCTTGGTATTTACGTTGGTTTTGATTCACCGTCTATTATAAGGTGTTTAGAACCTTTAACATGTGATGTCTTTACAGCTTGATCTGCAGATTGTCATTTTGATGAGACACTTTTCCCGTCGTTAGGGGGAGAGGGTAGGCCATCAGAAGAACAACTTGAAATACCAAGTTTGTCTCATCCTGATCCTTGCACATATCAATCTGAAATTGAGGTGCAAAAGATTATACATCTGCAAAATATTGCAAATCAAATTCCTGATGCATTTACTGATACTAGTCGAATTACAAAATCTTATGTGCCTGCTAAAAATGCTCCGTCTTGGATTGATATACAAACATCAAAAATTGGGAGCTCAGCGGAAAACGAGTCATCAAAGTCATGCCTAGACGTAGACGACCAGTTGGTTCAAAAAATTATGTTCCTCGAAAGAGGAAAATCCAATCTGTTTCATTCAAAAGTAGCACCCCTGAAGAGGCTACAAATATTGATCCTGAAGAGACTATCAAGGAACGATCCACTTTCTCCGATGAACCTCCTGATGAGGATAAAGTATCGGCTGAGACACAGGTACCTGCAAATTTCTACAGAAATGTGAATCATGTAGATTACAAATGGGTGTTTGTGAGAAAGCGTAATGAGAGAAATGAAGTAGCTCGCTATAAAGCACGACTAGTGGCAAAGGGTTTCCTGAAGAAACCTGAGATTGACTATCAAGAGACATACTCCCCAATTATGGATGCAATTACCTTCTGATATTCAATTAGTTTGCCAGTCTCTGAAAGGTTTGACATGCATCTAATGGACATGGTCACTGCATATCTATATAGTAAGCTTGACACATATATTCATATGAAACTTTCTGAAGGATTCAGGTTACCTGAAGGAAAACCACGTCATATGTATTCACTTAAATTAAGTAGACATCTATACAGATTAAAGCAATCTGGGCGAATATGCTATAATCGCCCAAGTGAATACCTTATAAAACAAGATAAGTAATAATCCTATTTTCCCTTGTGTATTTATTAAAAGGACAGAATATGAAATTACAATAATAGTTGTATAGATATCAATTTGATTGGAACTCCTGATGAGCTCTCCAAAGCAAATGAATGCTTAAACAAGCAGTTCGAAATTAAAAAGATCTCAGTAAAACAAATTTTTGTCTTGTCCTACAACTTGAGCATTATGAAAGCAAAATTCGTGTCCATCAATCCACTTACACAGAAAATTCTGAAGCGTTTTAAGATGGATGAAGCATATACGCTTAGCACCCAATGGTTGGTAGATCTATTGACCCTAAAATAGACCCATTTTGTCCTAAATAGAAGAATGAAACACTCCTTGATCCAGAAGTTCCATACTTGAGTGCAATTAGGGATTTTTTATACTTAGCACGATGTACCAGGCCTGACATTTCCTTTGCTGTAAATTTGCTACACATGTATAGTTATGCGCCAACGGAACAATACTAGACATGGGTAAAACAATTTTTTTGTTACCTTCGTGGTACTACTGACATAGGTTTGTTTTGTCCATAGATAAAAGGGTATACAGATGCAGGACATCTATCAGACCAGCACAAAGGAATCTTGCAGATAAGGTACGTTTTTACCAGCAATGGTACCGTAATTTCATGGCGTTCTTGTGAGAATAACATTCCATATACTTCCTCAAATCACTCCTAAATAATTTCCCTCCACGAAACAAGTAGATAATGTGTGTGGCTGTTGTTATTAATTGAGCACATCAGAAGCTCCTGCGGTCTTACCCCCATTATCAACAATAATTTTTGAAGACAATTTAGTGTGTATAACACAAATGAAATAAGGCTACATCAAGGGTGATAAAACGAAGTATATTTCGCCAAAGTTATTCTACTCTCACCACCTCCAGAAGAACATCAAGATTGATATCCAGAAGATACAATACTGTGATAATTATGTTGATCTATCCATCAAGTCTCTGTCGACAAAAATTTTCCGCAAGTTGGTATATGGAATCCGAATGTGCCACATGTACAAGCAAATAATTTGACAGAGGTTTCACTCAGGGGGGATTTATTATGGACTTTAACGCGTTGTACTCTTTTTCATTTGCCAAGGTTTTGTCCCACTAAATTTTCCTTGTCAAGATTTTGACGAAGAAACATACGTGTGTCCAACACTGTTCTAAGATATTTGTTGTACTCTTTTTTCCTTCGTCCAGATTTTCCCCATTAGGTTTTACTGGTAAGGTATTAATGAGGCAACACTCTTGGAATGGTGGTCCAAGGGGGATGTTATGTAAATATAATTTATATATGGCCCACCGTGAATTACGGAGAATGGTATGGAGGGTTCATCCACCTTCTTTGACCGTGTCCATAACAATCCAGTGAGAACTGGATAAACTTCACGGTTAAGAAAAACCGATTCTATTAGATAAGCTTAAACATATTAATAGTTAAGTAAAAACTAAAATGTAAACACGTGTACCTTACCGACTCGATGCTGATGGATGTAAATAGCCCTTCCATTATTGGTATGTGGATTTAGCAAAACCTTAAAAACCACTAACATTCCTTTCTTACTATATATATATATTTTGTTTTAGAGTTAGTAATATGTGGTAGATAATTATTATATTTATGATGAGAGTAACCATTCAAAAAATCCCCGGATGATGAATAACATTGATCATTAGAATTATGAGATGGTTTTACAATTACATTATGAATCCTATTTATAGGATTATTAGGATAATCAAGTAAACCCTAATGGATAATAACTAATTATCTTGACTAAGTTCAAGTTATATTGTTGCTGACTTGGTCTTCTAGTACATACACCGTATATTCCAATATTAGTGGTCCGTATATATTATATACGACCTTATATTACACCTTTAGTATTAACGTTAGCTCAAATAATAAAGAAATAATTAGTGATCAATATTAATGCATAAAAGTATTATTATTTTTTATTTTTCAAAGAATACATTATTATAAAAAGAAAATGGTTAACGAGAGAAAGAAGGTAAAGGAAACGAGATTTTTTTTTTTTGATTTGCATAAATTTGTGACATTTTACACGTCAGGATGAGACATGTGCGCCATATTTTACCTCTCAAATGTAAAGCGGAAATGCTCTACGTTTTGCCGGCCGATAAGATTTATGAGATGGACCAGACAGTTGGTTATTCCTTTCTAAAGAGTCATTTTTCTGGGGGAGTCACCTTATTCTAGGTTCCGAGTTACCTTCTTCTCCTCACGCTTTGTCTCTTTACTCTGCTCACTGTCTGTATACATGGTGTTTTTGTATAAGAAAGTTTCTCATAGCTTATGCTAAAATTAAAAAACCAAAAAAAAAAAAAAGAAAAACAACAACTCAATCCAGACTTGAAGATCTTGCAAACCTTCACCAAAACCACGACTGAGGCATAACTTTGGCGATAAAATACTTGACAATTTTAAATCGATATGCGTACTCCTAGGTTGCCTCAGCGTCATAATAACGTTTACCGCTAATATCTATAAATTGAATCCCTTCTTGCGCGTGACTATCAAAGAAAGCGAAAAAACTGTCCTCCCACTAAGTCTTCATTTCTCGATCAATTGATACCTTCTCTTCCTCCATCTTCTCTTGGTCAATGATGTTATAGTGTGGTTGCTCGGTTGAGTAGTTTAGAGAAGGTTCGATAGTAGGTTTCATATTTATGTCAAATATATATGTTTATTTCATTTTATAAAAGTCCTGGATGTCCCAATTATTGTTAGTTCAACACATGCCAATTAAAATATTTAACGCAAAAAAGGCTAATATCATGGCATTGTCCACATGATGTGGAATACATGTTTTAATGTTACCCCTGAAGTGTACAAAATGCTTATACTTTTTTGTTTCTCTTACTCAGATAACGTTTTTACTTTATTCTCTACATGGGTCAATTCTTCTATAAAGATAGGGACTAAAAGAAGTTCAAGATTTTCTTTTATACTCGCCAATTGGGCTATGAATTATGGCTTGGTCCTATTTTAAGTGCTCCGTAGTCAGTTTGGATTGGTTTACTTACATCATGCTCGTAATATTATGATCTTAACGACCAAAACAAAGTCATGTTAAAAAAAAAATCAACATCACGACCAAATGTGTAAAAAATGATATCCTGGATGAAAATTTGGTTACAATCGTCATGCTCATAATGTTATGAACCTAACGATTAATCTGGACTCTTTATTTTAAAGAACTTCAACTATGATGATCAAATGTGCAAAGAATGATCCTTTATGAATGAAAATTTGGTTACAATAGTCAAAGTTATAATAATACGACCTTCACGGCTACATCAGGGTAGTCATGTTAAATTGTTTTTAACAATGACGACTGAAAGTCCTAAAATTTGACCCCTTTCGAGATGAAAATTTGTATACAGTCGTGATAGTCATAATATTATCATCATGACGACTATAGGGTAATCATCATGGTATAAAATCTCAACCATGACGACTAAATGTGTTCAAATTTGATCCCTTCCTGGATGACAATTTGTTTATAATCGTCATCATAACATTATTATGATGAAAATTGTCCTACCATCGTCGTTGTATAAAATTGAAACCACGAGAACGGGTTTTTAAAATTCAAATTTTAGTACAAGTGCAAGCGCAGTAATTAGTACAATGTACATTTATTTACTCTACCAGCGACTAGTTTTTGAAAATATCCTATAAATACACTTGTTCTCTCTACCAAATAACACACATCTAGTGTCATATTCTCTACAAACTTCATTTAATTACCTAATATATCAAAATAATTTCATATATCTACAAGTGGAATCATATGATTTAGCTGGAGATTTTTTTCATAAACAAGGCACGGTATAATGAAACCCATCGTGAAGATGTCCAAGATGAAAGGATTGAACTCACAACCTTTTGGGGGTAAAGGGAAGAACTAATATGCGAAAGATTATGAGAAGATCTCTGCAAAAAATTCACGGTAGGTACCAAGTTCTCCAAAAATGGATACTTGATTATGAACAACTGATCTTTTTCCGTAGCCATTTAGGATTGTCGATACATGAATTTATAAGTATTTTTCTAATTTATTTTTACATAATCTAAGTTGTTTTTTGATCTTAAAATTAAGAACACTAGCAAAATAAATTCGTGTTTGTTTTTGTGTGTGAGGGAACTTCAAAAAACGCTATAATAAAAAGAGCTCTGCGAATCGGTTTTCACTCAGGCGAAAAATTCGGTTTGACTCGGTAATTTTTTTCTTCGTTCTTCTTCGATTTTCCTAAGGTTCATCATTAATTCAGGTGGTTTTCTAGGTTTTTCAATGATTGGTGGTAATAATAACCCATGTTTCGATTAAATAAATAAGTATCAATGTCGGAAATAAGAGGTAATCGATCAGGTGAGACTGATTCTAGATCACAAACAAAAACAAATGATAAATCTGAAGAAATTCTTAATCGTGATACAAATAAGGTAGATGAATTTTTATCTTTCATTCCTGATGATGATATTGATGAAAGCTTAGAAGAATGGAAATTCAGTTTAATTGGCAGATTAGATTTGGTGAAATTAAAATTTGCTATAGCAGAATCATCTTTAAGAAGACAATGGAGTACTTCAGGTAAAGTTCAATTAATTCCAATTGGAAAAGGCTTTTTCATTATTAAACTAGAGAATGAATCTGATATGAAGTATATTTGGGATGGAGATTGGGTGGTGGAAGATCAGAATCTCAAAATTAGAAAACGGGAACCAAATTTCAACCCAGAATCACTTAAAACATCAATAGCTTATGTATGGGTTCAATTTCCAGGTTTGAGTATTGAATATTGGAAGGAGAAAATCTTACTTCATATTGGAAAGGCTTAAGGGAGACCAATTAAAGTTGATGGAAATACTCTCAAGAAGGAAGTAGGATTTTATGCAAGTATCTTGGTAGAAATGGATTTGGCTAAGGTAATTCCAAGCAAGATCTGTGTGGAATCTAAATATGGAAAGTATGAACAAGCAGTTAACATTCCTAATCTACCTAAATTTTGTTACCATTTCAAGATTGTTGGTCATCTTACTGCAGAATGTAGAAACAAAAGAAGAGAACAAGACAAAGGTGAAGATACTGCAGTGTTTCCTAAAGAGCAAAAGAAAGTTTGGAGAAAAGTTACTCCAAAGAGACAGACTCAAAATACTTCAGGTTTTGATATATGTTACTCAACAAATGAGATGGGTGAACTAAGTACACCTGCTAATAATACTACTCATACAAATCCAGTGCAAATAACTTATGATATAACTCAAGGGCAAAACAAAAATTTAGGTAAATTTCATGTATTACAAGACCTGACTGAAGAGTCTTTTAACTCTCATGTTTAATTTCCTGCTCTTTCAGTAGAAAACATTTTAAGTAATGCATCAAGTGTTCCTTCTGTTAATAATGTCAGTTCTATTGTACCACCTGTGGGACAAGGAGCTAAAAATGATAATGAGCCAAAAGTAAAGCAGAAGTTACCACGGGGTGGTAGTGTAACTACTAGACAACAAGCAGCAAATTTAGTTCTTAATGGTAGTATAAAAGATACTTTGAGAAGAAATACTTCTCATTCTCTATATTCTAAATGAAAGTAATATTCTTGAGTGTCAGGGGCCTGAGAAGATTGAAGGCCAAAGACAAACTTAGGAATTTAGTACAGTCCTTCTTTAGTAATTATTGCAGAACCAAAAGTTTATTATTCTGCTGATTTTTAAAAAAAATTGAAGTTACCAAGAATGCACTATGATGTGATACATAATTCAAGAGATGACAAGAAAGGGAACATCTGGATTTTTTGGAATTCTTCATTACAGAAACCTAATATTATTTCTTTATCTGATCAAGCTATAACAGTGGAAGTTGGAGATATAATGATTACTGGTATTCATGCTGCAAATTTAACAGTTCATAGAAGAAGCTTATGAGAGGAATTGGTGGATGTTAGCATAATAGGTAAACCATGGTTAGCACTGGGGGATTTCAACACCATAATGAGAGAGGAAGAAAAACAAGGTGGTTTAAGACCATTGAGGATATTTATGTTAGAATTCAATAACTGCCTACATCAATGTGGTTTAATACAGGCTCCTAGAGTAGGTTTTGATTACTCCTGGTGCAATAATAGAGCTGGAAAAAAAAGGATTTTGTGCAATCTTGATAGAGTAGTTTTTAATGAGAAATGGTTAGAGAGATTTCCAAGTTGGGGATATAAAGTAGGAGTAAGAAATATTTCTGATCATAGTACATTATATGAATAATGCTGATATTCGAAAACCAAGTAATACTCCATTTAGAGCTTTAAAGGTTTGGAAATCTCATCCTGAATTCTTGGAAGTTATTAAAAAGTCTTGGGAACAATATATGGAAGGAAATCCTATTTTTGTTTTCATGTGCAAAATGAAGAGAATGAAGGTTGATTTGAAAGAATGGAATTGGTCAGTTTTTGGTGATGTAAATAAAAATTTGAAGCTGGCTGAAGATGAAGTTAGGGAAGCAACAGTAGAATCTGATAACAATCCTGAGGATATTTTGTTGCTAAACAAACTTGTAACTACAAGATGTAAGTAGGAAATCCTTGAGCAGCAGAAGAGAGAAATTATCCAGCAGAAATCAAGAGTGATGTGGTTGAAAGATGGAGCATCAAATACTATATTTTTTCATGTTAATATGAGGATAAGACAATCTCAAAATATGATAATTGAACTTGAAGATACAACTGGTAATATTATAACTGATCAAAAGGAAATTGCTGAGGAACTAGTTAACCATTTTAAAGACATGTTCAAGAATCAGGAGGTAAATACAGAAGAGGGTATCATGGATAATATACCAAAAGTGATGGCTGATGAAGATAACTGCATTATGGATTTTGTTCCTTCTGCAGAAGAAATAAAAAGAGTTGTGACAGGATGGTTTTGCAGGTTGGTTTTATACATGTTCATGGGATATCATTGGTGCAGATTTAATAAAGGATATTCAATTCTGTTGGAGGAGAGGATTTATACCCTCGGGTTTAAATGCTAACTTTCTGAAGTGAATAATGCAAAAAAAAAGCAAAACAGTTCAGGCCAATTGGCCTTATGAACTTTAGTTTCAAAATATTCACAAAAATTCTGGCAACAAGATTGGGGAAATTTATACACAAGATAGTGTCATCTCAGCAAGGAGATTTTATAAAGGTAACTATCCATGAGCAAATTGCCTTAGCATCTGAGATGATTAATGAGATGAGAGTCAAAAGAAGGGGAGGAAACTTTGGATTGAAGCTAGACATAACCCAAGCATATGACTCACTGAGCTGGAAGTTCATGTGTTCAAGTGTTAAGTAGATTTGGATTCACAGATAAAATGTTGCATTGGTTAAAGGTTCTACTACAATTAGCTAAAAAATTTGTGCTAGTTAATGGAGGACCAGAAGGGTATTTTAAAGTTGAGAGAGGATTGAGATAGGGGGATCCTCTCCCACCTCTCTTATTTGTCATAACTGAAGATGTTCTTAGTAGGAATATTTATACAATGACTAAAGATGGAAGACTAAAAGCAATGGTAAACAGAGAGGGGATACAACCATCTCATATCTTTTTTGAAGATGATATTTTCCTCTTCATAAATGCAGAAAAAATGAATGCCAGTAAATTAATGAAGCTGCTGCAAGCATATCAAAATTCTTCTGGCCAACTAGTAAATTTGGAGAAGAGTAAATGTTTCATTGGAGGTACTAGTGAAGCTAGAAGATTACAGATTGTAGAGGAATGCAAAGTAACATTGGCTGATTTCCCATGCAAATACTTGGGTGTAATGTTGGTACCATGTAATATTAAATCATATCATGTACGGAATGTGGTAGAAATGATGCATGAAAAATTGGCTGGATGGAAAGGAAAATTGCTATCATTCCAAGAAAGACTCATTCTGGTCAAATTTTTTCTTTGCAGCTTGCCAATTTATTCAATATCAGTTTATAAATGGCCAAAGAGGGTAATAAAAGAGTGTGAAAAAATAATAAGAAATTTTCTATGGTCAGGTGATCCTTCAACCAGAAAAACAATAACACAGAAGCGGGATAATACTTGTGCTCCAATAGTTGAAGGATGACTTGGGTTGAGGAGATTAGAGGTGATAAATAAAGCTCTTTTAATGAAGCTATGCTGGAAAATACAAAATGGATCAGATGATTGGTCTAAATTCTTTCAATCTAAATTCAAGAATAAAAAGGGGGAATGGATTACTTACTACAAGAAATCTTCAATATGGCCAGGTATAAAATGAGTATTCAATGAAGTAGAAGAGCATACAAGATGGTTAGTTGGGAATGGAAAGGACATATCTGCATGGAATGATAAATGGGTGATGGAGAAATCATTGAAAGAAATATATCCTGAAAATAACTACATAAAGCAATTTCCCGACATGAAAGTTTCAGAATTTATACTAGATGGAGAGTGGATCTTACTTACTGAACTTCTGGAGATAATTGGAGTAAATGAATTACCTGTTCTAAATGGTGATAGAGACAGAAGAATATGGACTGGTACAATAACAAGGGACTTCACAGTATCTCCTGCTGTAGAAGTCATTAGACAAAAATTTCCTCAAATACATTGGACTAAACATGTATGGGATAACTCAGTTCATCGAAGTGTATCTAGTAATGTGTGGAAGTTAGCTAGAAATACAACTGTAACTGATGATAATATGAAGAAAAGAAAGCTCAATATAGTTTCAAGGTGCATTTTATGCAAAAATGAAGAGGAAACAAGAGAACATATACTTTGGTACTGCAATTTTAGTGAAATAATCTGGAAGTGGCTTGGAGGCATTTTTAGTTTCAGAAATCCAAGATCTTTTGAAGATATATTGCAATTAGCCAACCAGAAAAGTCCTGCAATAAAAGAAACCTGGAGATTGGCTTCATTTATAACAATGAAAGAACTCTGGTTCCTAAGAAATAAATTCTTATATGATAATGAAAAGTGTGATGTACTGGTCATAGAGATAAAAATATTGAAGACCATTTCATACAGTGAAGTAAGAATGAAGGCAATGATGTAGAACAATCAATATGATCTGCAGGTGCTAAAGAGTCTTGGTTTAAAATCAAGAAGAGTTAAAAGAATGACTGTCAAAGAAGTTTTCTTCTCACTTCCAGCATAGGGGAAACTATTTTTATGTTGTGATAGGGCTTCTAGAGGAAACCCAGGTGCATCTGAATATGGGATTGTTGGAAGAAATAGCACTGGTGAATTCATTATAGCAATCTCAAGTGGTCTGGGGATATCAACAAACTATTATGCAGAGATTTATGCAGTTATCATAGCAGGGGAATGGGATATACAGAATGAATTCTTCAATATTGTTTTCAGAACAGATTCAAAGGCAGTAATTCAGGCTTTTGCAGCTCAGAAACTTCCTTGGTTTGCAATAGTAAGGTGGAGAAAGATATGCTCAGTTGTGACAAAGTGGAGTTTTATACACATCTACAGGGAGGTAAATTTCTCAGCTGATAAAGCAGCAAAGAAAGGAGCAACCCTAAACAAGGGAGAAAAAAATCATTTTTGACAGTTAACCAACTTTCTTAAGTGGTCTGAAAAATCCAGATCAAACATATTATAGGATTAGCTAAGTATATGCCATACTAATGGCTCCATTTTTGTTTACTTTTTTTGTATTTGCTTTTGTTTTCCTCGGTTGTAATCTTTTTAACTTCTTTGGATATTAATAAAATTGATTGTTAAGCAAAAATGAGGGAACTTCAAAAATGCAATACTTTAAAGATAAGCGAGAAGAATTTCAAATTTGATGAAAGCTATCAATTTATGAAGTAAAAGATTCCAGAGTTTGACCCGGACTATATGTCATTCAGAGATGTGGACGGATCATCATATGAAAATTGACACATATAGTAGTTTTTTATTAGATTTTGTGGGTAGTGGGTACATATTTACGTAAACCATCACAGGACTATAACTCGTTCAGTATAGTCGCCTAAGGGGTTAAATAGTTTGTTACACATGCTAAGTGCATATGCGATGCTTACAAAAATGAGTTAGATTAATTTTAATCAATGTACTAAACCACATCAGATAAACAAAGTAGGTTACATCTTTTGAGTTTTACTTTTATGAGGTATATAAACTATCGGTGTGCTTCAACACTAGATAACATGTCGACTGATGCATGTCATAAGTGCAACAAATTATTTTAGATATTTTCCACTAATACTAACAAGTAATATAGTTGTAGTAAGGATCAATCTTATAAGGAACAATGTAATTGTTATTTGTTTTCAACTTCTTATGTAACCGAAGGGGGATCATGATAAATTAAATTAAAGTAAACTAACTAATAAAGTAAAAACAACTAAATAAAAATTGAGATCAGGAAAACATTGGTAAGGGGATTCATCTTCCACCGTCGATTATAATCCGTAATCGATTAGAATCAACATTTGTTCTCTCTTCAATTCAATTCAATAATCCTAAAGTATCCCCAATTGGTGTAATGCTTCGTTACGCCTCCACATATCAACATATACTGCAATCACTAATATGTGAATACTTTTCCACCAAATAAACTAGTTCTTATCGCTAGGGGATTCAACTTGAGGAAATAGTTAATATATGTGAGACGAGTTATTCATAGGCAATACGCACTTATGATGGCATATTCAACCTAGACCAAGCTTTACCTGAGACGCCCTTCACGATCTGCACCGGTAATGATCACAATTTGCTACTTGTTGCTAGGAATTTTGATAAAATTACCTAAGATCCCTAACTGGTGATAGAAAAGATCCCAATCTTATTTAATTTCAACTTAAACATTCAATAAAATCATCATAGTATATGAACACAATATAAACATTCAAGAAAATCATTATAGTAGATGAACACAATCACACAATTGTTATACACCATAAAACATCAAGGATAAAAAGAGATCTTAAAGATGAATAATAATCATCCAGATTGATTCATATGATCGGGACTTCAGATTACATCCCTAACCAATAGTAAAATTGGCTAGTCGTGAGTTTACTACAAACCTATGGAAAATATACAAAAAGAAGAAGAATGGTTTCCTTCCTAAGGTAAAAACCCTAAGTTTCTTGTGTAGAGAGGTAGAAGATTAGATGACCACTTGTGAGATATATTTTATGAGTTTTGGATTTCTCTTTTTATAGTCTTGCATGCCTGGCCCTTAAGTCTCCCATCTTTTTAAGATTTATAAAACCATTAAGACATGTTTGCCTATTGTAGAAATCAAAAAACGTGTTTTATAAGTCTTTTTTGTCGAGTTACAATCAGTGGATATAACCCACACAACTATCGATTTCAAACTTTCGAAATTGAGAGTTTCCTGTATAAAATATCGCATAAGATCGGTGGATACAATCCCACGTAAGTGCCGATTGTTAAAGAATCATAAGTAGAGTTTTTATGTATAAAAATGTCTCCAGATGTGGATAAACATCCCCAAGTGCCGACTCCAGGAACCTCTTTTTCTCTGGCTATTTTGCTCATAACTTCCTCATTGAATTCAGAATGACCTCATTCTTTTTGCTTGGCTTCATATTTCAATTCTCTATAAGATGTTAAGAAAAAATCCTCTATTTAAACTAGGTGCATCATTCTTTATTTGTAGACTTCAGTTTCTTTCCCTTTAAAAGAAGTTCCCTTTCTTTTAGTTGGTTCATCCTAACAAAGTATGCAAAATAGAAACGAACTCAATAACAAGGTATAATACAAGAAATATAATTAAGATAAGGATATCAACGACTATCCCAGAGTCATCATTATTTTGTTTGTGCAGTATAATGACTCTGACAATATAAATATTACAAGTGCCAAAGTCGTCAATCTGCAAAAATATAACTTAGACTCTAACACAGTCGGCATGGTACAAACTTAATACCATGACAACGGTTGAGGCATTCATGCATCATTACACTCCCCGAATTAAAACATTGTCATCATGTATAATTTTCATCATCATGACGATATTTCAAAGTTTTTAGTCGCCATGATCGTAATCAAATAACAATGACGCCTTTTTATGGTCACCATCAAACGTTGTCATTTTGTTAAATAACATCCGACAAACTTTTTGTGTAGGCATGCTAGTTTCCGATCGATCTTGCCGAATCTTTATGAACTGAATTCTGAATGTCTAAATTTTTTTTCCTATCATTTGAAGAATTAAACCAACAAAACCCTATGAAATTCCATTTTAAGAAATGCTTGACTAGAGTCATTCATACTTGTTAAGAAATTCTCGAAAACTTAATTTTTCCAAAAAAAAAAAAGAAAAACTTCTAACATTTCAAAAGCTAAATCTAGCAAAAACTATAATCATAAGTTATACTTAAATAATCATACAAAGTAGTACTATAAAGTAGGGATAGATTATCCATTACTAAAATTATCTGATAAGGGGGTTTTTGGATTCTATTCAATATGACCATATTTATTTTATTACATAGCCCCTGATTAATCTGGATATACCCTAATAGTTCCTATCCTTCTACACTGGTTCTCTCAACATACCACCAAAACCGGTAGTCCATGGAAATGGTGAACCTCACTTGGAGATGGTAAATCCCGGCTAAACAACCACAAGATCCATCGTTCACATGTAGGAGTCGATTCATGTAGGGTTCATCAATTCGATTTCTTAATCAAGAATCATATAACTTTTTAATCAGACAACGACTTAAGGGAGGAGTCCCTTAGGGATGAAAAATTGTGTTTTTGTCCGTCACATTTTTTGTGCAAATAAACACACAAAAAAAACTAATTTATGGAATTTCAGAATCAAATGGAGAGAATTGAGAAAATTGATCATGGATTCCAATCAAATACAATCGAATTAACAACTTACATGTTCAAAGTTCATCAAACTGATTTGATTGAAATCTAATAATTTAAGTATCCTTTTCATGAAATTGAAATTGAAAATTAAGTTCATCAATCTTACAACTTTTTGATGTTCTTCAGTGGAATTTTACGAAATTGGAATGAAAAATTTGTAAAATTGAAAAGGAAAATTAACATGAATAACCCGTTCAACAGATTTTCAAACAAAATTCATTAACCAATTTCAATTTTGTTACAGAGAATTAAAGTTCTGTTACAGAGAATGAGCGAAGAAGAATTAATAGAGAAGATGATGGTCATATAGTTTAATTATTTCCACCCAGCCTTGCACACACCCCACCGGGTTTTAACTAGACTCATTTGTTTTACTCGGCTGGACAACAACACTCTGTGTAACAAGTGAACAACAACACCCTGTGTACAATTGATTTCTTGAAAATTCGTAGCGCTTCTTCCTTCCATATTTCAGGCTACAAACAATTTGATAACGTTGAACTTCAACAATATGGTCTCATCATCTTTCGAACTGCTTCATGTCAAAGCTTCACATTTTTTTCTTCTCTATACTTCCTCTTTTGTGTCTCCTAATTCCTAATTAAAACTTTCTGCAACTATACATAGTTTCATGTATACTTGTTTGCAGAAGTTATCAATGTAATAATCATGATTCATGAACTCATTATTATTAATATTAATTATATGTTATAGTTTATCTAGCCTAATTTGAAACACTTATTGTTTTGTAACAATGCACCTTCTATGTTTGATAAAATGCTTTAAAGATTTTCTTTGAAATTGATTGTACTTTTTTTTTTAATTTGATCAAAAAATTGATTGTAGTTTAAGGATTCTAAAGGGATTTTGACTAGTGGGTTCAGTTTAAACACGATTTTATAGTAGTGGATCCGTATAATAATTGCTTATTTACGGGTTTAGACATTAATTGTATTATTACACTATGTTACAAATGATAGTTTGAGATTGGAAGCTGAAGTGTGGTTGTAATGAGAAACTGAAGTTAAACCGTCGCAATTCATACAAGTATTTCAATGATGGATTGAAGATAATGTGTGATTCATATTTTTAATTGGATAGAGTTTTGAAGTTCATTACACGTAGGAAACTCTATAAAGTTTAAATGGAAAATTGATGATTTCTATGTACTAGTTGTGAAATAAACTTGGTATTGTATTTTGGCTGAAGAAAGGTGGGGATGCTATCAATTGCACAAGTGCTTACTGTGGTTTCAGTGAAGTAGAATTCTGCATTCATATTATGCAAAGAAACACGAAGATTTTGCCTTTGAATATCATGCCAAAGAAGACCCATTCTCGAGAACTATATCGTTGATCTTTATAAGTTGTTGATGCTAAGTTGCGACTGAATGAAATTGCTAATGAGAGAATTATCACATGGGAATCAAGGTCAGTGGCTAAAAAGACAAGAGACAAGGTTTTCTGTATTCTTATTCTTACTATTTGTTGAATAATCTGCATTTTGGATCACAAATTTAAGTGATATTTTTTTTTTAAATGGAAAGAGGGGATTTGTTTTAAGTGATATTTAAAACATAATGTTAACATGTTATTGGTGGAACCGTGAATGAAAACCGATGCGCATTAGTTAAGGTCACTCATATTGGATCAAAGATTTCATTGTCCCGGATTGTTTAACTAGTGGAAGATCAAAATCCAGAGTCTTTATTCATGTGGTGAGTTCATTATTTCGTTTCTGTCGTCGGCTTCCCACTGTCGGTCACCTAGTAAGGGCATTTGTGAAAGATCCTGAAAGGCGTTTTTAAGAGCAAGCCTTATGGTGGAATCCAACCTATTCCAAGCTTGGAGAAAATGTGAAATGTCAAGTCTAATGGATTCCAAGTTGTGCCAATTCATGCTTTTTCCAAGCCATGTTCCATGGTTCCGTAAAATGGTGCGTGAAATCCAAGTGAAACACTAATCTGAAGCGTTTGACGCTATTCAGAATAGCATACTAGATGACAAAAAATGCTATTCTGTTTAGCCTTTTGTGTTATTCAATATAGCGTTTTTCATTAAATTATTATCATTTGTTTTTATCCGTTAACAATCCCCAAGACTAATAGATACTACTTCCTTATTTAAGTCAGTGATATATACGCACCTACAAAAGAAGTTGAGGAAAAAAAAAATTAAATTTCAAATTCCTTTAATAAAGATACATAGGTGACGTGGCGGTTTAGAACTTTCTAGCATTTAACTAGATGATAAAAAGAAAATAATAAGAGAATATTAAAACAGAAATGTTATTCGGTGCCATAGACAACGCCCAACGGCCCTAGTCTGCGCTAATGCTGAGATGGCATGCTGATGTGTTGGAAAAGGTAAAAACCACCGATGACGTGTATTTTCTCTCTCTTTTCTCTTCTCCGTATTTTATACCTTGCTTTTCTTCCTCTTCTTAATTGTTTTTTCAAAAGACTCTAAATTCATCAACTGATCTAAATTCATTAACAGAGAACAAAGCAAGATTCTCAATTTCATGACTAATCAGTTTCATCGGAAACTATATCCCTAAATTAATTTATAGAAAGACTAAACTGAATGGAAAAAAAAACCTAAAGTCTATTAGCATCGGTTCGTTTCAACTTTGTCAATGTACTGAATTTATAGATCCAAATTAGCAAACCCAATTGGAAGTTGTTCAATTTTAAAAGAAATAAAATTTATATCCAATTTTTATAAAAATAACATTGTTTACCGCATAAAATTAAGATTGAATATACGCTTAGCGAGTGCGATTTTTATTCATCCTTCATGTAGTCATATAGTAACACGACGAGTTTTCATCAACTGGGTAAGTCTGAGCCAATTAAGAATAGTATTTCTTTTTTGTTTTTTGGAATTCCTTATCCAAGCATAAATCGATGAAAAAAATCACGATCTTATCAATTAGAAAAATAAAATCATTATCTTTCATATCCATAACTTAAGAAGTTCATCGGAAAAACTAATGAAAATGATAAACAACTACTTATTTTAAAGTAACTTTTTCTTTTCCATAAATTTATCATCCATATCCAGAACCGTAGGTAATTATTCTACTAAGTTTCTCACTAATCATTTCTTCAACATCAACATCGTTCTCTGATGTAAATTTAAATCAGAATTAAAATTTGTATAATTCTCCGTTAATCTGAACAAAAAAGAGGAAGGATGAAAGAGCAATTTCCAATTCTGTCAGTTTTAAATTGAGAGAGAGAGAGAGAAAGGGAATCCACAAGAGAGATGATCATTCACGTGACTAAGAAACACATCAGACTTCCATGTTGGAATGGGCGCAGAGTAGGGCTTAATCTAAGCGATGCAATACGTCTTTATCCTCCGCCTATTTTAGAGAGAACATAAAAATGAAAACATAAAACTTAAAGTCGAAACACTATTTTGATTAGCGTCAAATGCTATTTGATTTGCGTTTATATGACTCTATCATAAGACTTGAGCTTTCATGAACATTTTCAAGTGTTGACGTGTCATGGAATATGGAAGGTGGAATTCTTCCGCCATAAAACCTACTCTAAAAGCAAGTCTTATGGTGGAATCCATCCTATTCCAAGTGTGAAAAATTATGGAATGTGTGTTTTCCATGAAAAATCCAAGCAGGGTTTCAAGGTTTCACGGTACGTTGCTTGGAATCCATTTGAGTGCAAATCAGAATAGCGCAAAACGCTATTTATAATAGCACAGTAGAAAACAAAAAACGCTATTGAGAACAGCGCTGAACGCTATTGTGAATAGCGTAAGTCAAGCGCTATTAAGAATAGCGTTCATCGCCATTTTGAATAGCTTTGGCGCTACTCTTATTAGCGTTTAGCGCTATTGAGAATAGATTTTAGCGCTATTGTGAATAGCTTCGTCCAAAATTTATTTAGTTACACCCTTCTCACACCACATGAATGAATTTTCTGTTTTTGATGTTAATGTTTTAATGTTTTTTGTTTATAAAAAATTCAAAAACAAAATCTTCAAAAAAAATAAATAATTTGGAATTAACTATATTGAGATTCAAAAACTTAAAAAATTCAAAAATAATAATAATTTGGAATTAAATATTTAAAATTAGCTAATTCGAACCAATAAGATTACTTGAACCGAATTTCATTGATTAAAATAACTTAAAATTACATGGATTGGAATAACTTAAACATAGATTGAAATAACTTAAAATTACATGGATTGATATAACTTAAAATAACTTTTCTTTTTCAAGCTTCATCATCGGTATGATCGCGGGATTTAAGCTCCGGGAAGGCTGTTCTTAAGAAATTGGTAGACATGATCATGTGGGAAATCTATGCCCTTAATTCCGAAATAGAGAGTTTTGGCTTGCGCCTCCTACAAAATAAACAAACATAATCTCACATAAGATCAATGATTTAAAATACGTATGTCATTGAAAATAAGAGGTGTTATTGAATAATACTTACAACTTCTTCTAATGTAAATCCTCTCATAGGCATATTTGCACAAATTGAATGTATGAGTCCCATATAAATTTTGGTGTCTCTTTCCATCAAAGCCCACCTATTTTGTATACTCTTCCTTGTTCTTTCGTCTTCATTTCCACCATCTTCTACAAAGGCTTGAAACACCCTCTCCCAAAAGTTGTTGGCATTATCATTTCCAACAATCAGAATAAGGCTAACTCTTGAAAAAGCTCTTGTGATTGCCAAACCTTCACCACTAGTGTATGCCATACTTGCAAAGAATTGAAGGAAGCTTTGAAATTAGAAAAAATAAAAATCTAGAAAACAAAGAAAATCTTGAAATTTTGGGATGGTTTGTTTTGAGCTGAAGAAGGCAATTTATAGAGAAAAATTTGAATTTGAAAAAATAAAGCCGTTGAAACGCTATTGTGAGTAGCGCTAGGCGTTATTCTTACTAGATTTCGTTCTTATCCGTTGATTAAAAGGAGCCGTTGGAAATCCAATGTTAGGAGATGAACGCCGTTTTTAATAGCGTTAAGCGCTATTAAGATTGGCGCTAGGCGCCAGTCTGATTAGCACTTTTCTCCAAAAAGTTACAGAACCTACTCAAGTTTCCCAGTTATATACTTAGTTTTTTTTTCCAACTCTCTCATTTTTTCCTCTTCAACAAACATGTTCTTGGATTCATCTCAACGTTGAAATCAAATGGAAATGAAGATACGATGAATTCACATCAAAATTAAAAGAAAGATATAATGAAATTAAAACTTGATTGATTCATACTTCAATTACATTGATTCTACTACTTCAAATTAAAAACGACGAACATTAGGATAATTTAAGTTCCTACCAAATGTTCTAGAAGGATAGCCATGTTTTTCCAAAATCCTATTTTGCTTATCCAAAATAAATTGTTGCTTCCATTCCGGCAAGGTCTCAACCTCCACATCCAATAATTCGAGTTCATGTTTCTCCAAAGCCAAATCCACGGGTTTCTTGTTTGTCTCCGCAATAGATAGTAAATATCCTACTTGAGTATCTAATCTAGCCATCTTCTTTGCATTCTCTTCACTAAAATGTTTCAATATACGGTCGGTTCCGTCGTTGATAGCCGATATCTTCGAAGCTTCCCTTTGTTGAGCACTTTTCCCCGGTGGTCGACGAGGGCCATCCTCTTCGTACCATCTTGGGTCACTTCTTGCCGGAGCATTACTTGTTGAGGCATCAACATTAGGAGCTTCCGAATCCGATTCTTGATTTTGGGTAGGATCAAAATCTTCGGGATTGATACCGGGAACATGGTCTTTGAAAAGTCGGTACACCTCTTCATGTTTAAAAGGTTTTCCATCATGAGTCCTACGATATTCTAGTCTAGCTTTCTCTCCTACAAAAAACAAACAACAAACAAAAACCCAAGTTAGAAATCGGACAATAATATTGAATAAAATGATATACATGTAATTTATAAGAAATCTAACACTTACGATATCTTCAATTCCGCATCCGCTTCCATTGTTTCTATGCATATTTCTTAAGATACCAACCCAAACTTTGACCTCTTTCTTCATTAGACCAAATCTATTTTGCAATTTATGAACAGTCCTATCATTCTTGTTCCCAAAAGTGCTTACATAAGTATTGAATACCCTCTCCCGAAATTGATTTGATTTTTGATCAACTCCGGCAACACTATCAAGTGTAATGCTTATCCAAGCTTTGGTGATTGCAACATCTTCATCTGTAGTGTATTGTTAATAGAGTTTAGCGCTATTGTTATTAGCGCTTTGACCGTTTGACGTGGTCAAACGCTATTCATAATAACGTTTTTCTGGCGCTATTCATATTGGCTTTTAACGCTATTCTTAATAGCGTTTCTATTGCTCCACGCTACACTTGCACTTCCATCCACAATTCCAAATGCTGAGGTGACGTGGAAGATGGAAGATGGATGGATTCCACCATAACTTGGAAAAAGTATGGAATGTCAAGTCTAATGGCTTCCAAATTGGGGTGTTCCACACTTTTTCCAAGTCCTGTTCCAAGGTTTCATGGAAGAGAGCTTAGAATCTAAACGAAAACCCTATTCAAAAAATAGCGTCTAACACTATTCAAAACAGCGTTTATCTGTCAAAAACGCTAATCACTTTAGCGCTATATGCTATCCCAACTGGCGTTTTGTGAAATATCCTCTGAAATCACGCTAACAAAGTATTTCATGTTTTATTAAATTATTAGGTAGTAGTAATATGTCAACGTGGCAAATACTTAGTGGTCTAAAGAAATTAGTGGGTCCAACACACCTAACTGTTTATAAATGTGTTGTACTATATAAACAGTTTCAAACCCTTTTTTCCTCTTACTTTGAAAACGCTATTTTAATTAGCGTGAAACGCTGTTCCTATTGGAGTTTTGGTATATTTCCAACAATAACCCATTAGATTTGGACTTCCATGATCTATTCCAAATGGTAAGGTGTCATAGAAATTCGAAGATGGAATTCTTCCACCATAAGACTTGCTCTAAGTAAATAAAGACTTGGTCTAAGTAAATAAATTATCAAATGGAACAACGAGTAGATCAACTGTTCGGTTTATCAAAATTGAAACTGGATTACGATGGATCAAGCAAAATGAAAAAGGGAAAACCGGTTTATTTACCGCATGCTCCAGTTCCGTGTAGTTTAGTGGACAAGATTGTCATTACAAAATTTGTCTGCCATTTCCATATTTGAATTTCAAAAACCAAGAATATAGTAATTAATATAAAAAATCTAAAAGCAAACAGAACGGTCTAAAAATTTGAATTCGACCCTAAAACCTACTCATTCCCCACCCTTTTCATTCTCATTTCCCCATCTCTCTCTTCAACTTCTCGCAGACTCTCTCTTCAACTTCTCGCAGACTCTCTCTCTCTCTCTCTCTTTCCCTTAACCCTTCGTTTTCCTTGAACACACAATCGCATCAACTATTTGTTGAAACGACTAACTGTAAAACCCTAGATTTAAAAAAAAAATGCGGATTTCTGAAGCAGCTACTGCTCTCAAAAGCAGATTTGGATTTCATGAACCTTCTTCAGATACAGATTTGATCAAGGGTACCCCTTTCTCGAAATCATCTTTCAAAGAAAATAATCTTGTATATTCTACTCCTTCTTCTTCTTCAGTAAGCAATTTTGGTGAAAGAGATGATCATGCAGGAGTTATTCAGAGATCCTCCAGCCTTAATTTTGAGTTACAAGAAGATCCTTCTTTCTGGAAAGATCACAATGTTCAGGTACTTCTAAAGATCTATTCGTTCTCTGATTTTATTTATTTTTTCAATTTCTAGGTTTTTGTCCTGTGTCTGAAATTAGGTCAATTTTTTCCTCATTTATTTTTCAGATTAATTCTTGTTTTTGACCTAGATTTTGGATAATATCTGTGACTATACTAATAGATTAATTCTTGTTTTGTGCAGGTTGTTATTAGAATACGTCCTCTTAGTAATTCTGAAATATCAATCCAAGGCCTAAGCAAATGTGTTAGGCAGGAGAGTAGTCAGACTATTACTTGGACAGGGCATCCAGAGTCTCGTTATACATTTGATCTTGTTGCAGATGAGAATGTCACCCAGGTAGGCTTTGTCCTATTATTGATGATTAATGTGTTTTACTGTCATAGTATGGATCTCATTATAGTATTGTAACAGGAAAATCTGTTCAATGTGGCTGGATTGCCAATGGTTGAGAATTGTATGGGAGGTTACAACAGCTGCATGTTCGCATATGGACAAGTGAGTTATTAAATTCCTGCACAAATAAGTGGGGTTTTATGTTTATTTGCTCTACCTGTTAGAGTTTATAATAATCAAACCTTAATTGTTTGGTGATTAATTTTGTTGAACATTCATACTTCTCTTTATAGACTGTAGCCTAAATGTTTAACTAATTTTTCTTTACAGACTGGGAGTGGTAAGACACACACCATGATGGGAGACATTGATGGAGGTACTCGACGACATAGTGTTAATTGTGGTATGACACCAAGAGTTTTTGAACACTTGTTCACAAGAATCCAAAAGGTATGAGTTAATTCTTATATACTTGTAACATATGAAATTGAAAATCTATTCCACCTTTTATGTTTTTGCTCAAGTGTTTCAAGTTCTATCTTCAGTGGTTTTTATGTAATCGTGTTGGATTTTGTTTCATAGGATAAAGAGGCTCGCAGAGATGAAAAGCTGAGATTTACTTGCAAGTGCTCATTTTTGGAGATATACAATGAGCAGATTTTAGATCTTTTAGACCCATCATCAGCTAATTTACAGGTAACAAACAATAACTTGCTTGTATGCATCTTTTTTCCATCAACCATATCTCTCCAGATCATACTTGTGTGTTTGTTTGTGCTCTTCAACAGAACACTACTTAGGATTCTTTTACTATCTTATGCTTTTAACTCTTTCAGCTGAATTTTATTAGGAATGACAAGACTCTAAAATTTGTTCCATCATCTTTCCTGTACGAATTTAATTTCATTTTTTTCTATTTTAGTTGAAATTTTGGTTTATATTCTTTCAGATTAGAGAAGATTCCAAGAAAGGTGTTTATGTGGAGAATCTGAAGGAGATGGAAGTTACTTGTGCTCGGGATGTTATTCAACTCCTTGTTCAGGTATATGTTAACCTTCTTTTAGCTCTACAGTAGACAGTTGTTACATGATTATTTGCCGGTCCGGTTGGAGATTAGTTACTGGTTTATGCGTTGCACCTTAGCATTTTTCATACCTTCATGAGTGTATGAAAAATAACATATATAGTATTATCTGTTGCTAATGATTGAAGCATTGGCTGAGCAGTGAGTAATTAAGAATGATTATGCTCATGTTTGCAGGGAACAACTAACAGAAAGGTGGCTGCCACAAACATGAACCATGCAAGTAGTCGTTCTCATAGTGTTTTCACATGTATAATTGAGAGTAAGGTGGGTATATGTCACCACAACAACAACTAAAGCTTACATATTTTTGGGGTTTATTTTATAATCATATGATATGAACGGTTTTTGTTTTTTTATGCAGTGGGAGGTTCAAGGTGTTACTCACCATCGATTTGCACGGCTTAATCTTGTGGATTTGGCTGGTTCAGAGAGGTAATACCTGTATAATATTTCATAACCAATATTAAGAGGATACCTATTCAGAAAATTAAAAAGTAGAATAACAGTTGTTTCTCTCTATATCCTTTTGATCATAAAAGCATGGTTGACTTGTAGGCAAAAGAGCTCTGGTGCTGAAGGTGAACGCCTAAAAGAAGCCACAAACATCAACAAGTCGCTTTCGACCTTGGGGTTTGTCCACTATTGCCATACTTGATGTGTCAAGTGGTTTTACCTTATGTAGACGTGTCTGTGCATTTGTAAGAAGTTCTAATTGAGTTTGTTTGGTGACTTGCAGGCTGGTAATTATGAATCTAGTAAACATCTCCAATGGGAAGTCACTTCATGTCCCTTACCGTGATTCGAAGCTCACATTTTTGCTTCAGGTAGACAATCCATTGAAAATGCTAATGTTGTTTCCAGTAGATGTATCTTATCACTATAATATACCGTGCAAGTGTACCCTTGCTATCATTGAAATTCTTAAATTTTTATTTTTTGGTGACATAAGATTGAGGTTCCGACAGAATGTGTAAATAAGTTAAATACTTGCAATATCCTTGACTGTATTGTTACGGCAGGACATCTTAACATGTTTCTAAATATCAATGCCACTTTTGTCCAGGACTCACTTGGTGGGAATTCAAAAACAACAATAATCGCCAATATAAGTCCTGCTAATTGGTCAGTGATTCATCTAAACAGTTATTTTTTTCTTTTGTTAATTTCTCCAAGTATCTTTGTATTTACAACTACCTTACCTTGATGTTCTTAATTTATTCTTTTTATCTTCTCTGGCTTTACACAGTAACTCACTGGAGACTCTGGGCACATTGAAATTTGCACAACGTGCTAAATTTATCAAGAACAATGTATGTGTGATTCGCTTTTCCGCTTATACTACCCCCCTCATGCTGTGTAATTGTTTACTTGAAGAGATAAAATGAATCATTATACTCGATGCTTTAACTGCTATTATTGTCCATTTCCGCAGGCAATAGTGAATGAAGATGCATCTGGAAATGTGCTTACCATGCGTATCCAAATTCAACAACTCAAGGTATTGATTACATCCGTTTTCATTTTTCATCGTTTTCCTTATTTTTAAGTACTGGATAGCTATGATATCTATTGGGTGTCAGATTAATAGTTCACTAAAACTTCTGGCTTAATTAACATGAACATTTCAAAATTACATTCTCTAGTATTTGATCATCCTAAGTGGCCTTCCTGTTACCATTATATCTTTCATGTATACATTGGATCATATCAAAAACTTCGACAGTGACCTTTAATAGTTGAGCGGTTAGTCTTTAATGGCACATTATTAGGTGACATTTCACTTATTTAATTTACCAAATTTATCGTGCTTTCTTACTTCCTATTTTATGATATTGTAGCTCATTTCTGATTTTGGTTTGTATACAGAAAGAGGTAAACCAACTGCGGAGTTTGGTTAACGGAGGAATTGAGAACCAGGAAGTTGATTTTCCGAGTGTCTCCTTTCCGGGATCTCCAGGCTCCTTTAAGTGGGAAGGATTGCAGGGATCATTTAGTCCACTAACGTGTGATAGAAAGAAGCCTCGTGTATGGGTTCAACCACTCTTAAATTTGTTGGTGCTGCCTTATCCCCTAAAATATTAACATCTGGTTAAAATGTTGCAGAATAAAGAGTTTGAAGCTGCTCTGGTTGGGGCCTTCAGGAGGGAAAAGGAGAAACAAATAGCAATGCAGTCACTGGCTGCTGAAAATCAGGCAGCAATGCAATTGGTGAGAGAGCTGACTTCATATCTTGCATGATAAAATCTAGCTTGTTCTTTTCTTTTTTAGGAAGTTGTTGCTGAAAGATTTGGGTTCCATCTACTTTGAACAGGCCAAGCGAAGAGAAGACGAGATAAAGAATCTGAAAATGCGGCTTCGTTTTCGCGAGGCCGGAATCAAAAGGTTGGAGGCAGTTGCATCTGGAAAGATCTCAGCTGAGGTGCATCTCTTACAGGAAAAGGAGGAATATCTGAAAGAAATAGAGGTTCTCCATAACCAGGTGGATAGGAACCTTGAAGTGACTAGATTTGCGATGGAAAATCTTCGTTTGAAAGAAGAAGTCAGAAGGCATGTGTTTCTTTCTTCCATTCAATCTGAGTGGATAGGAACTTCGAATTGTTACTCCATGCACTAATAATTATGCTAGTCTAGTAATCAGCCTGCAATTTTATTTTATCGACTGCAAAAAGAAAGGAACGCGTTGTTAGGTTTGAATGGAAAAAGATATTTCGAGGAGACGTTTCTTAGATAACACACATGCACTTTTATGCAAGTCTATTAGAAGTCGTTTACACTTAAGCATGTTTCTCAATTTAATTGAAATCATTGGTAGAAACTGTGACAAATCTTCTTATCTCAGTGTTGAACATATGATATTCCAGATTAAAGAGTTTTTCTGAGGAGGGAGAGCGCGAGATGATGAGTGAACAAATCATGATACTACAGAATAAGGTATTCGGTGGGTCAGAACTGATATTTGTCATTAGTTTGTATACCCTTCATTTTCATTTGTTCCACTCTTTGTGCTTATATATCATGTATAAATTGCAGTTGCTAGAAGCATTAGATTGGAAGCTTATGCATGAATCTGAATCTTCGATGAACCAGGTAGACAACATGCTTCTTTTAATGTTTTGAAGCATTTTGGATTAAACGATTTTATCTGGTTAACTGAAATTCTGAATTTGTTTCTTCGTTCAGAAAGGAAACTCTAGTCTGGCCAGCTTTGAGGATAGTTTGCTGACTTCTAGTCAGGTATGAAAGCCAACATTTTGCAAGCATGATTATAGTATAGATGCAGTTAAGTAAGAGAGCTTGATTAGTTGGTTTACGCATCTTCAGAATATGCCGGTTTCCTCTTTTAGGGTGATGACTTGTATTCTGCAGATACAGTCACAAAGTGTCTAGCTATAGGTAGCTGTTTAAACACCCTTTATTGTCTAATGTTTTTCTTTTGTATGTTAACTACTAGGATCCCGCATCATCTTGGGGTTCTTCCATGAGCGCAGAGAATGAACACCTTCGTATTCAGGTGATTTTTGCTTCTCCGGACATGATTTTCAACTATTTTTGTCTTGTTTAGCTGGTTTCAAGTTTGTTTCTACTTTAAATCAATTTCAATAACATATAGCTGAATTTTCTTGATTTTGCAGGCTATACAAAACCAGAGCGAAGTTGAAACACTGCACAAGAAACTAGATTCCTGCCTTGATGAAAAAGAAAATTTGCAGAGGTTCTTTTTTTTTATCTCTTTCAAACTTATTTCCTTCCCAGATCATTGAAGCTCCTGTGCGATATCCCTTGACTACTCTAACATAGTATGAAACTGTTTTGAAACCTTGCAGACAGATTGATGATTTAGTAAGAGACCTAGAGATTGAAAAAAGAAGAGCTAGTAATATGGAGGAAGAAGCAAGGAAAAATCTTCCTGTTGGTGCTTCTGATGATCAGGTGGAGCTTAAAACCATGGTTGACGCAATTTCAGCTGCAAGTGAACGAGAAGCTGAAGCTCATGAAACGGCAATTATCCTGGCTAAGGAGAATGACGAACTGCGGATGAAGCTAAAGGTTTTTATCGAGGACAACAGAAAATTGATCGAACTATATGACGGGGCCGTATCAGAAGTCAACAAGGCTGAGAAAACCGTAGACAACAGTATCCGGTTGGCAGATATTCAGAAAGAGAAAGATACTGACAGTAAAGTGACGATTGATAACCTGAAGCATCAACTCCAAGATTTGCATGAAGAGAATGAGAAACTAATGAGTTTGTACGAGAAAGCTATGCTGGAGAGGGATGAATTTAAGATTCGGCAAAGCAATGTTCAAGTGAAGGAAGAATGTAGTTATTCAGAGAATCTGGATGGAGACCAAAGTCTCAAGTTAACTGACCTTGCTTCTCAACCTGAGGAAGAAAAAGATTCAGGAAATGAGTTAAATGTCTCTGGATCTACTGAAGAATCTCTCGGAGTTGGTGGGGATCCGATGGAAGTAGAAGAAAATGTTTTTGATGGTGCGGAACCAAAAATGTCAGCCACAGAAACTTCAGAGGAGCTGGGTATGACTAGCCTGAAGCTTGAAACAGCGCAGCGTAAGCTTGTGAGTGCAGCCAAAGCTTTAAGCTTGTTCGCGTTACTCGAGAAGGCAACCACGGAGGAAGAGAAACTCTCAAGAGAAACTGAAGCTGCAGAGAAATGTATACTTGTGAAGCAGCAAGATTTAGCCGAACGTAAACTTCTCTCTTCTGAGATACAGGACAAGAAAGCTATTGCTTACCATAAGCTATTAGCTCTTAAATCTTCCCTTTCAAGTATTTCTTTAGCTCTTAGCAACTGGGAAGAGCGAGAAGAGCGAGCTAGGAGGAAGCTGGAGTCGTCTTCAACTTGTGTTGTGCAGAAAAAAGAAGAACTGGCATGTCTTCAAACCAAGAAGGATGAAGTTGAGGTTGCTCAGGAGAGGGCTCATCAATCTGAAGATGAGTTGAGGAACAAACTCATATGTCTGAAATCAAAACTGGAGGAGGAGAACAAGAAAGTAAAGGCAGAAAGGGTACTTTTTGCAATAGACAGTAATGTGGTTGTTCCAGCACAAAGAAATTGGAATATGGGGGGTAAAGCTACTGAACTTCTTATATCTGAAGAGCTGCAGACTAAGTTGAAAAGGGAAATCAAGCAAACTCGAGAAAAATTGAATTGTATGGTAATGGAAATCGATGAGTTGAAAATAAAGTCAGAGAAGTTAGAGACTGATACCGGAACTGTCAGAAAGGACTTGTCAGCCGGTTTGAAATCGGTAGAGGAACTGGAACTGGGATTTCAAGAACTTTTCCAAGAGAAGGAGGTGATTAGTGAGTCTAGAGAAACTATGATGAACGAAATAGGCAATATGGTAGTAGAGTACCAGCAATGTGTATTCGAGTCTGATCTTAAAGAAGGGGAACTGGAGTTACTTGGTGAGGAACTTCAGATGGAAATGAATAACTTGAAGGAATTAAGAAAGATGCAGGAGATGGAAACTCAGAAGATGGCTCAACTACTGAACGAAACTAGAATATCTGTTTCAGAAGCTACATCATTGCTTAGTGAAGTTGATATGTAATTCTAGTTGCTTTCTTCTCCCCTTGAGAGTCTGTAATTTCTGTAAATTACTGTTAACGGTGGATTGTATCTATTTGATACGAACACATTGTAATTTGTATTGACTCTTACTAGAGTGAGGGTGGGATTAATCAATATCACTTGAATGTTTTTTTTTTTAAATTTCCCTTAAATTTTACACTTGCATCACATTCAGATACACAAGATTGTACTATTAGAAAGTTGGACCAGAAGATTACAGGTTCTGGGTTTAGATAAAATGTTTTGTTTAAATTTCTTGCTTAAATTAACAGAAGACCAGATTTTGGCGGTCGTAAAATGCAAAGAGTTGCTAGTGTGTATATGAAGTTACATCCCAGATTCAAAAATCAAAAGCTTTCTTTAAAAGAAGAGAAATCTCGTTGAGAAGGTGCAAGAACACCAGTATTAAAGCATCAAAACCACAACATAGAATTCTGTCTGATGCTTGGCAAAGTAGTAAACTAGAAAGCAGTTTGAATCCTCCTACAGAAGCAAAGTAGTTAGGAGATTTGAACAAGCAATGTCAATACTACATAAGTGAAATACTAATAGCAACAAGTCAATACTCCTACATCAGTAGCGGATAACCTGGACCCGTAACACAAGCTGGTGTGATCTCTTTTCTACGATTTCAAAAATGCACACATCTCTTATCTTCAAATTCATACCATTTTTCTTCCTTATGAAGTCCGAAACACCTTTACTTAACCTTATGTCTGTCTTTGAGCGAAGAAGTCTAATCTTCCAGTACCATTTCTCATTAGAAGCTTTAAGTATAACTTCTTTCACGTCATCGGGGAAGTACTTTCTTCTGGCACCCCATGGGATTGGCTGCACATTTGAAAACTTTGATGATCAGCACCCAAAATGCGAACCAAGATAAGTGACGGCAAGCAGAAGCAATGGAAAGAAATGAAATTAAACATGGATAATTTACTCCTAAAACAGTAATAGAACAACTACAATCTAAGAGTTAACACAATGACAATGATCAGTATCACTAAGATTTCCTGGTTTTACGCTGTTTATGAACAATATTTTACCATGGAAAAGAATGGTTATATGTCAATGAGGCCCAAAATAGTTTCTAAGGAAAGCTTACCAGATAATTATGCTTCAAATAAGAATTTTGCATTCTATTTTTGAAGAAAGGATATCTGGAACTAGATGCGAATCCACGCTCTATTCTATTTGCACGGGGGACGTCTATTGATTTGCTTCTCTCCTTTCTTGAAGAATTCAATTTCAGAGTTTCCTATGAACTTCATATTCGCCTTCGTCTTCATCTGATTCATCTCCATATGATTCATCTCCATTTGATTCTTCTTCATCTGAGTCCTCTTCATCTGATTCGTCTTCATTTTCATCTTCAGATGACCTTCCATGTGTGATTCTTTAGAACGAATAGGAGCGAAACGTTCTTCCCGCGGAACTCCACGCATATCGAAAACCTTAACAGAGAATTGCAAGCTACCATCATATCTTAAGACTAAGAAATCGTATATCTGTATGCCATTTTCTCGTACAAATACTTCCCAACCTTTCTCAAGGAAGATGCCATTTTGACTTTTGTTTACTTTAGTAACCCAATATGCTCCACTAGGACCGTAAACAACTGCCTGTCCACATGATTGAGGTTCTCTGGAAATTCTGGGGTAGAATGCGTCGGGAATTTTCTGAAAATTGCATAGCTTCTACAATTAGTACAAGTACATATTACACTAAGGAGTAAAGACTTTGCAGAAAGGGTCTAGATATACAAACATTCAGTCTATTCCTCCTACTATTTCACTTTAGAGCCAATTAAGTTTCAGATATAGTCACATGCCAATTTTACATGCCTCAGATTGACTCTCTTGTTTCAATGCTAACCAAATTACATGGTGAAATAAACAGACTAAAGCGGAGTTATAAATTTGAACAGGTTAATGATTGAAATTTATGCATATAGCTAGCTGAAAATGAGACTTGGTCACTAAAGAAAGAACTCCATGTGAAGCATAGAGCAAAGTGATTCCAGATGTAGTTACAGCTACATGGCTTCTGCAAAGTGCATAGAGCTAACTTATATCTAACATAAATATAAAACCGCATAGAAAATTGGGTAAATGCTAGCTGTTTTTTTACTTTCTAGTTTGCACTATGAAACCCAACTCAGAATTAGCATGTAAAAATTAGTTATCAATCAAGTAAAGAGAAAAGAATAGTACCATTCTGGTTTCATCTTCTTTGAGTATGATCTTGTAGAAGTGGTGTTTCCTGTCTGGATCAACAAATTTCTTCATTTCAATCAACAAAACCCTTTCTTTCACACTCTTTACTACTCTGATAGAAGATGAAACCCTAGCTTTTGAATTCCTTTTTCTTTCACTTCTTTTTATGATACCCCATTTACTGATGTTGTTTCCTTAAATTGGACAATAAAACCGTACAGAGTATTGAAAACAGAGGAACAGTAGAGCAACCAACCGGAACCACCCACCAATGTCTGTTTCTCTGTGTAACAAAAATTCTAATTGGTTCTCTTCTCTGCATTTTCTCTTTCATATTCATATCGTCTTCAACTCTAATCTCTGATTTCAGTGTTCGTACGCAAAAAAAACAGAGCCTCTTTCATGTTACATTTCCTCGCCATTAATAAGATGACCTAATCGTTTAAAACAAGTTTCGCAACATTGATTACGGTTTTAAAAACCTTTATACCACACCACCTCATTTTTCTTGGGACACCCTAACTCGACCGAGGGGGAAATGAGAAATCCGGAAAACTCTACCGCCCGCCCCTCACAAATTAGTGGGAGTGTGTGTCTCCTGAGTCCTATCAATCATTCTCGACCGACCGAGAAAATGAACTACGGTAAAACCGCCGGACACGGTTTTTTGTCTCCTAAGTCCTATCAATCTCCTATTAACCCGGAGGGGTGCAGACCCTACAAATTTGTGGGGTAGGTATATTTTGTGGGAGAAATTTTTCCGTATGTCAATCACTACCCACTACCCTTCAAATGTACGCATGTTTCTGCGATCTGTATAGTAGTTACCACCATTCCATTTAGGACAATTTTTACCGAGCAAAATTTCATCCAGTGATAGTCCCTAAGATATCGACCAAAAAATGTTACCGTGGTAAGAAAAATACTCCATAAATCAATAAGGTCCGGTAAACAATCCTCAAGTTTAACAAGTCAATATAGAATATCCATCTGAACATTAGACGACCGGATAGGATATCAGGTCATTGAATGTCCGGATAAATCTTTTTTTAGTTGTTTTTTTCTTTATATGGTCACTTAATGAACGAATGTAACAAAATTTAAAGTTTTTTTTAATAATCTGAAAGCAAATCTGGTGTTCTTTTTTTTCTTGAAGTATGCATTTATTAATGAAAAGATCAAGTTACAATTTGACGTGGATGTGGTGGTTATTCAATCAGATAATATATATTTTTATTTCTTAATATATCAAAAATAAGAAAAGATACATGTGGGTTTATATTTGCGGAATCTATCTTGATTTTCCATAGCGGAAAATATACTAACATGTCCCTGAGCATCTCTATTCATAGGAATTATACTTGAGATATGGATGTTTATACATCTGTACCATAGGAGTTGCTCTTATTGCTCCACTTTTCTGAGACCAAATCTTATACAGAGGTCGCATTGAGCATCCAACATCCTACTGTAAGGGTTTAATAAATACTAGGTGGGAATCTTAATTTGATTTTTTTTCAACTGGATCATTTGCATGTGTCAAAACATCTTGCCCCGTTTTATGCCCAGCTCCAACCACAAGGTTCTTGAGACGAATCATGAGAAAGCTTAATACTCCACTAATTCTAGATATATGGTACAATACACTTTGTTAAAAATACTGATAACTGATTTATGACATCACAAGGAGGATCTTCGGCGCCATTGCTGGAGTGATGGGTACATGCTTCTCAGTACTGATTCGTATGGAATTAGCACGACCCGGTGATCAAATTCTGGGTGGAAATCATCAACTCTATAATGTTTTAATTACGGCTCACGCTTTTTTAATGATCTTTTTTATGGTTATGCCGGCGATGATAGGTGGATTTGGGAATTGGTTTGTTCCCATTCTGATAGGTGCACCTGACATGGCATTTCCACGCGAGGTGGACTGATTTAAGAGTTTCAAGACTAACCAAGGCAAATTTAGCCAATAAGTCACCAGAAAAGACCTTACTTTTTTTATAGGGGTCGAGACGTGGTAGACAGAGATCTAGAAGCTTTATTCACTTGGGCTTTGCGGAACTATCAAAGAAAAGGGCGTTTAGGTTAGATCCAGCAAACGAACTAATAAAATTCCTGTTATCCTTGTTTCGCCTATTGCATTAGAGCCCCTTCCCCAGCCTCGGTCACCCAGGAGTATTTAGCCTTGCAAGGTGGTCCCTGCTGATTCACACGGGATTCCACGTGCCCCATGCTACTCGGGTCAGAGCATAAGCTAGTGATGCTTTCGGCTACTGGACTCTCACCATCTAGGGTGCAGCACTCCACCGCTTCGCCTAGCAGCACGACGCTTGTATTGCTCTCCCACAACCCCGTTTTCACGTCTTCATCTCTTTATAGAATGTTCTTAGGTAAAAGCCTAAATGCTTGATTTTAGGAGGGAGACGTTGACCACGAAAAATTCCGGAAAATCATAGGTTTTCCCCACCTTGATCTCTCGCGATGTTGGATCCTACATGACATAATGTTGGTGACCCACCTTCTCCAATGAAAGAGGATGATGGTTCCCTTACTCTGACGGTGAGCCACCACCTCTGATGAACTTTAACCTCATATTTCTAGTTGAGAATCCTATGTTGTGTGTTGTTTTATAAGTAAAAAGCTTCCCAGACTGAGTCTTATGAGGCCCTTCACCAGAGACGGAAGCAGGATTGATAATCTAGAACAATATGATTTGCTAAACTCTAGTTTTTAGGGGATACAAAAATTTAGCTTAAAATTTACCTTTCAAAAACTAAGTGTTTGACTGCAGTTATAGGAGAAAATTTTTGATGGGGGCGTTTTTTGAAGGGAGCATGGGGGACAAATGATATGTTGACACATGTCTTTGATATTAATGAATTTTTTTTCCAAAAATATGAAAGAAGTGTATTTTTGGAGAGAAAATTTGTTTTCTTAATTGGTGTTGATATTTTTGAAAAAAGAATTCATTAATATCAAAAATATGTGTTGATATATCATTGGTCCTCCACACCCCCTTCAAAAAACGCCCCCATCAAAAAATTTCTCGCATTTTAGCCTTAAGGGCGACTGAAGCACTCCCTAATTCTGTCGGTGCCTTTAATAATGGCTTACAACTACTATCACTTCACATGTAAAGAGGCACAAACTCTCGTGAATGTGAAATTATTCCTGGTAAAAAAAAACCCACAACAAAGTAAAAGCAATATCTTATTAAATAAACTAAATATATTTTTCAAACTAAAAGAATTGCTTTGTGATAAATCATTTCTCGCACAAGAGAAAAAAGGACCCTACATCTAACTAAAATCCATACTTTATTAGGCTTACATTTTTTAAAACTAAAACATTTTTATCTTCGAGGAACCGATCATCGCATAAGTTGTGATTCGTAGGCACCTTCCGTATTACTATAAAAGGCTCGTGAATAGGCGTTTTAGGCCGCGTTTTCAGTCTCATCATTCCCTATGAATAACTTATAAAATTCGGTCTTATAACTCTTATATTAAGAAAAATTTATCAGCTTATTCCATAACCATTTATGGAATGCAAGCCTCTCTTTTTTTCAAGACTGTTCAACATGAAGATAGTGAAAGGGTTTTAGAGCTCGGTTCAGTCTCAAAATGCGAACATGTTATTGTTTATTCTCCGTGGTCCTCTTTTATTAAAAATGAAATAGGGTATATTATTCATGTGTTTGTCTTAATGATCTTAAAAACGTTTTTTTGCATTATGGAATAAGCTTGGTCTAGATAGATTTTTTAACTTAGTTAGAAAACTAATTAGGATGAATTCTCAGATACCGATAAATACTCGTATTTCCTTTTCATGTATGTAGAAGTCACAACAGAATGTAGATTCCTATATGAACTGCCAATTCTAATCGACTCTAGCAAATTTGTGGTCAAGCTCTCACTTTTGCTTTTGCTCAATTCTAGCATCAAGTCTAGCCTAAATACTTTTTCAAATCAAACTTCCAAATTTCAAAAACAAAAGCCTACCGCTATACAAGAAATGGATTTAGAAACCAACAGTAGCCAACTTGAGCCACCAGCTGAGCATTGGAATTTTGTTTAGGCTAAGAAAGAAAACGAAGCAAAGGGCCTTGCAAAGTTATCTAAAGTAGGCCATAGTCGAGATATGACCATCCAGAACAAATTTGTTTAATTACTTCTCATTGCACTTATGTTTTAATGGAAAAAAACTTCTTCAAGGAATAATAACACTTTAGACTCTAAACTCTTTAAAGTTTTATCGAAAGTTCCTAATTATAATTCTAGAAGTGAAGTTAGGGAGGAAAGGGTACACAACAAGGGAGAATATACAGAATGTTAGAGCATTTATCGATTGAACCCTTCAAGGCGTTGGTATGTCAAGGTTGTTAGAGCATTGCTCGGTTGAACCCACAAGTTTTGTTATCTCAATGTTGTTGCTAGTGTTATATGATCAAAACAATATCTTGATTTGCAGTCTACTAACCAAGTCTCATACTAGGTTAGAATTTGGTAGTTGAGTATTAGACATTGCCCTCGAAGACTGAAGAACGACGAAGACATTTGGAGAACTTCTGTATCAGTTATGTAAAGACTGAACTATTCTATTTTACTATCTTACCATTCTATTTTTCATACGATGTCGTATGATTCTGGTAGATTTATAAGAAATTAATTTTGAGTCAATCTTTGTTAAAAATCTTGAAAAACGGAGAAAGTTGCTCAAGGGATGAAATTCCTAGTAAAATTAGGCTTCCTACACCAAAAACTACTGTAAATATTGGTGATCTTGAATATATGATTCTAAGCAAAGATATTCAATGATCCTTAACAATATTAGTTCTACACAATATATTGTGTGAATTAATATGTGGATCAATTGAAAATTTCCCACGCAATCTCGCGGGAATGTTTCAAACATCATTAGACAGAAATATTGAACTTTCTGATATTTTTACTCAGGGTAGGTTGGCGAACCAGTTCATAAATCATAGATATCTAAGTTTCAGAAAGACAGGAGGGTTGGCGAACCAGTTCACAACCGCAAGAGTCAGTGGGTACGGTTCACAAACCGTTGTGAACTGAATATTAAAAGTTGCGGTATTATAGACTAGCAGTTGACGAACCCGGTTCACGAATCGTGGTCAACTGAGTTCGGTAGTCTTATAGGTGTTGATGGTGGTTTTTAGCTTAGGGTTAAAATCGTAAAACCTTAGTCAAACAGTGACGTCACACTTGAGTAATAATGTCGTCACTAGCACATTTATTGAAACATTCAACATGTCTGCGTAAAATTACCGGGGTACCTTTTTTATGTATATGCCATGCTCCACGGAAGGGCCCTCGGTACTGACTGACATCATCTCCACACATGCCAGCAAGGCATGCTAGCCAAACGTGCCAATGGCATGCTATGCCAGCCACATCTCCGCGCTAAAGGAACGCCGACCATGCCAGCCGCACTAACGTATCAATGCATGCCATGCCAGCCACATCTCCGAGCCAAAGGAATGCCGACCATGCTAGCCGCACCACCGTTCCAATGACATGCCAAGACAACCACATCTCCGCGCCAAAGGCATGCCAACCATGCCAGCCGCACCATCGTGCCAATGGCATGCCATGCCAGCCACATCACCGCGCCCAAAGACATGCCGACCATGCCAGCCGCACCACCGTGCCAATGCCATGCCAGCCACATCTCCACGCCAAAGGCATGCCGACCATGCCATCCGCAACACCGTGCCAATGGCATGCCATGCCAGCCGCACCACCGTGGCAATGGCATGCCATGCCAGCCACATCTCCGCGCCAAAGGCATGCCGACCATGCCAGCCGCACCAGCGTGCCAATGGCATGCCATGACAGCCACACCTCCGCGCCCAAAGGCATGCCGACCATGCCAGCCGCACCACCATGCCAATGGCATGCCATGCCAGCCACATCTCCGCGCAAAAGGCATGCCGACCATGCCAGCCGCACCACCGTGCCAATGGCATGCCATGCCAGCCACATCTCTGCGCCGAAAGGCATGCCGACCATGCCAGGCGCACCACCGTGCCAATGGCATGCCATGCCAGGCACATCTCCGCGCCAAAGGCATGCCAGCCGCACCACCGTGCTAATGACATGCCATGCCAGCCACATTTCCGCGCCAAAGGCATGCCGACCATGACAGCCGCATCATCGTGCCAATGGCATGCCATGCCAACCACACCTACGCACCAAAGCCATGCCGGCCACGCCTCCATGCCGCTGGCTGCCAAACGAAGGGTTGCAATAATCAACGACCACCCTTCCTTCTGAGATACAAATCTCAGCCGTCCAAGTTTGCCACCAAACGCATGGAAACTTTTGGCCCAATGCCAAAACCCTAATTTGGCCGCGCTTAAGACTATGTCAAAATCCTAGCTTGATCGCGCCTAAACCATGCCAAAGCCATGCCGGCCATGCCTCCATGCCGCTGGCTGCCAAATGAAGGGTTGCAACAATCAACAACCACCCTTCCTTCTGAGATACAAATATCAGCCATCCAAGTTTGCCACCAAACGCATGGAAACTTTTGGCCCAATGTCAAACCCTAATTTTGGCCGCGCCTAAAACTATCCTAGCTTGTCCATGCCAAAGCCATGCCTCCATGCCGCTGGCTTCCAAATGGAAAGTTGCAACAATCAACGGCTGTCCTTCCTCCTGAGATGCAGATCTCAGCCGTACAAACTTGCCACCAAACGACTTGTGGCAATCTCTTGGCTACGGTGCCAACTCTTGGCCATGGTGCCAAAGCCCTAATTTGGCCACGCCAAAGCCATAACGGCCATGCCTCCATGTCGTTGGCTGCCAAAAAGAAGGTTGCAACAATCAACGACTATCCTTCCTCCTGAGATGCAGATCTTAGCCATACAAACTTTCCACTAAACGACTTGTGGCAACCTTTGTCTATGCTGCCAACGCTTTGGCCACGACACATACTTAGTTATGCCAATTCTTTGGTCATGGAACCAAACCCTAATTATCCACGCCAAGAGCATGCGCAAGCCATGCCAGCACCGTGGCCACGCCACTGGAAACCAACGGAAGATAACCACAATCAACGGCTAGCATCCCTCTCAAGATGCGAAATATCGGCCGTCGAAAGTCACCACCGAACCGGCAAGCCTCTCAATCTTTACTTGCCAAAAAATAGCAACATGCTACACGTTTTCCACGAAAACACTCGAGACATCAAAACATGTCACAAACTGGGGGATGCTCATCAAGGTATTGGTCTGGCGGTTTACAGGGTGCGGCGTACACTACGCCCGTTACAAGAAAGTGTCATATGAGTGAGGCGGTTAGTAATTACAAGAAGTAATGGTGAAACGTTTCCTTCATTATGGAAACATCAATTCCATGCGTTACCAGTTACCGTTTTCTTCCATTTAATCAACAGTTTTCACTTCTTACGAGACCAGGGTACGTTTCGTTGCGACTTGTATAAATAGGTCTCACCTATTTCCACCAAGGACAAGTTTTTGGTCAGGAGAATGCAACACTCAGAAATCACTTGTTAGCTTTCCCATCTGTTAGCTTTCCAATTTATGATACAAGTCGTCAAACACCTACTCTTCCCGAATCAACTATTCTGGTCTCAACACTCTCTTCGCTTCCCTCCCTAGACCAACCCTTCTCCTCCACTTTGTGACCGAAACAAGTCTAGAACGGCCATTTCTTGGTTTAGGCCGGATTTGTACAGATTGATCTCTCGAATCAAAGTACTCCCTTGCAGTACATTGTTTAGGGTTTAGACTCGTTTCTCACCCACATACTCGAAATTACCGAAATCAACAGAAACTGTTTTCACTCTCAAACAGTAGGGATGGCGAATCCGGTTCACGAACCGTTGCACCCTAAATCGTAAGAAAGCCTAACGGTTCAAGAATCGTTGTACCAACTGTCTCAGTTTAACTTTTTAGTATATGCTCAAAGGCTTATTTTTAAAATAAGTTTACTAGAACTCTATCAAACATAGGGATGTCGATAACCGTCAGAAGTCCGAGATCCGTTTATAAAAATCCGACATCCTATAAGATTTAATCTGATGTGTCCGAACCGGAATCCTCAGACTTTACCTCATCATCGTAACGAAGACGAATTAGGCCATATCCGGTTAGTTAAGTTCCGACATCCGACAATCCTAGGGATAAATAGTAATTTCCAACCCCTGGGGTATTAGATGTCGATAATTAGCCCCGTCTTCAACATTTTTTCTTTTCTGTTCTTCTCTTCTTCTCTGCTTTTTCTCTTTACATAGGTACAACTAAAAAAAAATCTTTTTCTCCATGTTAGTAGATGTTAGTAGTGATGAAGCTCTCATTATTTGGATTGACGTCGGCGTCGCGTCCGTGATTAATATACTTGACTTAATTTGTGATTATAGGATTCCAAATCTCATTTCTATTTGTTTTCACCAATCAATGACCTTGGATAATCCACGAAGCTGCGTTCTAGCAATAACTCTAATGCTTCATTAATCAACGTAAACTATCTAGGATGCTTTATCTTCTCAAAGCAAACATGCGTTCCTTTAATATAACAAGAGCCACAACAAATGTCTGATCAAGTTCTGAAAAAGCGGGGGTCTAACAACCTCACCTAATATTTCGCTTAGCAATCTGTATGGACTAACTCCAATATACTTTCAAGAGAATCAACTAGACAGTCAGACTCAATCTTAATAAAAAGTATATCAAAGAGTTATATCTCAATCTCTTAATTTAATCCGCAATCAAAACAAACAATAATTTACGAGCCTGATTGAATATAAGAGAAATAACTTGAACGGTACCAAAGACCAATGTTCAAGGATCAATCAATTTCAATCAACAACCAAAGGTTGGATTTACCAATTGATCGATTCAACGCACAACCTGTGATATTTCAATTATATAAAAAAATATAATGCGAAAAATAAATAACACAGACACCAGAAGTTTTGTTACCGAGGAAACCGCAAATGCATAAAAACCCCGGGACCTAGTCCAGATTTGAACACCATACTGTATTAAGCCGCTACAGACACTAGCCTACTAGAAAGCTAACTTCGGTCTGGAATGTAGCTACCCTAATTAATCTCACACTGATTCAAGGTACAGTCGTTCTCCTTGCGTCTCTGATCCCAGCAGGATACTAGGCACTTGATTTAGATGATTTCACCCACAACTAAGAGTTGCTACGAACCAAAGTCGAAGATACAAAAAAGTCTATTGAATATATAAATCTGTCTCCCACAGATATACCTACGAGTTTTTGTTCCGTCTTTTGATAAATAAAGGTGAACATGAACCAATTGATAACCCAGACTTATATTCCCGAAGAACAGCCTAGAAGTATCAATCATCTCACAATAAGCACAAGTTCAATTAAGAACTCTCCCCCATAAAATGTCATTCCAAAAGGAACAACAAGAGCGACCTTACTTTCACAAGAAAAGAAGGATTTCTTTGGACATTAATAAATCACATAAGAATATGAATTTGTATCCAAAAATCTCAATTAAATTAACCACAAGAGAACCCATGACTAATTTAATCGGAAATGCTCACATAAGAGAACTTACGGAGCCGCACAATATTTACATAAATATATGGATCAAATAAGATCAATACTGCAGAATAAACAAAGATTCATTCTATTTTTCATCACCATTTGCATAATGACATATAATAGACTTAATCTTTGTAAACAAAAGTTCATCCTATCTTCCATCAATATTTGCATAATGACATAATAGTCTTAACTTTTATTTGTCAAAAGTTCATTTAATCTTTTATTAATACTTGCATACCGACATATAAAAGACTTAACTTTTGACCATGTATGGGACAATCATAGTTCATGGACGCAAACACACATGTTCCGGATTTGTGAGGTTTGCTAGCTTTGTCTATTGCAAAAAGGATTTCCTCACCTTTATCTTTGATCTAAACGGAAATCAAATGGGATTATCTGTTACATGCACACTGGTATTAAAAATCTTCACTTAGGTTGAATAAACTCTTAGGATGTAAAGGACGTCAACTAAGGGAATCAAGTTTGTAGATCCTTGCGAGGTTCAGGAGACGTAAGGAGCGTGACTGTAACTGAACCTCTTGGAGGTGGATTCGGTCTCAACTACATTCAGTCTCAAGTCTGATAGTAGGCTAGTGTATGTAATGGATTAATACAACATGGTGTTCAAATCTGGACGAGGTCCTGGGATTTTCTGCTATTGCGGTTTCTTCATTAACAAAATTATTTTGTGTATGTGCTTTTACTTTTTCGCATCTTTTGATTGTTAAAAGTACTATACAAGTTGACACTCTTATCAAAAACGAAAAGGTTGATTGTGTACTTGGTACCCCTGCGTTATTAATTGGTAAAAGCGGGTTCGTGTACTAATAGTGTCACAATCGACATGATGATCTCTTGCTTTCATAGAAGCAGTCAATTAACAGATCCCGAATGTGTTCTAGAAACCTTCGATGTTTACCTGAATATTGATTTGGTTAAAGTCATTGATAATCTTTTTCATGAGAAAGAAACATTGATAAGGAAAATTGATGAACTTCTGATGTGCGCCGTGAGCGCAACAAATTAATAAAGATATTTCCCCCAAATAATAGTAATATAGCGGTAGTAAGAGATCATTCCCACAAAGAGCTGTGTAATTGATAGTGAAAAAGCGTGGGTCTAACAACCACACCCAATATTTCTCTTAGCAATCTGTATGGACTAACTCCAACATAGTTTTAAGAGAATCAACTAGACAGTCAGACTCAATCTTAATAAAAAGTATATCAAGGAGTTATATCTCGATTTCTCGATTCAATACTTACTCAAGCAAATAGAAATCTGCGAGTCTAACTGAATACAAGAGAAATCACTTGAACGGTACCAAAGACCAATGTTCAAGTATCAATCAATTTCAATCAACAACCATAGGTTGGATTTACCAATTGATCAATTCAACGCACAAACTGTGATATTTCAGTTATATAACAAAATATAATGCGGAAAAGAAATAACACAGACACCAGAAGTTTTGTTAACGAAGAAACCGCAAATGCAGAAAAACCTCGGGACCTAGTCTAGATTTGAACACCACACTGTATTAAGCCGCCACACACACTAGCCTACTACAAACTAACTTCGGTCTGGACTGTAGTTGACCCCAATCAATCTCACACTGGTCCAAGGTACAATTGCGCTCCTTACATCTTTGATCCCAGCAGGATACTACGCACTTGATTCCCTTAGATGATCTCACCCACAACTAAGAGTTGCTACGATCCAAAGTCGAAGACTTTAATAAAAAAATATCTATCACACAAAAAAGTCTACAAGAATAGATAAATTTGTCTCCTACAGAAATACCTACGAGTTTTGTTCCGTATTTAGATAAATCAAGGTGAACATGAACCAATCGATAACCCGGACTTATATTCCCGAAGAACATCCTAGAATTATCAATCACCTCACAATAATCTAAATTGCATGATGGCGAAACTAGATATTGTGGGATTACAAACGATGAGACGACGATGTTTGTGACTACTTTTCTATCTTGCCTATCGGAGAAATTAATCTCAATCCAATCTTACGATTGTACTCAAATACGATATAAACAGCAAGATCAATTCATCCAACTACAGAGAAAATAGTTGGGTCTGGCTTCACAATCCTAATGAAGTCTTCAATTTGTTAACCTACAGGGTCTAGATAGAAACCTAAGGTTAAAGGAAAATCGATTCTAGCTTATACAACTAGTATCACACATGAGGTGTGGGGATTAGGTTTCCTAGTTGCTAGAGTTCTCCTTTATATATTCTCCAAATCAGGGTTTGCAATCAATGCTAAGCTTTCAAAATTCACTGTTAGATGAAAACCTGATTAGATTTAAGCTAATATCTTTCAACCATTAGATCGAATCTTAGCTTGTTATACACACATGAAATGTAACTTCATTTAGGTTTGAGTAACCGTACATAAACGTGTACAAGTCGTTGGTTCAATGGTAGTTAACCATAGGTTAGCCATATGAGCACTTTCATATCAACCTTATTCTTCTTTACCACAACTAGTTCAAATGACTCAAATGAACTAGTTAGAGAGTTGTTTAATTGCTTAGATCTCATAGAAGTATACAAGACACAATCGAAACAAAAACAGTTTTGATTCACTTGAATCGATTCATGAACATTATAGCCACGGTTTGCAAAGATTGCATTCCTTAAAATATAAATGTCTTAGTTCACGAATTAAACTGTTTTTAGAAAATAATCTACTTGAGTATGCATACTGGTACGCGGACTTAAGTCCCGGAATAAGTTTGTTTTCAGTTCACAAACTCCAGTAGAAATTCATGGGATGTGAACTTCCGAGGGTACACGTACTGGTACCCGGACTTTAGTTCCGGTTATCCTGAGCAACAAAGTACGCATACTTTGGTTCAAGGAAGATATTACTTTAGTTCAAATTCTTGCAAAAGTAGTATCCACCATATAAGTCTTGTCGTAGATTCTTTCTTCTTTAATAAGTACCTAAGTGCTGCGTGATCAGAATATACAATCACTTTTGTACCCACCAAGTATGATCTAAATTTTCTAGTGCAAACACTACAGCCAAAAATTCTTTCTTAGTGGTAGAATAGTTGATTTGCGCATCGTTTAGGATCCTAAATGCATAATAAATCACATGAGACAACTTGTCTACTCTTTGACCCAAAACGGCTCCAAATGCATAGTCACTTGCATCACACATTAATTCAAACGGCAAACTCCAATCCGGTGACTTGATAATTGGTGCATTTGTCAACAATTTTTTCAATATATCAAAGGCATCCTTGAACTTCTTGTTGAAGTCAAAAACAACTTCCTTTTGCAATAATTTGCACATTGGCAATGATATTTTGGAGAAATCCTTGATAAACCGCCTGTAAAAACCTGCATGACCAAGAAACGAGCGAATTTTCCTAACCGAAGTGGGATATTGTAAGTTTCTTATTAAGTCTATCTTTGCTTTGTCAACTTCAAGCCCTCAAAAGGACACAATGTGACCGAGCACTATTCCATAGTCTACCATAAAATGGCATTGCTCCTAATTAAGAACAAGGCTAGTGTCTATGCATCTTTTAAGCACAAGTTGTAAACAAAAATCAAATGAATCACCATAAATACTAAAATCATCCATAAATACCTCAATGATGCGTTCCATATAGTCAGAAAATATACTAACCATACACCTCTGAAAAGTGGCTGGCGCATTGCAAAGACCAAACGACATTCGTTTATAGGCCAACCGGCATTCATGTATAAGCAAACGTACCAAAAGGATAAGTAAAAGTAGTCTTCTCATGTTCCTATGGTGCAATAACAATCTGATTATACCCCGAATAGTTGTCCAAAAAGAAATAATGTGAATGTCCCGCTAATCTCTCTAACATCTGATTAATGAAAGGCAAAGGAAAGTGATCCTTTCGGGTTGCGGTATTAAGATTTATGTAGTCGATGCACACTCTCCGTCCTGTTTGAACTCTTATAGGAACAAGTTCATCATCTTGATTTCTAATAATAGTGACACCTGATTTTTTAGGTACCACCTGTACCGGGCTAACCCATTTGCTGTCAGAAATTGGGTAAATCACTCCCACACTTAGTAATTTAAGGATCTTTTTCTTCCGACCTCCATCATTGAGAGGTTAACTTAAGCCTATGCGAGCATCACGTACCGACTTAATATCATCTTCCGTTAGGATTCTATGCATGCATATGGATGGACTAATGCCTTTGTGTTTATGGGTAAAAATTGTTTTCGCTGGTTTTGGTAAATGTGGGTGTATGGATAAGAAACAAATCTAAACCTTAAACAAATGCATTGCAAGGGAGTACTTTAGATTCGAGAGACCAATCTATACACTCCTGGTCTAAACCAAGAAATGGTCGTTCCAGTCTTGCTTCGGTCACAAAATGAAGGACAAGGGTTGGTCTTAGGGAGGGAAGCAAAGAAGGTGTTGAGATCAGAACGGTTTATTCTGAAGGTGTGGCTTTTTTATGACTTGTATCAGAATTTGGAATTGGCTTGCGGGATGTAAGCTATCAGTTCTTTGGTGTTTTCTGGATACTGTGTTGTTGTTAACCAAACTGTTGATGTCTGGTTGAAATAGGTATAACCTATTTATACAAGTCATATGAACGCACCCTGATCCATAGAAAGTGGGAATGATTGAGTGATAGAGAAGTGGGGTCGTGTGTAAATGCCAGAAAACCACGTTCCCATCATGAAGGAGACGGGTTAGTTTACACCCACTACTTCTTACCGCCACTAACTTCCCTGCTTTCTGACACTTTCTTATAATGGGCGTGTTGCACGCCGCACGCTGTAAACCGCCAGACCAATACCCTAATGAGTATCCCCCAGTTTGTGACATGTTTGATGTCTCGAGTGTTTCGTGGAAAACGTGTAGCAGATTGCTATGTGTGGCAAGTCAAAGTCAGGAGACTTGCCGCTGGAGAATAACATGTGATGCTATTAGGCTTGTCTTGGCTGGTCGCCTAAGACTTGCCACAAGCCTGTCAATTATGTGGCGAACTTGGACGGCTAAAATTGTGACCCATGAGAAAGGGTGGCCATTGATTATGGTCATATTCTGTGCGCGTATGATAATGAAACAATGGCGTGGTTGGCATAGTTTGCACATGCCAGTGGCACGGTGGTGCAAGTAGCGCCTGGCGTAGCCATGGCTGCTAGATTTTGGCACATTGGTGTTCTACCTGAATATGGCTTGGCAACATTAGTTCTAGTTGCCACATCAATCCCAATGCTCTGGGTAGCGTGATTAGGCTTGGTTGGCGTAGCAACTTCGCCTAAATTAGGGTTTGGTATGCCGAAACACTAATTAGTGCGTGTGGCATGCGGCCGCGGCATGGTGACGCTTTTGTGCAAACAACGCCATAGTCATGCTAAAATAACTGTAGTAAGGCCATTATGTGGATACGGCCACAAGAGCAAGAGTTGCTATGAGTGTCTATGATACGACGTCATTCCTAGGGTTTCCTGGGTCCCGCATGGCTCGTGGCATGTTGTGGGGCCCAAAGTGGCGTGATTTGACCCACAACTGGAAATTAGGGTTTTGATTAATGCGTCTAAAGCAGAGTCGTGCTTATGACTAGAAAACCCTAATTTAAGCACATCATGGTGTTGGCCACGAACAAGAGGTAGGTTAGCACGTAGGGCGCTATTTACGGCACGTTGGCATGCTGCCACAAAGTGGCATGTTTGGTGTTGAAGGGTGGCATGTTTGGCGTGGCGGAGTGGCATGTTGGCATGCCTCTCAACTTATTGGCGCAACATGGCACGTTTGGCATGTTGGTACGGTTTTGGAAAGCCAATTGGCTTTGTGACCATCTTGGCGCAGTTTCCCCTTTTTAACATTGTAGCAAGTTTAGAGAAACCTGATTGGTTAATATAAGAGGAGTCGTCCAAGCATGGGAGTGGCCACACTTCTGGTATGCATGTGGAGGGTTTAGAGCGACGTGATTGGTCGGGGGCCGGGAATAGCAACATGAAGCGTGGACGACCACATACCGTCTTTAAAATATGCGTGCGACGCATTTAGAGCGACCTGATTGGTCGATGGGAAAGGGGGACGGCAAGAGCAACATGGAGAGTGCCCAGCGGCCATAGGCGGTGCCTGTTGGAGCGGATTGGCGGGCTATGTGGCGTGGCCACGCCTCTTTTGTCGTTGCTCCTATTTGCCGCAGTTCCTATTCATTTATTGTTTTCTGATTTTGGGTAGGATTTTGAACCTACTAATCCATGGAGGATCAATTGCCTATCTTGCGTAGGTTTAGTCTCGACCAGCAAGGTCTGATATACTGCGCGGGGCGTAAAACCTAATTTTGCAAATTAATTGGGTTAGGATATTTTAGTGAGTTATCACAAAATTGATTGAACTATGCATAGAGTTCTTTAAATTTATTGCCGGAGAGCAGTATGCTTTCCTGTAGAGTTCTTTTATGCAAAGACCTTAACCTCGATACTTCTGGAAATTCATGCTACTCTGCTGCGAGTGAACATTAATTGTCATGTCATATCAGTATTAAGGGTTCAGCCGGCGAACATAGCACAGAAAAGTATTCAATGAGTCTTATATTAATGAATAATATAGGCAGGGCGCCGAAATTTACAAAACATCTGGGATTGTTGCTACATACACCATTCTGGATAAATTTCATGTGAATATATTGAATTGCTCAATAAATGCGCCAGTGAAGAGGTTGAACACTCATCACTATTACATGGCTCTATCTCTTTGCAGAGTGACAACATATTAAATGCGGGAAATTTACAACCTTAGCCCTGAACTAAAAACCACTATCAACACTTTGATTTCAGCAATTGTCCAACCAATAAACGTTTTATGCTCTTTCAAAACCATAAGTAGACGTTCTTCTTGTATTGGGGTGAGGTCCTTTGCAATAATCACCGGAAGTTCTTATTTATAACCCGAGTACACGTACCTTAAGTGGTTTGGAAGCGGCTTTAATTATAGTTTCGGTGCCTGTACAATAGAAGGTAACAGAACCTCATTAGTTACGGGTAAATAAATATTAGAAATATTACCCGGTTTAGCTTCTTATAATGTCGTTAAAGCACCACATATCTCCACCAGTTCCTCGGCTAAGTCAACGTCCAGGTTTGGCTGCCCGTGAATATCCGAAGTAATGTATTGCATAACACAACTTCAAGTTCATCTTCATTGCTCAAATCAAACTGTTGTGCTAATGAACCAATAACATCAATAGAAAAAGTGGAGTGCACATCACTAGGATAACACATGGCCTCAAATATGTTGAAGTGAATGATCTCCTTATCAAATTCCTAGTGAGTGTACCATTATCAACGTCAATCTTCGTCTTTGCAGTTTTCATGAACGGTCTCCCAAGAAGTAACGAAGTAGATGAGCAATTATCTCCATCTTGTATATCCACAATATAAAAATCAACCGGAAAGATTAACTCATCCACTTGAACTAACACGTCCTCAACGACTCCCTTAAGATATATATTAGAATTGTTTTCCAATTGAATAGTAATTCTTGTGTATTTTAAAGGTCCAAGATTCAAACAATCATAAACATCGGTTGACATAACGCTTATGGAAGCTCCCAAATCAAGAAAATCTCGCTCGAATCGTCTGTTACCAATGGTAACGGGAACTGTGAAAACAACATGATATTTACACTTAGCAGGCATCTTCTTCAGCAACATAGCCTTAGCACTTTCTCCTAACTGAGTAATCTAATTAGCAATCAGCTTCTCCTTTCTTGTAAACAAATCCTTCAAAATCTTGGCATACCTAGGTACGGTTCTGATGGCCTCAATAAATGGAATGTTGATGTGTATCTTGATGAAAATATCCATGATCTCCTTGTCTTGAGATTCTTTCTTGGATTTGGTAAAACGACTAGGAAAAGGAGGTGGTATAGTAAAAGTAGGAACCGTGTCCTTAGGTTGGCCGGTTGGGGTTGGATTTTCCTTAGGCACGGTTTTCGACTCTACTTTCTTCTAAATACCATCACTAGGTACACGTATTGTTCCCGTATCCATATTAGAATGTACTGTTTGTCTTCCACTTCTTAAGGTTACTGCCCTTACGTGCTCTCTTGGATTTACAAAAGGTTGTGATGGGAATGTTTTCGACGTTTGTGCTTTCATTAGGTTCAAATTTGTATCTAACTGTCCAATATGAGTATGCAAATCTTTAATGGCAGCATCATTCTTTTGTTGATTTTTCAGTACTGTTTCCTTAAGACCCTCTGTGACAGAAGTAAAACCCTGCGTAGTTTGCAAGATGATATTGAACTTATCATCTACAGATGAATCTTTATTCTGCGCTTGATGTTATTGTGGTTTCTGAAACTGTTGTTGAAATCCATTTTATCTCACATACGGATTAGGAATTGTTGCTTGCTTGTTTGCATAACCGAAGTTATGATGATATTTTCAACCAGGGTTATAAGTATTAGAATAAGGATCATACCTTGGCATATGATTATGAAATATAGCATTTACCTCGGCTTCATCTTCGTATGAAAGAATGATCATTATTGCCATCTTATGGACTATCTTCTCTATATTGTTCATTCGTTGCTCTAACTGTGAAGTTTCTTCTATCCCGCCAACTCTTCTGACATTTGATTTATTTTTGGTGTAAAATTGTTGAGCATTCGAAGCCATACTCTCAATCAGACTAGTTGCCTGCGAGATTGTATTTTCAGTAAGTGAACCACCAGCATCTGCGTAAATCAAATACCTCTGCTCTGGAAGTAATCCTTCATAGAAATATTGAATGATGGGTGTTGGATATATGTTGTGGTGAAGGCAACTTGCCACCAATCTTTTGTACCTATCCAAATATTCTTAAGAGATTCTCTAGTAATTTGCAGAATACCATTAATCTCTTTACAAAAAGAGGCTGCTTTAGAAGTAGGAAAATACTTCTCTAAAAATATATTTTTCATATCAGTCTACATTGTAATACTCACTGGAGAAAGATAATACAACCGTTCTTCCGCTGAATCTATTAAATAGAATGGGAAAGCTTGCAGCATTGTCGTATCACTATCTTCGGTACCTTGCCTAAGACTTTCCATCTTGTGCTGAATTTTTTGAAGATGACGATTTGGATCTTCACCTGGAAGTCCTTTCAACTTCGGTACATGGTGAATAATATCCGACTTCATCTCCACTGTGTCAGATAAAGTAATACACAATGGTTGCGGATCTAAGCATGGGGATGTCAACTCTCGTAGATTCTTCTTCTCCGGAGGAGGAGGGGGTGGATTTTCACCGTCTACCATATCTTCTAAAGATTCTTGTTGTGTTTGCTGACGTACTTCTAGTATCGTTCCCTTACGAGTTTTAATACCGCGCCTCTGATAATCACAGTCTTTCGGTGCCAGAGATTAAGTACCTGAAACCAAAAATCTAGAAAAACAAAATAAAAAACTAACAAGAAAATATAATAACATGAATAAAACTAATAAAAATAAAAATTAAAGCTATCGACTGCTCCCTGGCAGCGGCGCCAAAATTTGATGCGTGCTGCGAGCGCAATAAATTAATGAAGATATTTCTCACTAATTAACTAGTAATATAGCGGTAGTAAGAGATCGTTCCACAGAGAGTTGTGTAATTGATAGGTTATTTGAATCAGCAAAATAAAAAAATAATAAAGGGGGTATTGGTTTTAAGATAAATAAAAAGACAATAAGAAGAAAGGGATGATCAAGGAATCCTTCGCCGTTACCAAACGATAACTGGATTAGTATATTTATTTATATTTCGTTAGAACCATTCATCACCAACCATAGAATAAAAGCTAGATCAATGTTATTCCCAAAACTCCTTGTATCAATGGATACAGAAGTTCTCGATTACCAGATTCTATCCAACGAACCACCAAGTAGTAGATCACTCAAGGTGTAAACCAATCGAACGCCGTAAGCTTTGGGAATTTAGGTTGATCCCAATAGTTAAACTCTTAGATCAAGGTTTACTTGCTGGTATTGTCTTCACTCGCAATTGCTCCACAAAATCTCAAAAGATAAGGGTACCCAAATACACCACAATATTTTTGTTTTCAACCTATAAGTCCTCTTACGTAAAGTGATCGTCTACGGATAGAGTTGGGACAATGCAAAAAATCGGTATTCACACTTTGTGTGATTATTCATGGATACGAGATCGAGACAATACAACAACCAAAATGTGATACTTGATAATAGGTTCAGACTTAACCAAACTCTATATGATCACTATCAAGTATGTCGGAGTTAACATTTGTGTAATTTACTTTAAATTATATAAACAAATATAATTACGGAAAAAAAAAGTAAATCACACAACAAGATTTTGTTAACGAGGAAAACTGCAAGTGAAGAAAAACCCCGGGACCTAGTCCAGAATTGAATAATCCCATGATTAAGCCGCTATACAAAATCTACACCAACTTCGTATAGTTGAGACCAAGCAACTACCCCTAGTTCACTTAGTTTCCTCAGTATTCCTATGCTTCCGACTTCGAAGGTCACACACTGGTACAATTCCTTTGTATCGTATGCCAAACAGTAAAGGAATAACAAATATGTTTGGTAACAACTCTATTGATTCTTTCCAGATAAAGAAAGGCTCTTCCGTTTAATCTAATAAACTCCTTTGCCTGGTTAGATCAATCTATCTAATAACTACCAAAGTAGTTAAGTTTAGATTCGAAATCAATCAATACAGACTCCAAATAAAAACTATAAAGCGATGTCGATCTCACACAACTAATCAATCGAATAAATCCGATTCTAGTTGGATCCCATCCAATCAAGGTTTTTGAACACACAAAGATATGAGAACTAATAACAAATCTTCTTCATCTTCAAATCTTCTTTAATCTTTAATAAAAACATGCACAACACCACTTGAATCTCTTGTCATCAATCACACGTAGAACAGAGTCTGTTAACAATGGATTATCACAAGATGTCTTTATATCTACAAATAGTTCTAAAGATCTCGTCGATACTTCGATCTAGTTTGAATGAATCGTATATCAGAAAAGAAGATTCTCAAAAATAAATAAACTAGGTAAAGTTTCAACAACCATTAGTCAATCAAATCAATCGAAAACTAATAACACTGCAATTATCTAGTTTCCCACCAACGGTACTCGTAGAGCTTCTTGATCCCACAGAAGTCTTTAAACGAGCGGTTGTAAGAGGTTTCACCTAATTAGGATACTTTCCTCTCCGAAAATACGGCTCTACCAGAAACAACAAGAATGAAGTTTTCCTGGCTCTTAGGATAGCTTGCTAGAAATGCAAACTTAGGTATTTATAGACCAAAGATGTTTGGACACCAAGGAATTTCCAAAACCGAAAATATTCTCAAGATATGCAATGAATAACAAAATTAGGTATTCTTAGTTCCAATAAATGCTTGTCCAAAATTTCCGAAATCTCTTAATAGAAAATCTTCAATTAGTAAATGAACATTACTAATTTTTATTCTCTAGAGATATGCATTTAATTGCTAGTAAATAAAGCAAATAAAACCAAAAACCTTAATTAAAAGATTCTTAATTTATTTTGGCACATGATCTCCTTGAGTACTAAGGAATATCTTTGAACAATAGATGATAAGAGTTATTGTACGTGTTCAAAATATGTTGACATCTCTTCACTGTAAATCCTTATTCATATTTTCATGGATTTACATTCTTGGAATCGGTTATACCACACTTCCAAACAAGTTTAAAATTGGTTCACCTGTATTCCAAGATAACTACGTGATTTATCAAATATCAAATCACATATATGGGTTCAATCGGTTATACCAATCACTAGGATCGGTTATACCTCAATATGGAAATACTTGTGATCGGTCACACAAGTTACCAGGATCGATTATATTAGTTACAAGGACCGGTTACCATATTCCCATGGTATTGATTGTGATCGGTCATACCAGTTATCAGGTTTGGTTACACCAGTTATCGGGACCGATTACCAATTACAAGGATCGATTATACACCATTTTGTGATCGATCAAACTAATTACTAGGGTATGTCACACCAATTACAAATATGAATCATACCATCTCATGGTGATTACTTAGGATCGGTAACCAATTACAAATATCGATCATACCATCCCATAGTAAGTGTTACATTCTTAAAGATCGAGAACAAAAAGGGAAATTTGATTCTAGAAGTGGCGAAGGAATATTCCTTGGCGATGCATCCTATAGTCGTGGTTTCTGAGTATATAACCTCAGAACCAATGTCATAATGGAATCATAAAATATTATCATAGATGATTTGAGCGATTTTCATCATGATAACACTCCGGTTGAGTTGCCTCATATGAAGACGACTGGGAAATTCAAAGACGCACCAACATCAGAAGAAGTTGTTCCAACAGTTTCTGACATTGATTTCTCTAGTGACGAGGAGAAAACCCTTGACAAGGGTGTCCCTATCTAACGTACACCTGCTCGAGATTTATGGGTTTGTAGGATCATGATATACCAACAATATTATTGGAGGAACAAACTCAACTGCTAAGACAAAAGGTCAGCTCCAAAATATATGCAACTTTGCATGCTATCTCAAGCTAAGCCTAAGAATATTAATGAAGCTTTAAATGATCCTGCTTGGGTTAGTGTTATGCACGATGAGCTTAATCAATTTAAGAGACAAGATGTTTGGGATCTTGTTCATTGTCCTTCCAATATATATATATATATATATATATATATATATATATATATATTATGGGTAAAAATGGATATTTAAGAACAAGTCAGATGAATTTGGAACGGTGGTTCGAAATAAAGCAAGACTTGTCACTCAAGGCTACTCACAAATTAAAAGAACATACTTTGACGAAACCTTCGCTCATGTGGCACGCCTTGAATCCATACGCTTGCTATTAGATCATGCTTGTTTTCTCAAGATTAATCTATATCAAATGGACGTAAAATCTACATTCTTGAATAAATGCCTTAAGTAAGAGACCTACGTAGCTCAACCTAAAATATTTGAATGTACAGAAAATACCGATTATGTCTTTAAACTCAATAAGTCATTATATGGATTAAAACAAGCTCCACGAGCATAGTATGAAAATATAACAATCTCTTTTCTTAGAAAAAGTTTTGCTAGAGGAGGGGATGATAAGACGCTTTTCTTTTATCAAATGGAGTAGAGAGGATGTCTTAATAGCTCAAATGTATGTACATGACATCATCTATGGATCAACATCCAGGAAATTTTCTGATGAATTCCAAATCTCTTTAGGAAATGAATTCGAAGTGAGCAATGTTGGTGAATTAAAATACTTTTTCCGTTTACAAATTCAACAACATAAGGATGAAATTTATATTTTCCAAGAGAAATATGCCAAGGAACTTGTTAAAAAGTTTGGCCTTGAAAAGACAGTCCTAACCTCACGCCCATGGCTACCACTGGGAAACTACAACGGGACGATAATGGTGTCAAAGTAGATCAAAAACTCTACGGATCCATGATTGAGAGTCTATTATATCTAACAAAAACTAGACCTGATATTCTATTTATTGTTGGTTGTTGTGCAAAATTTCAAGCAGATCCAAAAGAGTCCCATCTTGCAGCTGCAAAAAGAATCATCCGATATATTAAATGCACTATTGGTTATGGTTTATCTTTTACCTTTGATACTAACACAGAAAGTACCGCTTATTTTGATGCAGACTGGGTAGGTTGTGTATAAGATAAAAAGAGTACATCCGGAGGACTATGTGGGCCTAAATCTTGTAGCTTGGCATAGAAAGAAACAAAACTCGCAATCCTTATCTACATGTGACACCAAATACATTGTTGCAAATTCGTGTTGTACTCAACTTTTATGGATGAAACAAATGATTATTGATTATAGAATAAATTCTGGAACTATGAAAATCTTTGTGACTCAAGTGCGATTCGCATCACTGAGAATCCGGTTGAGCACTCAAGAACAAAGCACATCGACATAATATATCATTTTATGAGAGAACTTTTTGAGAATGGTATTGTCAAAATTGATTTTGTACCTTCTAAACGACGATTGACTAATATTCTCTCCAAATTATTAGATACCCGAACGTTTCAAGATATTCAGTAAGCTATTGGTGTCGTTTTAGTTCATTAATCCAAGCAAATGGTTGCCCATGTTCTTATTCATATTTTCTTTTATGGGCAATATATTTTATGTTTCAGATCTTCTAAGTCTGAATTTGCTTAATCCATACTAGTTTACATCTTTCTACACATGTTTTTCAATTGAACATGACTTTCTAATGGTATTCCAATGAGTGTTTAGTAAAAGGTGAAAGTTATTTTGTGAGATTTGTTCTTTGCTATCATATTCTGGTGATTAGAACATATATCTCATATTTTCTCATAGGTTAAGCTCTTAACTCGTGCAAAAGAGGAGTAAACTATTTTGAGAATGACAGTTTTGATCTCTCCATGATTACACTTTTGTGAATAAACTGCTACAAGATTCCTTAAGATGTTCTCTAGGGATCGACTTACTTCGTTGATTGTGTTACCGCCAGGGAATAAGTGGTGAACTTTAATTTTTCGTACATGGCTAGAGAAGTTATAATTCTTATGTTGAGTTATATCACAATAATTGTTCTCTTGTTCATAATTGGTGTAGAGAATAGCTTTTGTCGATGATTATTTTTCTCACGAAAATCTTGTATCTTAGAGCTTTTAACATTAAGATTGCTAATTTTAACTTCTTTGTTCGTAACTGGCGAGAAGACATAAAAATATTGGGATACTTATTTACTTTGTTCGTAACTAGCGAGTAAATTTGTATCTACAAGGAAAATCCTTCTCTTGTGATTAGAGTTAAGGTCGCCCATGTTGTTCTTACCAGAATGACATCAAATGGGGAATTCTTTTGAACTTGTACTTAATGGTAATATATTTGTGGGGAGAGCGGATGTGGAATGTAGGAGATTCTTGTACCTTTATATCTCCTTGACGCGTCCGATTTTACTAGGTGAAATCGTCTAACTAAATGTTGGTATGTGTTCTCTAGTCTTGAATATTCTTTTGATTAATTCATCTTGATCCGGATTTTTCTCCTTTGCCAATTTTGTTGACAAAAAGAGGGAGAATTATTAAGTAGTATCTTATTAAATTACATATCGCTTTTCAGAGCATCATGTAAGAGGGAGTGGATTATTATCTATAGGTTTTACCTATTTTGCAAAGGTACAAGTATTGACTAAGGGGGAGAACATATCACGGTAGTATTGCTTCGAAGTTGTGGTGCAATTGAACTTTGAGGAACGTAACAATACTATGTTTCTGTATAACAATTGATGAGTAAAGTGTGATTACCGCATTATAACAAAGATCTTTTTGAATATTCTCATAAGTTGTTGTCGCTACGGATCTTCAACAAAAAAAGTGTTGAACGAACACATGCAGAACCGTAGAAGAACTTGAAGTACGAAGAATTCAAGACGCTTGTTGAAGAAACAAGAAAATCAAGCACAAGATAGAGCTTAACAGTTTAATTATTTTGAATCCATATGTATTGAATAGTTTTGTCGCTTAAATTTTCAAAGGGGGAGATTGTTACATCATTACTCAGTTGAACCCAAAAGTTTTTCTATCTCAAGCTTGTTGTCAATGTTAGATGAGCAAAACTATATATTGATTTCTAGTCTACTAAGTTAAGTCTCAGACTAGGTTAGAGTTTGGTAGTTGAGTATCATACATCACCCTCGAAGACTGAAGATCGACGAAGACATTTGGAGAACTTATGTATTAGGTATTTGAAGACTGAACCATTCTATTTTACTCACTATTATATTATTTTATCTTTTTGAGACGATGTCGTATGACTTCTAGTAGATTTACAAAGAAGAAACTTCGAGTCAAGTTTGTCTTGTTAAAAATATCGAAATATGATTCCAAGCAACGATGTACAACGATCCTTAACAATATTAGTGATAGATGCATTTATGTGTCTATTTTGTTCTCAATTTTCTGTATTGTTAGACTCGATTAAGTACTTATTGTGTTATTTTGTGTTCTGGTAGGAAATTTTAGAGAAATAAGCCCTTGCGGCGAAATGGGCTCAAAAAGCAGTGTTTTACACCCCGGAGAAATGTACCGTAGGCACCCCAGAAATGCACCGGAAGCGTCCCAGAAATGTCCCGGAGGAACCCATAAAAATTACTATTTCCACCCCAATTGATATTCGCGCCCCAACACTCTGGATAAGGGGCACCTTCTTCAACAATTTGAATTTGTGTTTTTGGCGGGAAATGAAGTTTTCAACTGGCAGAATTTTGATTGTCAAAATGAATGGGTTAGAGTGCGATTCAATCGTTGAAAATTGGCAGAAAGATGTGATTTGGCATAAGGAACAAAGTTTGGGTGTCTAATTTGATCGGAATTGGCTGGAAATATCGATTTGATTCTCGAGCTCAAAACAGAGCTACACGGACTGAACACACCCTGTACACGTTGTTGTGTGTGTTTTGGCTATGCATGGAAGTGATTAAGGGACGTTCGACGACTTACTAGGCGTGGGAGAGCTGAATTGGAGTGTGCAGAACCAATTCTAACGTGTGACAAAGTTAATTTTGGAAATTTTCGTTATTATTGGCAGCCGAGAATATTTGGATTAAATGGAGAATATATGCAATCAATGGTCGGATTTTTGGCTCCAATTCACTATAAATACAAGTCAAAACAGTTTGGGAAAGGTTGTCGAGAGTTTTGGGAGCTAGGGAGATCCAGAGAAGACGAAATCAGAGTTTAACAAAACTCTGCTGCTGATGATGATGAACACCAAGAACACGAAGAACGGACTCGCGAGGGCAGTCGTTTATGAACAGTGTCTAAGACGCGCATCTGTGGGTCGCAGCGCAGTCTAAATATCAGCAGCACCTGTCTCTTATCGTTCTTTTTGTGACGCCTTCTGTTGGTCGTACATTCACTGTTTTACTCACTTTTATCATTTTAATCAACTTTTGAGCAACATACATGTATTTTGAGATTATGATTAATATGAGAAGCTAAATCCCAACACTGGGGCGATGGAGGAAGCCTTGTTTCACACTTGGGTAATTATATTTAATTCTTTCATGACTTTTGCATTAATTTTAATTGAAATTATGATTTAAATTAATTAGTTGTGATTTGATTTGATGGGTCATGCTTAGCTTAGATGATTTGATGTCCCATGCTTAACATTTACACCTAATATTTTGAGAATCTATCTTGGCAATAAATTAGAGTCGATATATTTAATATATTTTTCGAGCTATTATTGATAAAAGAATTATTATTTGAACCTTAAGAAATGAATTTGGCGGAATCCTAGTCCCAGTACCTCTCGCCCATTGTTAATATGTTTGTATATATTTTTGTTTTAAAAATCTATTCAAGTCCGAGAAACGAAAACCCTTACTTATCGCAATATTATTACTACAACAATTAGTTTTAAACAATTTATTGTTATTAGAGAACTGCTCGGTCGAACTCGGAAGCGTTTCTATCTCAAGCTTGTTGTCAAGTTTAGTTTCCAAAACTATAAGTCTTGATTTCTAGTCTACTTATAGCTAAGTCTCGAATTAGGATAGAAAGTGTAGTTGAGCATTAGAATTCACGGCGTTCATCGATTGAAGACGAAGAACTACTAAGGGGAGCTTGTGGAACTTCATCAACAAAAGGTATGTGGAGACTTGAACTCATATATCACTCAAAAGTCTATTTACTCTATCTCCTATTTGAGAAAAAAGTCGTATAGCTATATAGACTTCAATTATACACATTTGATATTTCGAGCTGAGTTTAACTCGCTTACATATTTCTCGAAATATGTGTTGGTAAGCTTTCGCTTTAACCAATTTCATCTTATATTCTTGACGAAATTCAAAAGATGATCATGTGAAAATCGCATGGTAACATCTTACATGATTTGCGTGAGAGAGTCATTTGATGTAGACTCGAAATGTTTCGTATTGATCATTTGATCACTTGAAAGTTGCTTTGAAGCTAATAGTTTGTGTGAGACAACTATTGTCGTCTTCCGAGAATGTTTCAATGGTTGAAATGAGAGTTTAGAACAAATGGATAAGCATAGTATGCATACTTGCATATATGTAATCCAAGTCTTGGAACCATGGTATGCATATCCGTATGCATACTGGTTGGTTTTGCGAAAGTCCGGGAACCTTGTACGCATACCGGTACGCGTACTGGCATGAGGTTCAGGTCCGGGAATTTCTGCTGAGTTTGGAAGGTATGCGTACCAGTTAGCATACTGGCGAACCCAAACTTAGTCCGCCCACTTAGGTACGCGTACCCGTTTGCATACCTAAGTGGATAATGTTCTAAAATCGGTTTCTTCATGAACTAATACATTAATATAATAAGGAATGCAATCTTTTGCAAACCGTGGCTATAATGTTCATGAATTGATTTATGTAAATCAAATCGATTTTGATTCAATTGTGTCTTGTATATTTCTATGAGAATATAAACAATTGAACAACTCTAGAACTATTTTCATTTGAGTCATTTGAACTAGTTATGGTTAAGATGAATAAGGTTGATATGAAAGTGTTCATATGGCTAACTTTGGTTAAATATTCTTGAGCAAACAAGGTGCACACGTTTAGGTATGGTTACTCATATCTAGATGAAGTCACTTTTCATTTGTGTGTAACAAGCTAAGTTCGATCTAACGGTTGAAAGATATTAGCTTGAGTCTAGTCAGGTTTTCATCTAACGGTGAATATTGAATGCTTTGTTACCAAAGTAACATTGATTGCAAACCCTGATTTGAAGACTATATAAAGGAGAACTCTAGCAACTGTGAAACCTAATCTCCGCACCTTCTGTGTGATATTAGTTGCGACTAGAGTCAATTATCCTTTAACCTTAGATTTTTCACGAAACCCTGTAGGTTAACGACTTAAAGACTTCATTGGGATTGTGAATCCATACCCAAATATTTTCTATGTAGTTGTGTGTTCTGATCTTGCTTTCTTCTATCGTGATTGAGTGCTATATTCTCTAAGATTTGCTCGAGATTTAATCTCCGATAGGCAAGATAAAAAGTAGTCAGAAACATCTTCGTCTCATCGTTTGTGATTCCACAATATCTTGTTTCGCTACCATAAGATTAAGATTATTGTGAGGTAATTGATATTTCTAGGCCGTTCTTCGAGAATATAAGTCTGGTTATATCAATTGGTTCCTGTTCACCTAGATTTATCAAAATACGGAACAAAACTCGTAGGTTTATCTGTGGGAGACAGATTTATCTATTCAATAGACTTTTCTGTGTGAGACAGATTGGTTTATCAAGTCTTCGACTTTGGGTCGTAGAAAATCTTAGTTGTGGGTGAGATCAGCTAAAGGAATCAAGTGCGTAGGGAGCAAAACTGTGTCTTGATTAGTGTGAGATCGGTTAAGGCTCAACTATATTCCAGTCCGAAGTTAACTTGGAGTAGGCTAGTGTCTGTAGCGGCTTAATACAGTGTGGTGTTCAAAGCTGGACTAGGTCCCAGGGTTTTTCTGCATTTGAGGTTTCCCCGTTAACAAAATGTATGGTGTCTGTGTTATTTGTTTTCCGCATTATATTTGTTTATATAATTAAAATATCACAAATTGTGTGCAAGTTCAATCAATTGAGAATCCAACCTTTGGTTGTTGATTATATTGGTTGACACTTGGATATTGATTTTTGATACCGTCCAAGCTATTTCTTATATTCAACCGGGCTCGCAAATTCCTATTTGTTTGATTGCGGATTTAATTGAGAAATCGAGGCACAAACTCTTGGATATATTTCCATTGATTGAGTCTGACTGTCTAGTTGATTCTCTTGGAATTATATTGGAGTTTGTCCATACAGATTGTTAAGCGAATAATTGGGTGTGGTTGTTAGACCCCGCTTTTTCAATTGTGTGAATTAATTTGTGGATCAATTGAAAATTTCCCACGCAATCTCGCTGTAATATTTCAAACATCATTAGAGAGAAATATTGAACAATCTGATACTTCTACTCAGGGTAGGTTGGTAAACCAGTTCGAAAAATACGGGAGGGTTGGCAAATCAGTTCGCAAACCGCAAGTTCAGTTGGGTACGGTTCACAAACCGTTGTGAACTGAATTTTGAAAGTTGTTACTATAGGAAAGCAGTTTACAAATCCGGTTCACGAACCGTGGTCAACTGAGTTCGGTAGTCTTATAGGGTTGGCGAACCCGGTTCACGAACCGTTGCACCCTGACTCGTGAACAAGCCTAATGGTTCAGGAACCGTTGTATCAATTGTCCCTGTTTAAGGTTTTAGTATATGCTCAAAGACTTATTTTTAAAATATGTTTAGCATTACTAGATGTGCTTATAACAACACCTCAATTACAAATAAGTGTTGAAAAAGAATAAGCATCGGAGATATCTGAATTCAAACTTCAATGTACGACAAACATTTAATAGGTACGATCACCTGCTTGATCCTCCACTTATAATTGTTGTAATATCTGTTATTTATTTCTGCCAAAATACCCGGCAAAAACAAATAAAGATAGTCAAGAGTAGAAGTACCACTGTTTTTTGAGATCTAGTTAAACTATCATTCACCAACTCCTTTTTAAACTCGCGAGTCACATCTAACTCAAAATAAAAGACAAACGTTCTGACATTCAACTTGAGCTGGGTAGAGTCAAGTCAGATCCTGAAAACGAGTCAGCGACAAACAAACACCCTATAAAACAAGCGTTGTGATAGGTTACTATATGGACATATGTTCCGGAGAGCTAGAGGTGGGCACTGGGCACTCTGGATCTGTTCTCAAAATGCATTGAAATCCTAAAATTATGCATATGGGCACTCTGGAATCTCAAAATGCATTGAAAATCCTAAATTATGCATATGACCAAGAGAAGAGACACCCAAGTCCGTCACACTTCTGGTTGAATTGCTTTGTTTGCTTGTAATCCAAGTGTCTTATACATGGTGTTATTATCAATTTTCTCAACTACAGCTGGTTTCTTCTTGTAAACAAAACAACTCTTCCACTACTACTTCTTCTTCTCCTCCAATAGCTCTGCCTATTGGAGAACAAGTAATATCAGACAGACTCTTGTGCACGACCGGGCGAGTAAAAAAGAAGGATCATACAACCAAACTACATATTCTGTTTTTCTTACTCAATACAGATAAGCATCAACCATCGGATCATTTTCACACAGGAATCAGGTGAAGTCGAGGATAACAGATTTCAGTTCTGATGAGGTATGTTTATTAGGATTATCCCCCATGATGTGGACAATGTCAGAAACTAGGTATTTTCCAGTTAGAAGTTTTTAATCCCCAAAATTAAATAAAAACACGGTTTATTAAGCTGGAGACAATCCCGACCATTCTTCCTTGTTAACACCTACATTTTCGCAATCTCCCTCTATCTCTGCTTCTGTCTTTTTGCAGGTAAAATAAAAAAAAATAATCAAGAAAGACAAATCTAGGGTTTCCAAAATTTTTTTTCTTTTGTTCTAAAATTTTCCCGCTCTCTCCCTCAAGCGAACATTCCTGCTAATTCCCCTCCTCTGATAACAAGGGAATGTAACAGGTTTGATCGTTTGAATTCATCTCAAAGTTTCAAGAGGTAATTTTGATTCTTCTCTGAAATTCTTGACTTCTCTTCTCTTTTTGGTTTTTGAAACCAACCAATTAACATTTCTTGAATTTTTTTTTTGTTTGCAGGTACGTAAATGTGATAAAGAGAAAAGAAACAAGGAAATCATATTGGTATGGTTCTGAACCTTTGGATTATATTTGCATTGTATAATTGGAGAGCGGGGAATAATTAAGGAGATAATTTTCTTCTATTAATGGGATTATTAGGCTAGTTTATTTTACAAATTGAATTGGTTTGTGGGTTAGAGAGAAAAGACAGAGAGTTTTATTGTTATTTGGGGAAGGAAATGGCGTCAGATTCATTGTCATTTCCTTTGAATGGTTGGGCTAAATGCTGCAGCTGCAGCTGCAGTTGCAATACTCAAATGTCAACTTGGAAACGTTCTGTCAAGAGGAAATATGAACAGATTGAAGGTATTACCCTAAATATTCCAGCTGATAGCTTAGATTACTTTGCTAGGGTTGAGATTCAAAATGAATGTGCAGCTTTACGAGAAACAGTTAGCAGCCAACAAAAAACTATTCAAGAATTGTATATTGAGTTGGATGAGGAGAGGAACGCATCATCATCCGCTGCAAATGAGGCTATGTCAATGATATTAAGGTTACAGAGAGAGAAGGCAGAGATTGATATGGAAGCAAGACAATTTAAGCGGTTTGCTGAAGAGAAAATGGCACATGACCAGCAAGAACTTGCCGAACTTGATGATTTGTTGTATAAGCAGGAAGAAGCCATCAAAGCTGTTACTTACGAGGTGCAAGTATATAAACACAGGATGTTGAGTTATGGTCTCACAGAAGCTGAAATTGAGGGTGAGAAGGGTGATTATACCCTGAATCAGGAGGAGCAGAATGAGGAACCAACTGAGGATCAGAATCAAAAGGTGGTTGAGAAGTCTAATTACAGTCAGAGTCATGATCAAGATACTGCTGAGAACTATGAAGCAGAATATGAATTCCCACCATACGACTACCCTCCTTTGAGATGCAGTCTGTATGATACCCAAAGTAATCATGGTAGTGACATTACTGATATAGAGAAATACCCTTTTGGTGAAACCCCTCGTAGTGTTCGAGAAATGCAGGATTTGGATTATAGGATGAATCAGTTGGAAAGGATCCCTAGTAGAAATCATATGGATGGGGAGTATCCACCCTCTAGAAACATGTTAGAGAAATCAATTCTTGGTCAGTCCCCTAGGCGATCTAGGCATGTTAGGAGGTATTCTGTTGATAGCTGTGGTTCGTTCCTTGGGTCAATTGAGGACTGCAAATTGGAAAAAGCTACCCCCAGTTTCAAGAAGATGCACAACTTCTCACAACCGGAGGAGTTTTCTAATTTAAGAAAGGTTGATAATGCTTCAGATTTTGGAGATGCAATGAGTGACAGGGTTTATACTGTTGATTCTGTACATCACGGTGCACGTTATAAAAGTTTTGGAGAGCCTAAGCCAGCTATTGGCATATGCGAAGATTATGTGACCACTCCAAGGGAGTCACTATACGGAGGTGATATGGGAGATTCGGATATCAAGAAGCTTTATATGAGGCTCCAAGCACTTGAGGCAGATAGAGAATCATTGAAGCAGGAAATTATTTCAATGAGGACTGACAAAGCACAGTTGATATTAGTGAGGGAAATAGCTCATAATCTGTGTAAAAAATTGCCAGAAAGAAGGTTGTCCATGAAGAAATCAAATATGACAGGAAAACTTAGCTTTGGGTCTGCAATGAAGGTACTTTCAGAAACCATCACTTACTGACTTTGCGTTCTTCACATTGTCCTTAACCTTTTGCATTAAATTTATTTATATTGTTATTTTAAGATGATGATTTGGTCCTTGTGTCTGTTTTCACAATCAGCCGAATTACTAATTCATCTCTTCATAAGTCATGAAAAATTTATTTCTTAAGCACAGTAGAGAAAACCTGTTTGCCAGCTTGTAGGAAGGTGTGGAAGTAACCTCTGATATTTAAATAGAAAGAAACTCATGCAAAGACCTGAAAACCTATCTTACTAGGAAAGCTTCATCAGTAAATTCTTGGTGTGTCAAATGCTTAAGATTAACAAATACAATGTGTTGAAGGCTTCAACTGGAAAGGGTAAGAATGCCTCTTATCCTTTAGAAGAATTCTTTGAACAAATGTTTTCGTATGTGTTAAAGTTACAAAATAATTATTAAAAGTGGTAAAAACTTCTTAATATAAAACCATCCGTAAGTCCCAGAACCATACTAAATTGATTTGCTCATATGTGGATTCAGAAATTTCTATCACTATGCTGTTTCGAACAAATGTAATTCCTGGTCCTCCTTCGTATTCTGTTACATCTTTCAATTTATAGCAGTAATTCCTCATTATTTTCCGCAAATGGCTTTCTCAATTAATTTTTTTCATCTGAGGATCTCCTTTTTTTTTTTTTCCTTTTTTTCCATCCAACATTACTATATCCTTTTATCTTTTACTAAATTGGTAAGTAAGTGTAACATAATCTCTGGTGTTAATAGCTAAATTGGTACCAAATAGCATTAAGATTACAGTTCTTCATATATATTTTTCTCAGAAGATTTATTTATTTCATGCTTCTTGCAACAGTGTGTCACATCCTTCATTTCCTGGAGAAAGAAAGCGCGGAGAAGCAAGTAAGTGTAACATAATCTCTGGTGTTTGTGTTTCCTAGAGTTTAAATTAATGATAAACAGCTTTCTTTTCTTGCTTACTTTACTGTAAAATGCTGCAATGCAACCACATTTTGGAGCAAAAGTCAAGACTTAGGTTGGAGCAAAAGATATGCCAGTTGGTTATGTATGCCCCTTTTCTGTCTGTCTTAGGAAGTAAAACAAACTCTAACAGGACTCATAACCATTTGAACCCGATCAATCTTAGACGCCTGAAGTTTGAATAAATGTATAAAGACTGCACTGCACTATGAATCATTGTTTAATAAAACATTTGATACAAATATTCAAATTAAAAGGTTGAAGCTTAATATATTAATCGTTTTTTTTTTTGGGGTTTAATACAAAGCTTCTTTCTGGATGTTATGACGTTAGAGGCCCAGAGTATACCCCAGATTTTCTGATTGTATCCTAGTTTCTTTTGAATCCCATAAGGTACCAATTTCTTGAGGTAAACAAATTGCACAATTACTTCCTCACAGTTTTTTTTTTTTTTTTTTTTGTGTGTGTGTCAGGTACATGTTTGGGAAATCAGCCAGCAACATTGGCTTACTGTATCTTCTAGAAAAGGAGTCCATGAAGCCGCGAAGATGTCTCAGGAAACTAAAACGTGACCTGTAACTTTGAAAGTCTGATACCCTTAAAGCCGATTGCTGAATTTTACTCACTATAATCTATCGAGATGATGAGGTCTCCATCATACTCGAATTGCAAATTCTTTCTGGATTTGAAGTTACTGCAATCCAGAAGTTGTATAGTTTGCGCAGAAGTACTGATCTCGGTACTTATCTGACGTGGTTTAACTTTGAAGAAGCCTGGTTTGTGTTTGGATGCATAAAATTTGAAAGCTGAAATGTTCGGACTTGCGGCATCTTCCTTTGTATGTTAATATAACAGTTCATCAATGTGGGAATCTTCTTCTTTCTGTATATATATTCTTTGGATTCTTTTATAACATTAGTAGTGGATATAGGATTGAGAGAGGTAATTCTTCTCCTTAGAATGGCAGCAATAACTAGCATTTACTCTATTTTCATAATGTTAAGTTCAAGTTTTACACTATCGTTATTTTGAAAAACTGATTAGTTTGGCACCATAACTGTTTGGGCAAAAACTAGCCACGTCAGTGGCTCGTCATCCGTCGCATCCTTTTTTCCGTATCACTGTATGAATAAAAATTATTAAGTCCTATCTGAATTTGTGCCCCGATTACAGAAAGATGGTGTTTGATAAGATCCTGTTTCCATTACCATCTTCAATATTCATGGCATCCATATGTTCAATCACCTTAGTTTCCTCGTTTATTGCTGGAATCTCTGAATCAAAAGGGAATAATTTGCCCTACTCAAAACTCGGAAATACAAATTCTGGTCAGAAATCCAAAAAAGAGAGCATTTTTCTTTCTAACAGAATTGGAATGCTAATTGTGTACACGCCTGCTCTCTTAGCAAGTGCAATTTCTTTCTGGGTTTACCCTAATCATGATTTCAGATTCTTGTTGGTGACTTCTGCTCTTGCTCTTCATTTCTTCAAGAGGGATTTCGAGGTATACTTTGCCACCTCATTTTTTCATAGTGCCCTTTCCTGTCTGATATTTGGTACTTTTCAAGACACAGATTTAGGTTTCAATTTGCTGTACTATTTTATTTTTATTTTTGATCGAGAATTTGCGGTACTATTAATTAGGTGTTGTTTGTACACAAGTACAGTGGAATGATGATGCTTGACTCTGCGATCACGATCTCTCTAGGTTTTTTCATGTCAACAGTAAGCATGATTTACAACCAACACCTAATGCAAGGTATCCCAGACCCAAAAATCGATCTAAAACCTATTGAAATCGTCGTTTATTTGGGGAGTATCATTGGAAATTTCTACCACCGTTATCTCCTTTCAAAACTAAGGCAGGATAATGATAAAAAATACAAAATTCCAAAGGGTGGTCTCTTTGGATGCGTAATTTGCCCACATTATATGTTTGAAATTCTAGTTTTTGTGGGGATTTCATTGATGTCTCGGACAATTTACCAATTTTGTTTCACCCTTGGAACCATATGTTACTTGACAGGAAGGAGTATTGCTACTAGAAAATGGTACCTTTCTAAATTTCCAAACTTTCCTAGGCATATCAAGGCCCTTGTACCTTTTGTTTTTTAGATGTAAACTTGATTTTGTGCTTACAATTCTGATGAATTAACCTGATGCTTTATTATATATTGGTGAAGTATGATTCCACTATTTCAACATTGATTGATTGAACCCTCCAAGGTCTTGAGGGGCAGTCAAGGTTCTTTTTTTAACATACATACATCTTTGCAGTTTCCCTATTACTAGAACATGACCTTCCAAAATGGCTGCTGAGACTCATAGAAGTAAACTTGAGTTCCCAATTGGAACACTAAAGCCTCTGCAGCCATAAGATTAGAATGACAAGAGTAGATAGTTTAAATTTGCTCCCCCAGATTGACACCATGATGACCCCTTGCAAATGTAATTGCACTCGAGGCAGAACGTACAACTTCGTTCAGCAGTACCACCAACACTATTACAGTTTGGTAATTCACAACTAGCGACGTGTAGTTGCATTCGCGATGGAGCAATGACTACACAAAAATAAGAAAGGAAGGAAATCTAGACATTTAATATGGAATAGTCTTTGTCGATCAATCTCGATACAGGCAAAGAGATTTACATGGATGCAGCTGATACGAAAATTATTACCAGGTGCGACTAATGTCATCAAAACATTTCTAAAATACGCGCCTAAATGAAACAGTCGTTCAACCTATACCGTGAGAAATTCCTAGAATGATCCCGTGAAAATTTTATAGAGAATCGGAGACGCAACTTTGTCCAGACTCAGAATACGATGAACCGCATGGTCCCAGAAGATTTCTCACCATCACTCTCGAAATTATTTTGTAAATCAAAACAAGAAAATGTCCTTTCAAATACCAACTCATATAAAATTTTGGATGGTTCCTATGACTCTGCCGTGGGTCCGTCCTTATACGGTAAAGTCGACCCAACCTATTTGTCTATAGCTAGTAGCACAGCTACTGATGATCACGTAAGATTTTTACAGGGTAGGTTTCCAGTTAAAAAATTCTTATTTCACCATGTTTGGTAAATTTCACTAGCTGTCTATTTTTAGAACAAAAATTCCTTACGATCACTTCACAAATTCATGTGCTACTTGGCAGAAACTACTTCCACTTTCTGCAGTATTACTGCGCACCACCCTTTAGATTATAACCTCCTTATCTCCCCTCTCTCCCTCTCTATCTCTCTCTCCCTTTCATATACTAATCATCCCCCCATGATTAATTCTTTGTATCCCTCCGCTTCCTGTGATCTCTCTCTGCTCAGGCTCACTGAGTTTTGTGATCTTTCTTCCTCATCTCTTCAGTTTTCTTTGGATATCCAGTTCCAATCATGCCTTCACTTCATGGATTCCGAGACTCCCTCACAAGGTGGACTGGAATTTCAAGAAGAAACCCGAGAGACGCAACGCAACAACAAGACCAGCATCAGCAAACATCAGAACACAGGACAGAAGAAAGAGAATCACAAGATTACTCAAACTCATCATCATCCTCATCATTTTCAACAATAGCTGATTACACAAACCCAATCACAAATTCTATCGAGTGTTACGCGTGTACACAAGTAGGTGTACCGGTTTTTCATTCAACAAGTTGCGATAGTTTCCATCCGCCTGAATGGGAAGCATCAGCCGGTTCTTCATTAGTCCCAATCCAAAGTAATCAAAAACCATCATGGAGATCATCGTTCAATAAGAACCGTCCAATATCATCATCATATTACCGGTCACTAAAAGGTCCATTTGGTACGGTGTTAGACCCGCGTACCAAACGTGTGAAAAAATGGAACAGAGCATTTTTACTGGCACGAGCCATGGCATTAGCTATAGATCCATTGTTTTTCTATGCACTCTCCATAGGTAGAAATGGAGCTCCTTGTTTATACATGGATGGTGGTTTAGCTGCAATTGTCACCCTCCTGCGCACCTGTGTTGATGCGATACATCTATGCCATCTATGGCTGCAATTTCGACTGGCGTACGTGTCGAGAGAATCGTTGGTCGTTGGTTGCGGTAAACTCGTGTGGGATGCGCGTGCTATTGCTACGCATTATGTGAGATCACTGCAAGGTTTCTGGTTTGATATCTTTGTCATCTTACCAGTCCCTCAGGTTAGTTACATACCAATACAATAGTTTCTTACTTTTTTCTGATGTTTCTGTTAGTAGTTGTTTAACAAATATAGTCCTTGTTATAAGCAATCATCCTTTTTTCATCTATGCCTTTTGATTTTTCTGATCATAATCTTTCATTAATGAATTCTCAATCAAAAGAATTTGTTTGGTTGATTGATCATATTCTTGTGGGCTCTATCAGTTCATGCATTTATATTTTTGTTATTTATGATAAGGTTTTTCTTCTTCTTGTGCATATCTTGAGGTCCACATATAAATTTATGCTCACTGTATCTTGGATAGGTACTGAAATCTTGCATTATTGTCAATTGAGAAGGTCTCCCATTTTTCATTCTCACTAGTATGAGTATCTCAGCAGGACTATTTTCTTGTTTAAACTTAGTTTGAACCCTGAACTTTGAGTATGTGTTTGTGCATAATTGTATGGATCTTGTGTTTGTGCATAGTTTTGTTTAATTGTCTGATATGGTATTATCTAAACTTATTTTCTAAGTAAAATATCTGGTCATCTATACCCTACGTGCAAGAAGAAGTTGAAAATAGATGAAGAAACTGCTAACCATATAAGGAAATTTGATGTGTAAAGATAGAGTGAAATGATAAAATAAAGATATATTTGGGTGCACATCAATTGCACGCATCCGAGATGTAGCTTCCAAGTTCCAAACCAACACCTGAAATCTTCGAGATAGATTAACCTCTTGGGTGAGTGTTCTAATCTGATATGTCGTGGAGTTCGAGTCTACATCCACAAGCAATTAGCGTAAACACCTTTTCCCCCCGGTTTGATTTTGACTGATCATCTGAAGGTTGATGGAAACTAAAATCGTCCCGATTACAAAATTATCATTCATTATTGTTGAACGAATACTCATAAGTAACATCATAGATGTCTTTCAGTAAAATGGTAGAGCGACTATTAAGCTAACGTGTACGATCTAGTCTCAAATTCTTAAGATCATATCCAAAATGAGATCAAATTTTAGAGCCATTATTTAGCTAAAAACATTGTTCTGCTAGTAATAATGAATGTCGACTACAAACCGGTCCTCACATGGGTACCAAGCTCACATGGGTCTCTACTGACCATAATAACCAACAGGAAATTTCAGCCATCATGTGCCGTGCTTGTTTCGTGACCACATAATCACTTGGCCTGTGGGTCCAATACAACAACAACACAAAAAAATAGATCAAATTCGTATTGATATCAGTGAAAATTTATTATATGCGTTTAATTGTTTTTTTTTTTTTTTTTTATAAACTCATTTAATTGATTAATGGACGGAAATCTCCTTTAGAAAAATAAGTAATATTAGTATAAATTACTCCATCCGTTTCTGGAAAAGAAATACTTTCATCTTTTTATTTTAGCCTAAAAATAGACCAAATTAAAAAGATAAAGTACCTCTATTCCACAAACCGAGATAACAGAATTTACTTAAGCCTATCATTTTTCTAAGTATTTATTATAACCTTTAACATTTTATCATTTATCACTTTTCGCATGACCAAGTACGATTTTGAATGAGACTAAAAGCCAAAATTGTTTGATGTTCTAATTTGTTTGTTTGATCGTGGTTATTGCAGACAGTTTTTTGGCTGGTGGTGCCAAAATTGATAAGGGAGGAAAAGATTAAGTTGATAATGACAATATTGTTGCTGATATTCTTGTTCCAATTCCTTCCCAAAGTCTATCACAGTATTTGCTTAATGAGAAGAATGCAAAAAGTAACTGGTTATGTTTTTGGGACAATTTGGTGGGGTTTTGCCCTTAACCTGATTGCTTACTTCATTGCCTCTCATGTAAGCTTTCGAGTTTTACGAAAATTCAAATATTTATGTGGACTGTATGATGAGATCGACCTTATTGAAGAACTTTGGTAAAAACATGCAGTTAATTTGACTACTCACATATAGCCATTTGTTGGTTGTGTTTTTGTGTAAAATGTTCAGGTAGCAGGGGGTTGTTGGTACGTGCTTGCGATTCAGCGTGTAGCATCGTGCCTTAAGCAACAATGTGAGAGAAGTGCAAATTGTAATCTCCAGCTAGCTTGTGCAGACGAAGTCTGCTACCGTCTTCCATTATCCGATATGATTAGTAATTCATGTGGGAATAATACGATCACACGTAAATTCCCAAGCATTCCTGTTTGCTTAAATGGAAATAATGGTCCATTCCGCTATGGCATTTACAAACAGGCTCTCCCTGTTGTTTCAAGCAATTCCCTCTCTGTCAAAATCCTATATCCAATATTTTGGGGCCTAATGACTCTCAGGTAACAATTTTTTTAAGCTAATTACAGATATAAAACATTGTGTTCTTCTTACAGACGGATTTGTCTGAAAGACTGAAACCTTGGTTAACTTTGAAATTTTAGCACTTTTGGCAACGACCTTGAACCAACAAGCCACTGGTTAGAAGTGATATTCAGCATTATCATCACACTAAGTGGGTTACTACTCTTTACTCTATTGATTGGTAATATTCAGGTGATTCTCATAAACTTGATTTTCTTCTAAACGTCATTTTCTATTCAAGTTTGATAGAAATAATGGTTTGATCGAGTTATGCATACTAGTATTGTACCGGTTATTGATAAAGCTTTTGATATGCAACATTTCGTTTAGGTATTTTTGCATGCAGTCATGGCAAGGAAACGGAAAATGCAATTAAGATGTAGAGACATGGAGTGGTGGATGAAAAGGAGGCAACTACCGTCACGTCTGAGACAAAGAGTGCGCCATTTTGAGCGCCAGAGATGGGCAGCTATGGGAGGAGAGGATGAGATGGAATTGATTAAGGACTTACCTGAAGGACTTCGACGAGATATCAAACGTCATCTCTGCTTAGATCTAATAAAAAAGGTTAGTCTACTTACTTCCATTTTGCTTTGTCTTTTCAAGGTCGGATATGCCGTTTAGATGGCATAGTGTGGGTACTTACTAACTTATAATACTGTCCGAGCATATTTAATTAGGTACCTTTATTCCACAACCTCGATGATTTAATCTTGGATAATTTGTGCGACCGAGTTAAGCCCCTTGTATTCACCAGGGATGAAAAGGTAAGCAGAACAACATCCTGTACACTTGCTTATCAGTGTTGCCTAACACAACCATATATACTGTAGTTCGATTTCATATAGTTCCTTTCATTATTTTAATTCATATGTTAAACAGATAATCAGAGAAGGAGATCCAGTACCACGAATGATTTTCATAATGCGAGGTCGATTAGAGAGTAACCAAAAGCTCAGTAAGGGAACAGTAGCAACATGCACGTTAGGACCCGGAAACTTTATTGGAGACGAACTTTTATCATGGTGTCTCCGTCGCCCTTTTATAGACCGTCTTCCAGCTTCATCGGCTACATTTGTTTGTGTGGAAGCAACAGAAGCATTTGGCCTTGATGCGAATCACCTTCGTTACATAACAGATCATTTCCGATACAAATTTGCTAATGAGAGGCTCAAAAGAACAGCTAGGTATTACTCTTCAAATTGGAGAACATGGGGTGCAGTAAACATACAATTTGCTTGGAACCGTTATAGATTGAGGACTAGAGGTCCTGCAATTCAAGCAACTGAAAATGGTGATACTAGTGAGCGTAAACTTCGGCAATATGCTGCTATGTTCTTGTCTCTTAGACCACATGATCATCTCGAATGAGGAAGCTTTTAAGTAGGACAAGCTTCATGGTTTCAGCAGGCAACAACCAACATGGAATTAAGAAACTGCTGTTGTCTTTTATTCAGCAGTGTCTTTCAAAATGACATTTGTATTCTTTTGTTGCCATCAAAATCCCTGGAATTACTATGCACGAGGTCTTTTGTACCGCTCTCTAGAAGGGACGTGAATCCTTACATTCCACAGTTTTTCTTCTTCTTTTTTTTTGTTGCTTTTCTTGTTTTCGAAAATAAATCATATCGTTGCAAAACCAAGGAGTACAAGCAAAAGAAAGTAAACTTGGGACCTGGTGCATCCGGCAAAAAGCTGACTGAAAGCTAAATTCCGATTGGGATCGCTAAAAGCCTCTGCAAGACTGGAGTACATAAGATAGTCCTGCTCCTACAATTGCAATTGAGCGGAAGCTGCTCTGTTGTTATCCATGGCTTGAGGAAGTGCAAAGTGTCCAATTCGGAAAGAGACTAATCAAAAGAGGTAAATGTCTTTTCGCATCATTCTAAATCCCTCGGATTAAGCCTATCCACGAGGTCTATTGTACCACTTCCCAGAAGAAACATGAATCTTTATAGCACTTCCTACAGGCCACACAGCCTTCTTCTTTTCTTCATTTTCATGGAACCCACAGCCTTTCTTTGGTACCATAAGATGTAGACACCAGAGTACACGCAGACATCTTATCCTTCAAAATTTAATGAAGGCAACAACACTCCACATGTCTTGCATATGTCACATACGTGGCTTTTTCGGGTTCCAGTAATGTCGAGAGATATTTGGATTGTGATACGATACTTACCTAAATATACCCCGTGTGTCTCAAATTTTTTTTTAGATGTTTAGTTAAATCAGATCTAATCCGTGATACCAAAAATTTCTTAAGACTGCAATTACAAGCAATATATATTCATAATCCCCTCACCCCCATTTTGATCTCCAGGAAACGAGAAAGATGAGTATGGTGATATCTTTGTTTGATAAGTTTCTGTTTCCACCACCACCATCAATGTTCATAACAACCATGTCTGTAATCAGTTTAGTATCCCTAGCAAACTCTGGGTTGTCGGAGTTAAGAGGAAAACATCTTGGATACTCAAAATTCTGGAATGCTGATAGTCAGAATAAACCTGTAAAGAAAGAAAGCACTAAGCTCTCTAGTAGAACAGGAATGCTTCTTCTCTATACACCTGCTTTTCTGGCCGGTGCTATCTCTTTCTGGCTATGCCCTAATCATGATTTCAGATTCTTGTTGGTCAATTCCGCTGTTACCTTCCATTTCTTTAAAAGGGTTTTTGAGGTAAGCTTCTTAATTTCTCTCTTTTTTTCACTATTGAACCCTAAATCTATATGGCTCAATGCGGCAGTTATGAATGATATGCTTCAATTTTTTGTTTTTGTTTTGATAGGTTTTGTTTGTTCACAAATACAGTGGAGGGATGGTGCTTGACTCGGCAATTGTGATCTCTCTGAGTTACACTCTATCAGCAGTAAGCATGATTTACAACCAGCACTTGATGCAAGGTATTCCAGACCCTCAAATTGATCTAAAACTTGTGGGAGGTGCGGTGTTTTTGGTGGGGATTGTTGGAAACTTTTACCACCATTGCATTCTTTCAAATCTAAGGGGAAAGAGTGATAAAGGGTATAAGATTCCTACAGGGGGTCTCTTTGGACTTGTGATTTGCCCTCACTATCTGTTTGAAATTCTAATATTTGTGGGGATTTCATTGATGTCTCAGACATTGTACCCAATCGCTTTCACCGCTGGAACCGCATGTTATTTGACAGGAAGGAGTTATGCTACTAGGAAATGGTACCTTTCTAAGTTTGAAAACTTTCCTAAGCATATCAAGGCTCTTGTACCTTTTGTTTTTTAGATGCAAAACTCTGAGGTGTTATATGTAGCGAATGACAGTGATAAGCTTAGCTCTACTAAGTTCTTCTGGTGATATATTGAAATGTCTCTTTGGTAAGTTCATGTCTTCTCTTCCTTCACTGTTCAAGTTCCAAGTTATGATTCTACGTTTCCAGACTAGCCACACAAAACATCGAAACAGTGAGCTCAAGTTGCGCTTGCTTTGGATGCGGAAAGCCTCTTCGATTTTAAACTGGTGGGTCATTACAAATCTGCAAACGAGAACAAATTTCTTCAACTTTATTGTCCTTGATGTTCTTCTAGAAACCGAAAGGCAAGCTTGTACCCTTCATCGTCTGAACGATGTTGAGCCAGTAGTAATTTAACAAACTTGTGAACCTGGACAAAAGAGCCTTACCAATCGTCCAGCCAATACGCAGGCAGGCAGCTGAATTTCTGAAAAACACTTCAAAGTTTTTGTCTAACACTAACGAAATATATGTTCCGCATTTTTCTACCATTATTATACCACAATCAAACCCTTATAGGATGAAATCAATTCCATTTAATCTTCTCCCAAACTGTATCCGCGCAGCTAACAAGCAAACACTTTAACTTATTGAACAGGATATGGTTATGGGGTCTCTCCAAAGTTTCAATTATAGGTTCTCTAACCTTGGTAGCAACATCTTGCAGCGAGAAACATTCCCAACTGTTCTCACTATCCTTAACTTGATTCCTCAAGAGGAGGTGCAACAAGAGAGATAAGAACATTCTAGTCCTCTTGTTGCTCCTCCTCCTGACGAACCAAGTTATGGATTGTGCGGACAGTTGGGATTGTTTCTCGTTGTAAGATATTGCTACGAAAGCTAGTGAATCGATCATTTAGACTTCGGAGAAACTCCACAGCTATATCCGAATCAAAGTTCAAGTGTTTGCTTGTTGGCTTTCACAGATGCAATATGAGAGAGGATGAATTACTACAAAAGCTAGTGAATCAAGTGTTTGCTTGTTGGCTTCACAGATGCAATATGAGAGAGGATGAATTACTACAAAAGCTAGTGAATCGATCATTTAGACTTTGGAGAAACTCCACAGCTATATCCGGATTCACAGATGCAATATGAGAGGATTAATTAATGGAATGAATTTTATCCCATAAGGCTAAGTCCTATGGGCTAGATTGAGCTGCTAGATTAGCCAAAAAATGTTATAGTTCAAAAAAAAAAAGTGTTGTATTTAACACTAGTTCTCTCTCCTACCATTTGCTCGCGGTTGAACTAGCAGCGAGATAGTAGTGATGAATGGTTCAGCCGCTGAACGGTTCAGCGCAAATTGATTTATTTTTTGATCTGACGGCTGAGATTGGTTGCGCTGAACCAAACAGCGCTGGGCGGTAGTCCTAGCTGACGTGGACTGCTAATCTAGCTACTAGATTAGCACTCCCATAGAACTTAGAGCTTCTCCAATGGTGAATGTGAATATTTCATATGTGGCATCACTTCTAAGACATCCTTTGAACATAAAATCTTAAATATTAGGAAAAATAAAGTTTTATCTCCAACCCATAAAGTTTTCTATTATTTGTTTACTTATTTGTAGGCATATAATTGGGTAAAATTTTTTCCATTTTTATTTTCAATGTCTTTTATTAATAAAAGTGTGATTAGGATGGGAAGACATCCTCTAAGTGAATGTCTAAAACTAGAGGTTTCACCTAGAGGATGTCTAACTTTATTTTTGCCACTTCATCTTCACATCAATGGGTTGGAGATGTTTTTCTATAAATATTGTTATGGATCCTACGTGGATTAGGACTTTTTCCTTCACACACATTCCATTGGAGAGACTCTTAGGAGGTAGTCCTAGCTTACGTGGACTGTTAATCTAGCTGCTAGATTAACACACCATAGGACTTAGCCTAAGGATCAGATGATGGTAACAATGATTGATCAGTTTGTCTCAGAGAAGCAATGGATTGCTTAAGTTGAAAAAGTTTGGGAGCACTTGTTTAAGAGAAATGGTCTTTCAAATTCTTCCAAACAGTCAATGAACAAACTAAATAATCGATGGTTGCTTTGATTTGAGGAATAATAGAGTGACATATCCGATTACAAACAAGATCATCATAATGTTGGATATTTTCCAATAATATTAATAAGTTACACCAAACGTTTATTTTATAAAATGGTCGGACCTTACCTGACAGTTTTTGTTATAAAGTTGTTGGACCTTCTTACTCGGCGGTTTCTTTTATAAAACGAACGGACTTAATTTGAATTCAAAACAGTTTGAAATCTAATTGAGTCATTCTTTCCCAAAGGCCACCATTGATACTGATTAGAGGGATCCTTGGGTGATGAACAAACATCTTGAAAAGATGCATATGCCCTATAAATAGTGGTTATTGTTTTCCTTTGAAATTATCTAAAAAACATCAAAATCTCTAGCATCATCAAATTCTAATAAATGTGTGTTTTTGGTTGGATCAAGGGAGTACAACTCTTGAATCCAGCAACGTTTTTAGGGATTCATTGTATCCTGAAAACATTATCTCATTGACCAATTGTACTCGCCAATTATTTGGGAAGGGTCGAAAAATTTGCTGAAAATAATCGGAAGGCCTTGAAATTTAGTGTACACCATTCTTTTTTGTTATCTGATTTTTCATCCTCTAATATACAGATTTCCAACACATAAGCATGTTTCCGGTTACGATAGTTTTCAATACCATCATCAGAAGATGGTCCAATAAGCACAACATTAACAAAACCTAATTTTGCTCCAATTTTGCATTAGCACATATAGAGCCTTTATCATACCACGCATCCAAGTACTACTACAATCGTCACCATTCTTTAAAAATCAAGTCGAATTTCTGGATTGCAAGTTTACAACTTAACATGAGTATATAAGATTATCTATGGAGCATATACTATTGGAACTACAACAAATGAAGTTGTGACCTGCAATTTTCCATGCTAAAACGGTGTAATCCTTTTTCTAACATCCCTATTTTCGTTGTCTACAAATCTTTAACATATAGTCTTACTTAATCATACGGCTTACTTGAGCCCATGCCACTAAAATGGAAAATTTTATTCTTCTCTTTGTATTCCACGGAAAAAAGTTTAATTTCTTTCTTTTTGGAATAATATATAACAACACCTTTTAGAGCTACAAAAGGCAAGAATAAACTAATCAAGAGGCTAGATAATACGAATTTGAGAAATATGAGTCATCTTCCCCAGGGACGAAGCCATGACTAATATTTTTTTTTTGAAAAGAGGAGTTTTTATTAACTTAACCAGTTTGAACTTCTCTTGGGTAACGAGTCTCCATTGAGTCATTCGTTACAATTACATTGATGAAATCCGGAACTGTGTGTTCCCAAATGTGAGCTGAGTTGTTGCCGCTGAGTGCATTCCCCGCCTGTAATTGTTTCTTTGCCGCATAGTCTGCAAGTCCATCTGCTGCCTGGTTGGCTTCCCTCTATGTGTGAGTTATCACATATGGTGTACTTGTTGCAGATGTAGTCGTATCTCCTGTAGCAAATGATGAATGATCCATGGAGCTTCGTCTGCTTCCTTTGATAACAACGTTAACAGTGCTGCTGAGTCCGTCTCAAATTGGATTTGGTTCCATTCTCTAATAGCTGCCATTCTAACATCTAATAGCAGCTCCCATGTTTCTGCCACGATAGCTGTTGTTTTTCCAATCGGTGCCGCCATTGCCATTACAACTCGTCCGTATGCATCTCTGCAAATCCATCCGCACCAGCCGTCTCGGGTATCCCCTGAGAATCCATCTTACTAGCGCCATCCGTGTTTATTTTTAGCCAATGATGTTGTGGTGCATTCCACTTTATCCAGAGTGTTGTTGAAGTCCTCCTTTGTTGTTGTTGTTCCGTTGTATTCCTTGCGCAGATCTTATGTTGGATTGCCCATCTATATTCCTGACTCAGCAGTAAAGAAATTTGGAAGGTGCGATTCGGTGTGTGAATGATGTTGTTATAAACCTTTGCATTTCTTGAGAGCCAGATATTCCATAGTGTGTAACAGGCCAACGTGAAGATTTCCTTGTGTCCCTGTATCTCCATAAAGTCTCCAAAATTTAGTGGCGGCTGTATGAGGATGGTAGACGTTTGACCTCTTCCTGGTTGGTGGGTATTACCTGTTGATCCCTGGTGTTGTCTTGGTTGACCTATGATTGTTGGTAACGGATGCGGATGTTGTTGTAAACATTTTGGCGACTTGCATTGCTGTTGGAATGTCTAAAGAAAAGATACCATGTCCTCTTGGCTGTTGCATAGTCGAAAAGACAATGTTGTACTGTTTCCGGTTGTTGATTGCATATTGGGCACATATTGACGTTGGTAATGTGTCTATAGTGCAGTGCATCAAACGTTGGTAATCCATTGTGGCTGACTTTCCACAGGAAAAGTCGTATTTTTGGGGGCAGTCTGCTTTCCATAATGATCTATATCTTTTTTCTATGTTGGGTGTACTCATATGTGGAAACGAATAAGTTGCAGCTGTTTGAGTATGCATAAGCATCTCATAGCCACTTTTCACCGTGTACTGCCCATTTCTTGCATGAGGCCAGATAGGCCTATCGGAAGTGGATGGGTTTGGGATGTGGATGTGGATGGCTCTAATTGCATTGCTAATGCTTGGGGGAAAGTCTGATCTATCAAAGTGGTGTTCCAATTGAAAGAGTGTGGTACCATGAGGGTACTTACCAGCTTGTTTCCTAACTCTCCCAGGTTTAGCAGATGAGCATGCATGGGTATCCAATTGTCCTTAATTGTTGTTGACTATCCATCTCCAATCTGGATCATATAATGTTCCTGCACAAAGTGCGAGATTTTCATTATGTTTTTCCATGCCGAGCTAGCTGTTGGTTGTGGAGTTGGGGGTTTCCGTAGGATCGACTCATTTCCCATGTATTTTGTTCTGTAAACCGTGTTACAGATTGTATCTGGGTTTGCATGTATTTTCCACACCCTTTTTCCCAGTAATGCAAAGTTGTGTTTGCGGGAGTCCCTGATTCCCAATCCTCCAAGCCTGATCGGTAGGTGTAGTTTTTCTTTCCCCACTATATGCAATTTTCTGGTTGCCTTGTCATGCCCCCCCAAAAAAATCCTGGCAATCTTGTCTATTTTATGATGGACATGTGCTGGTAGTAGCTGTGTCTGCATAATGTAATTGGTTGTAGGTATGAGACTTGTATTGATGAGCAGCCATCTTCCCGCCTGATTGAGACATTTGGCCATCCACCCTTTGGACTTTCTTTCCAATCTCTATAGAAGTTGTGCAAAAATTGGTGACGAGTTTCTTCCAATCTTAAACTCCACACCTAAGTATTTAGGTGGGTTTGCTGTCGTTGGAATGTTGAACATCTGAGTCAGCCAATCTGTCACACTTTGGGTTGTGTTAGGATGATGAATGATAACTGACTTCTGGAGATTGATTGCTTGTCCCGCTGAGCTCGAGTAGCTATGTAACGTATTCTTCAAGTTCTCACACGTATCCTGGTTTGATGCGCAAGTAATAAGCAAGTCATCAGCATACATTAAGTGGAGTATTGGTGGGCTTTACGCTGAGATGTTTAGTCCTTTTAGTCTGCCAACATTTTCCAGTATTGCCAAGTTGGTGGAGAGTATTTTTGCGCACATGATGAAGATGTATGGGGAGAGAGGGTCCCCCTGCCGTAGTCCTCGAGTTGGCGTGATACAACCCTGGGGATTTCCATTGATGTTGATAGCATACGTCACTGAGGTTATACACAACATTATATATTCCCCAAATTTGTTTAGGAAACCCAAAGAACATGGAGTTTGCCTCACAAATCCCCAATCGAGGCTGTCATAAGCTTTCTTGATGTCAAGCTTCATGGCAATTTTTGGGTTTTTTGTTGGCGGAGTGGAACGGATGTGATAAAAATTTTCAGTAGCAATGGCTATATTATCATGAATTGCTCTGTTATGAACGAAAGCAATCTGGTATGGACTGATCATAAATTGTAAAATTGGTCTCAACCTATCTACCAGAAGTTTAGAGATGATTTTATAGACCACATTGCATAAACCTATGGGTCTATAATTATTCACAAATTCGGGTTTTCAGATTTTGGAATGAGAGTAATGTTGGTGTGGTTGAAAGGATATGCAAGTTCAACGTTATAAAAGAAATTGGAAACTAGTTCTATGATACGTGGTTTGGTTGTGTCCCAAAAGGTCTTGAAAAACTTACTTGTGTATCCATCCGGCCCATGAGCTTTGTTTGATCCAATACTTTGTAGTGCTTTGTGGATTTCCTCAGTTGTTGGAGTTCTCATCAGCTGTAAGCATTGGTACTGAGATATTCTTGGGTTTACATTGGCAAAAAGTTGCATGTCAATATCTGTTGGTGCCGCTATGTATTGTTGTTCATAGTGTTGTATCATAATTTTAACAATTTGGCTTTGATTGTAAACCCATCTACGATTAGCATCTTGTAACTGGTGAATGTGATTGGTTCTGTTGTTGATAGTAGCTTTTGTGTGAAAGAATCTAGTGTTGAGGTCTCCATTGTTCAGCCATTCAATTCTTGATCTTTTTTTCCAGTATTCATCATGGCAGTGAAGGAGCATGAGGTGTGAATTCCTTGTCTCCTTTTCATGTTGTAACCAAAACAGTAACTCATTGCCTGTTGTTGTTGCGCACTTCGATTGGGCTAATTGTATTTGAAATTCAGCTTCTTTTAGTAATTCTGGGAGATGTCCAAAGGTATTCTTATGCCACTGTTGTAGATTTATGGCAGTTTCTTTCATTTTGGTGAGCAGATTTTGGCCTGCAGTTGTTGCTTCCTGTTGAGAAAAATTTTGTTTCCACGCATTAATAACAATGTCCTTCATTTGTGGGTGTAGAAACCACAAGTGTTCAACACAAAAGTTTTTTGTACCCCGCCTTGCCATTGCTCTTTCATTTAGTAGAAGTGGTGCATGATCTGATCCAATTCTTGGTAAATGTCTGAGTAGTGCTTGTGGGTTGTTATCTAACCATTGTTGAGAAGCTAGGCCTCTGTCTAATCTCTCCATGATGAAGTTGCCATCAGTTTGATTATTGGTCCAGGTAAAAGTATCTCCTTGAAAACCTAAATCAATAAGGCCATGAGAGTTTATGAAATTGTTGAAAATTCTGACCTGACCATTTGTGACAGGCCTTCCACCTTTCTTTTCATGTTTCTCTAAAACTTCATTGAAATCCCCCATAAGCAGCCAAGGGATAGTTGGTGGAGCGATGATGTTGTCAAAATTTTGCCACATTGCAAATCTTGGAGTTGGTTGAGGAGGTCCATAGACGCCAGTAAACATCCATGGAGAAGTTGGTTGAGGTTGAGTTGTACTGATGTAGGCATGAATAACATTCTGATTAGCAACTAAAACTGAGACATTAAGGTGGGAAGTCCACAATAAGCATAGGCCACCTTTATGTCCCTCACAAGGAACTGAGAAAGAACCAAAAAACCGAGAGAAGTACCCAAAAAAGACATGCGACACAGTCGCCAAAGTTTCAGACAAGAAAATTAACGAAGGTCTAAATTTACGTGTGTATTCACGTAATTTAGAGACTGTCAAGGCATTGTGAATACCTTGACAGTTCCAAGCCAAGTAACTCATGACCTAGGCGTGTGTTGGTTCAAGCCAACCCCATGCGCAATCTTTTCCTCAGCTTCGGCGATAGTCCTTGCATCTAACCTCCAAGCTGGTATGGCTGTAGTTGAAGATGAGTTGTTGCCACCATTGTTGTTCTCCAAATTTGTGTTGTCCCTTGTATTGGTTGTGGATTCAGGAGTCCCGGTGTTCCTTGCCTGCTGAAACATGCTTCTGGCAGATCTTGGTTTCCGTTGTCTCAGAGTTGGGATTTCAAAAGTTGGATTACATGGCCTCATTATCTGTTGTTGTCCTAACTGAGCAACGGAAGCAAATTTGCGAACTTTAGCAGGAGGTGGTTGAGCTGCGAACTCCGGAGTGTTGGGGATCATTAGGTATTCTGGTATCCTTGTTGGTGTCCTAATAGTCCGTCTCTTGCAAGTCTTCAAAGAGAGTTGTGGCGAGGTGGTCACGGTGACATCAGGCTTTCCATTGTTCATGTGAACCAGTAAATTCACTTGCATGCTCCTGTTTTGCACCTCATTCAAAAGAATCTTAGTGTATTCATTAGTAAAAAAAAGTCAACATTCGATTTATACCCGGTTTAGCTTTGGGTTGTGAAGATGCTTCCGGGTTCGGGTTTGGATGTTGCTCCACTGATCCAGAGTCAGTAGGCTGAACCTCTTCTTGTTTTGCTTTTTGTTTACCTTTGTCTTTGGGCTTGTCCGCTACCGGGCCATGCACATGTGGATGGGTTTTCTTTATCTGATTGTCAGGTCCAATTGGCTTGTTAGCTGGCAGGGCTGACGTGGATTCGAGTGGGCTATTCTCCTCGGTAACTTTCCCGACATTCTTTATCCTTTCAGGTTATTTTTCAGAGGTTTGTGCATGGGCACATTCTTTTATTGTTTCCCTGTGGCGGCTGGGTTTTCTGGCTTGTGTCAGTTGCCTTGTCAGAGTGTTGTTGCTTAATCACCAGGTTCCAGGAAAGTCCCTTCCGAGTCATTTCATCAGCTAACTCAGCAGGAAACGGTGGTGGTGGTGGTGTTTGCATTTTTTCTGTAACCCTAATTTCCTGAGCAACGTCTTTCCGTACTTCTCGGATCGATGCGGACTGTCTAAACTGAGTTTGATCAGCAGTATCCTTTGTATCAGATCTTTGTGACTGTGCCTTATCATCTCTTGTTGAGGATGAATCCCCCAAAAACGTCTGAGAAGAACGGTATTCATGTATGCAGTTTGGTCTGGTACCTCTTGAAAGTGATGCCTTTATCTTAGCATTGAGTTTAGTGTAAGGAAAGTCAGGAAACTTCCTATGATGCATGAGTTCGTTCAAGCCAGTTGAGTTGTGACAGTCTGTTGAAGGAGACATGCGTGTTGCACTTTGCGAGAATCTATGAAGCTTTTCAGAGCATTTGGAGTGAAGCAATGTATGATGCATGGTAGAAGCAGATGAATCTAGGCACGTATTTGCGGAGGAGGGAGGTGTCAGCTGAGCCATTGGCGAAAACGGAGGTGGGTGAAGAATAAAAAAACTCAGTAATTCAGCCAATAGCTGGTATTGATATAATATATTCTCAATGAGTTTCCCAATTGATAACTTGATTAGAATCAGGATCCCGCAAACTCAAGATTGAAGAAGATTATTTAGAATCAAAAAGCAAGGAAGTGGTGATATGAAGTTATTGATGTTCCTGAAACCTAACTAAGATCCATTTTCCAAATGGTCGAGTCAATTAACGAATCGACTCACTGATCCTCAGAGAGGAGAGAGAGATTCATTTTTGTGGATTCTCGAAGCCATGACTAATATGTTATGGTGTCCAACAATTTATGTTCCGATATTGTCAAAAAAAAATAAAAAATGATCCATACTTAAGCTACAATGTAGAGTAATACGAAATATTCATTTGTCTATAAGCTTTCGTCTTTGTGCTAGCACCATTAATCACATTCCAAATACACTAATTACAGAGAACCCGCGAATAATTGTACATAGTTTTAATTCTTTGTACTCACTCTACTGAAAGAATACCAAAAAGAAAGAGGGGGTACAAAAGGTTTGAACCACCCAAAAGGGGGGGAAGAAAGAAAAGAAGAAAGGGTCTTGAAGAACAGAACAAGACCAAAAAAACCAAAAAACCCAAAAAACTTACAATCACTTAAGGTGGGTCAAAATATATACTAACTCACTTATGCATTACTCCCTCATTGGAAACGTCTTCGAATTCCTTATAGCTAAATCCCATTGAAATAAGTTATACTTCACCATATGTATAACGTTCTCAGCAGTTTGAGCATTATTGGAAACACCCGAGCATTTCTCTCCTTCCAGGTATACCATAGAATTGCAGCAGCTAACAGATATTCCTCTTTTGAACATTATCAAAGTTCATTTGCCAAGCCAAAAGAACAACAAGTACAAATGAATGTATAATAAACTAGAAATGCAATTTATCCATTAAATAACGCCAAATGTTTGCAGCAAAATCACATCCCGGGAAAAGAAGTGTAGTCGTTTCATCATTATTGCAAAACAAACACGAAAGAGAAGTTGTAATACTTTTTCGTATAAGTGAGTCCCTAGTAGGAAGCCTGAAATGACTAATGCACCAAACAAAAAAAACCTATCTTCGGAAGGAAAAGACACAAAAAGATTTGAAGTACTAAATAACCCGAAGATTCAAGTTAACAGTTGTAATATCACACTAATCGTAATATCTACACTAGTTAACAGTTATACTACATAACCCGAAGTTCAAGTTAACTGTTGTAATATTACAATAGTTATGATATTACAATATTTTATTGAAATATTTAATAGTTGTAATATCAACTTGTAATATTTAATAGTTGTACTATTTCATTGAAATATCACAATATTTCGTTGAATATCACAATATTTAATAGTTGATATTATAAAGTTGTAATATTGTTGTAATAATTCGATTGCGGTAAATAAGGATTCGTTGCTCGGACTTGAATAGATTTAAAAACAAAAATATATACACAATTTTTCACAGGATCAAGAGATACTAGGACTCAGGATTCCACCAATTCTTATACTCATGTGAATCAACTATTAATTCTAGACAGTAGCCGGAATAACTGTGGGTCTTTAAAACCAAAAAGAGCTGACAAAAGGAAACTGCAGTAAACCAAGAAAATGTACAATACTGGCATGCCCTTACCTAGTTTCTGGATAACTATCGCTAATTGCGGTTCAGGTTCAGGTTCTATGAAGGGGTCTAAATAGACTATTTTCCTCGGATGCATTTCCTCATAGGTAGGATCCAAATTATTAGGTCCTAGAGTCTGTAAAAACTCAGATAAGAACCTGGAATCACAAAATAACCTAAATAATTTAGGATCCTCTAAGTCAATTAGGTATGACTTACATAGTTGACCACAGTCAGAGTAGTGGTCATTCTGAAGCAAATGTGTCGATTCTAATTTCCTAAGGTACTTAGGCTTAGTCTCAGAACTTAATAAGTGACACATTTGAAATCTATACGTTCCCACAATTGGAAGAAAACTATTTGGTGGGAAAACAAAGTCAATATGGGTATCATAGCCTGGGAAAACCACATCAACCAGAGGATGGGTTTCTAACGACTGAACTTTTTTCATGACATCATTAGGTTCGGGAAACCTAGTATGAAGATAATCTTGTAAGATGGTTGAGGCATGGATATCAAGTCCTATGTGAGGGGACTTTCTGAGAGTTAAAGGTAAAGCACTAGGAAAGTGATAATCACCCCCAAACTTAGAGTTTTCAGTGTCTCTAGTTAGACTAGCCACAATCTCCCTAATTTCTAGGTCATCAGATTCCTGAAAATGGGCAATTGATTCTTCTAAGTTGTAATCTTGATTATGTAAATAACTATTTTCATTCTCAAGGGTATTATTAGATACACTATATTGGCAATTCAAGTAATTTCGAGCAATTCTTTCGTTCGTCTCAGCTATCCGCTTGAGGTGGTCTTCTAAAGAAGGTTCACTCATTATTGTAGTTCTTTCTTCTATAATTATACTATTCATATCAGCTAACTTACGCGTCGACTCAGCTAACTTACGTGTTGACTCTAGTAAAGAGGAATTATCAGAAGGATCATAAAAAGGACTACTTTTCAATAGTTTGATTGTATCCTCTAGAGACGAAGAACTAGTACTATAATCTTCTTGCTCGTAAGACTGATGAACGTGCGGATAGTAATTGGGCCCACCATGGTATGAACCATAACCTTGAAAAGGTTGGCGTCCCCAGCCACTATTCTCACTATGGTCATAATACTGATGATGTCCATATTCAAATTCAGGTCGATATTCATTGTATTGGCTTCTATCATACCAGTTCGACATTCTTAATTGCAGGGGAATTCTACGCAATCACAAACAAGGCCGACTCGACTCCACCAAATCAAACCTAAAGATTTCTAGCAAACAAAAAGCATGATGGCTCCACTTAGATTGTTTCTAGACCAGCTTCTATCTTTCGAAAGGGAATTCGTTGCAATTTGAGCAGACCCCTCTGGAATCAATCCGAGTCAAAGTAAGTTGAATTGAGGCGAGGGAAGCTCAGTGGAGCTTTGATACCCAAGGCCTCACCGCTATCACAAGGCGGCGCAGTCACGCATTCAACTCACAGAAACCATCATGAACTTTGGAGTGTGCTTAAAGAGCAACCAATATTTTTCGAACGAGTTTCCTATTTAAGCTCGTTACCCTATCGGTCTCGTTCTATTCCAAATTTTAAGCTTGGTTCGCATTAGGTTTCGTTTTCCTAAGGCGGACAAGAAGGGAACGGTGATGAAATCCGAACCCTTATCTTGTTTAGGCCAGGCCTTTCCCTTTACTAGGAAAATAAAGACAGTCCGGTTCGTCCTCAAACAATTATCACCTTAAGGCAGACAGTAACCCGCTTGCAGGAGATTCGCGGGTGTTTCGATTGGACTAACCTCCCGTACCAGGCGGGCGATGAACCGTTGTCGTCGACTCGGGCCACGAATCCTATGCCGTGTGCGAACCCGAGGGGCCGAGACGATATAGTAATCGTCGTCCTTCCCTGCAAACAGTTTGTATTTAATTTTTTTTTTTTTTTAATTTATAACCCTTCCGTAGGGTTTTAAAAATAATGTCCAAAGTCCAGAATAAAGTCCAAATAAAAAAAAGTCCAAAAAATTACAAAAATTATGACAAATAAAGCCTATTTACAAATTCTAAAATAAATAAATAAAAGCTATATACAAAAAAAATAAAAATAATAAAGATTAAATCCTAAAAAAAAATATTATGTCTATTTTTTTTCTTCTCTTTTAGCTTTTAGCTTTAAGCTTTTTGTTCCCAAGTCCTTAGTATTCCACTTCGAACCTGTAAATCAAAGACACAAAAAGAAACGTAAAAAGGAACAAATAATAATAAATTAAAAAAAAAATTAAACCTAAAAACAAATCTATATACAAGTCCGCGTCGGCGGCGCCATTTTGTTGTAATAATTCGATTGCGGTAAATAAGGATTCGTTGCTCGGACTTGAATATATTTAAAAATAAAAATATATACACAATTTGTCACAGGATCAAGAGATACTAGGACTCAGGATTCCACCAATTCTTATACTCATGTGAATCAACTATTAATTCTAGACAATTATAGCTTATAATGATAACAAATATCGACTCTTTTCTTTGCCAAAAATAGATTTTGTAAAGTATTAGATGTAAATCATAATCTTGATGCATCAAGAGTTCCTAGACTAAGCATACATCATCAGATAAAATCACAAATAATCAAGAAAAATCATAAAACAACTCATAATAGTGCAAATAGTCATAAAAGAATTAAATAGAATTACTCATGCATAAAGAATGGTTTCCTCCATCATCCCAGTAACGGTTTTTAGCTACTCATAATAATCATGTTCTAAAAATAAATATTTGATGCTCAAAATATGATTAAAAGAGTGAAAAATATAATACAGAGAAACTACGACCCTCTTTAAGCGTCCAGAGAAGAATGATAAAACACCACTGCTGTAAATAACGATACCTCACTGCTGCTGTTGACGCTGTTGTTTTAAGACCCACACAAGTAAGTCGTTGTCACTGTTGATAAACGTCTGTCTTGTGGAGTCTGTTCTTCGTGCTCTTTAATGGCAGCAGCAGCAGCAGAACTCCTCCTTCCTGCAGCTCCCGTTCTTCGCTCCTCTAGCCTCTCTCTGGTCTCTGCTCGACCCCAAACCTCTTCATCAACCTTCTCTGACATAAAACCAACTATTTATAATCTTTAAATCCCCTTGAAACTCGATCAAACCCCTTGGAAATCTCCATTATTCTTTACGGGTTGTTTGAAGAATAATCTTCTTCTTGTTGCGTTACAGGCTGTTTATAGCTATTCTCTCGTCTCAAATATCTTCTAGGACTTTTAACCAACTGTTTTGATGTATATCCCACGCAAGATATCCCATAAATTTCTCAAACTAATCTCAAACCCTAAACAGAAACCGTGTGCACTGTCTTGACTTTGTGTGGATTTTATGACTTATCCAGCCCAATTAGATGGGTCTAATCGCTTCTAACAGGTCCCTTATGTCTTGTAGAGTCCGTGGGTACCAAATTTGCCCATTGAATCGCCTCCTAGGTCGCTCAAATCCTTGATCCAAAACTGTTGACGCTGCTGCCTTTTTTCCCGCCAAAATCCAGTTTTGAAACTTTGAAGATGACCTCCCCCTATCCAGTTCCGGTGTCCCTTTAGTACATGCCCTGAAATGGGGTGCCCCTTAGTAATTAGGTTACCCCTTATCCAAAGTGAGAGTCTGTATAGTAATTTTCTCCCACGAGCGCAAAAACCACTTTTTAGCCAATTTCGCCGCAAAAGCTTATTTCTCCAAAAACACCTACAAAGACATAAAATAACCAAATAAGTACAAAATCGAGCACTAACAATATAAACAATTGGGACAAATTAGACACATAAATGCGTCTATCAAATATCACAATATTTCGTTCAAATTTTCTTTATCAATTAAAGAAAGAATACCAAGAAGATTCAAGTTAACAGTTTACACTTTACACTCACGGGATATCCAAACTACACAAAGAACAAATGTTTTCTTACTAAATAGAATTCAAAATTCAGGGGGTGAAACAACAAGTAGTGTAACATTGTACCGAGGAGGAGTATTTCGCTCTGCTTCGTCATCCTGACGTAAGCAGTCATTTCTTCTTCATGCTTTCTGCAATTCCCCTTCTGAGAATTCATATTACAAACATTCATCAATTAATCCTTCTTTTTTTGATCACCATTAGCATTTATACCATCTACAAAATTTGTGATCACCATTGCAAGAAGTTGTTCAATAATTTTCAAATCAACAGTAAAAAGTTCATCAAGTTCTACATAAAGAGTTCCCAAACTAGCGTTTGTCATTACAACCCAAATCTCCTCTCAAGTTGTTACAGACCCAACACTTCAAAACAAATTACCATCTGTCCTGATTCTAACATCTTGAGCATATTATTTCAAGCCTTAAAGCAACACAAACACCATATTCAACACCAAAAAACAAAATAAAAATTCAAGATTACAACTAACCAAAGCAACACTCTGAACACCATTACCTATTCACATCAACACCATCACCAAACAAGAGAGAAAGCCTGCCGCAAGATTCAAAAGAACAAAACTTCACTTACCATCATCCGAAACAAAATTCAGAAGGATAAGAGAAAGCATCGAAAAAGTTCTTTTGCAAAAAACTTGTTGATCATCTTCAAGCTTTTTTCAAAACCTGAAAATCTAGTTTTTTCCGATACCTGTAAAGAGACCTCTAATAGTCATCTTCCTCTCTATACCAGTCACTTTCATCACTGTCAGATGATACAGGCAAAGTATTATCAGAAGACGAAGAATCCTCAGCAGTTTCAGCATTTTCTCCAACCTCTTTCTCATCAGTCTCATCCTCCAACATATCCTCATCCTCACCTTGCTTCTCACCCTCTTGCATGGTCCTTGCGAATATCTTCGGATTTGCACGCTCATAATCAAACCTGCTCCTCAATTTCCTCTCATGATAATTTTCCATCATCTCCTTCTCCTATGCAGCATCTGAATCAAGTTCACTGGTATCAACTTCTTCTATTGAATACTCAAAACCTTCATCTGACGCATCGGATTCATTTTCAGTCGCACTACCATATCTTTTGCACTTGGAGTGTTTCTCATCCCACTCCTCTTCCTTTATTTCACTCCTTGCAAAAAAAAAATGGCTTCCATGCAGCATACATATTATCAAGCTTCTCTTCCTCCCTTTGACGAATCCTCTCATGCTCTTCTCTTTGACGGATCAACTCATGTCTGTCAATCTCTCCCTGAATATCAGTACGCAATTTCTGAAGCTCTTCAATGTTCAGAAAAAAGAACCAAGAACCTTGGCTTGTTCATACTCTGTCGAGGATGGTGGAACAACCGGAATATTCTCTTCAACGTTTCCTAGAATATTTTGATCATCTTGATTTGTTATTTCCTAAACCTACTGTCCTTCTCTTAATTTTTTCATTTTCAGATCATAAACCTGGAAAAAACTATATTGGCTGTGTTAATCCCTTGACAAAACATCCTTTTAAAGACCCTATTGTGTCCACTAATTCCCATTTATGGCGCTTGGTTAAGCGTCATGTCGCTTTGTTTCCCATGCCCATTCAAAACCATGCGTATTATTTTCATCTTCATGATCATAATTGCCCTATCAAACCCTATTTTCAACACCTAGAAGTCTCCTTAAACATTACTCATATTAAAACTGTTATTAAGGGAGGTATGGGTAGGTCATCTAACTTTGATAAGATTTTTTGGGGTCTAATTAAAATCTTTGTATTTTATGCAGATTAGGAGAATGCAGCACCTGTCGAGAGGTACCATTGAGGTTTGGGGTATGTCTGCCAGACGGGTGATCTCCAGAACCAATTTAGCCATCATGCCTAACCTCATTTCCAAGAGTTACATTATCATTCGGAACCATAAACCACCAAATATCATTTCTCACAATTTCTATCCTTTCAACCTTCACCGCCCATTTTTTTATGTCAACTCCATTATTACTCTTGGCAGCTTATACCATCATCGCTATGTTTATCTTAAAGACAAACCCATTTATGATTGACCAACTTTTACCTTCATCATGATTACGTACCTTCTCTACGTATCCCAGAAAAGGTTACAATGGATCATCGGCTTTGCTTTTGCTTTGTATTATTGCCATCCATCCCACGTGACCATCCTTGTTGTTACATATAAAAAATGGGAAAGATAGGGACAACTTGTATGTTAAGTTCTACCTCCAAAAAGAAACAACAACTACCTTACACCAATTTACACCTGAGAATTTGTCAAACCTTATTCAACAGACTTCTCTTTCCCTTTTTAAGGTTCAAACCATAATAAAATAAAAACTTATTGTCATTTCTTCATCCTTATAGTATGTAAAATCTATCAGGACGGTACAAAGAATAGATTCCTTTCTATTCGTATTCATATTATATTCTTTACCTGTGCTTCTCTCCCCAATCTATCTCTCTTCATACATATCCAGTCTATATATAAAATGGATCTCCCTAATTTGCCAGATACCTCTCAGATGATAAGTTAAGAAATTCAAAGCCTTTACTAGTATTCATCGATAAAACTAATTTTACTATCTACACTTTCTGAACTAGTAACTGTCATTCTAGCTGAGTCTGATAACAACTGGAAGTGGTGTATGGTGGGTTATTTATGCTCTGAAACCCTTGTTCCTACTTCTTCAATTCACAACTACATCTGTAACCAATGGCCTCTTTCTCAATCACCCACTGTTACAACCTTTAGTGGATTACGCAACAAAGGACTCATTCGGTTCTTAGCTGAAGATGATTTTAACAGAATCAATTCACAGAGGCCTTGGTTTGTCTGTGGGTATCTAATGGTGTTAAAAGTTGTTCCACCAATAGGTTGTCCAGCAAATTATCAACTCTCATTCACTGAAAAACTCATGTGGTTTATCCTATGAAATATACCAAAATAATGTACTTAATTTGAGGATCTTCAGAAACTTACTTTCAAGATGGGATAACTTATTGAAGCTCAAGACCCTTATGGAAATCATCCTTTAAAGAAGAATGTTAAAGTTTGTCGGAATTCCGGTTCAGAAAGATTTACCATTAGGCATTCCCCTGTTTACTAGTGGAAGAACTCAACCTTTCCTTATAGAATGCAAATACCTCAAAGTTCCAAGATATTACTACTCTTCATGTCGTGTTCTTGATCATAAAGATGTTAACTGTCATGCCTGGAAATTGAAACAGAAAGCTATTAAGGAAGCTTGTTCTTCTAACATAAAATATACTCTCCCTGCAGTCTCAAGGCTCATGATGCCATCATTGTCAGTAAACAAACAACATGTTACTACTTCTAATGCAGTAAATGATACTATTATACAACAAACTGATATTGTACCAGACACTCAAGTCGATTCTACCATTGCCCCTTTATGCGACAAAGAAAAAGCTAAGGATAATGTCCAGAACACTGAGAATACTGCTCAAAAGAGTTTACCAAATATGTTTCAGATGGGTCCTTTTGTCAATAGATCCACAGCCTTGAAGATATTCAATGTTGGTCTGATTCAGCAAAACTCGACTCAGCAGAGCAATGGGTTACCAATTATTTTCAAACAAGTCACCACTCATAATTTTACTGTTGAAGCTTCTATCCCTGGATATGAAACTGTTATAAATGGTCTGATTCGAACTTCTAACTTTTCAAGAAGATTCAAAACTGCTGCTATCCCGAGTCAAACACCAATTATCACTAGAGGAACTCTCATTTCTGCCGAGCATGATGCTCTATCAAATATCAAAAAGGAAGATTAACCCTAGAGTTGATCTGAGAAAATGTACAAGAGCAAGTTCATCTACTTTAGCTAGCATAGTTGTTATCCCAGAAGAACAGGATACTACTGAACCTGACTATGCCCAACTTTGCCCCACAATCACCAAATTGGGGGATTTACTTGCTATCAATCTCTCCAATTGTTCTCTCAACACCCAGCCTTTGATTAATTCATATGAAAGCTATAATGTATCTACTGATACTTCCCCAAAAAACAATGGTGTCCGCAATAATTCTCATCATAATGCTTCTACTTCTAATCTCAATTCTTCCCAAGATACTTCTCAAAGTGGTGATTCCAGTGCTCCTCTTGGTGGTGGGTCTGACTCCACCACTCAGGTAAACTCAATTCCTTCACCTCTTTTAAATAACCCTATTAATCCTGCTATCCCTATAAATCATTTTCCTGTCAATAATGTTAATATGCTAGCTTAAAATATTAGAGGTCTGGGTATGAAAACAGCTAATAAGGAACTTAGTTTGCTATGTAGAAATGTCAATCCTGATATCGTTTTTCTATCAGAAACCAAAATAAACAAATATCTGGCGGCTAGAAAATTAAAAAACATGGGCTTCCCTTGTACTTTTAATGTTCATAGTATTGGAAGTAGTGGTGGTCTGGTCTTGGCCTGGAAGAAGGAAATTCAACTCAACATATCCTCAAGCATGAGGGGCATCTATGTCACATCCACAGACATCATTCATTCCAAGACTTGTCACATTCATTTTATGTATGGTGAACCTAATAATAGTTTGAGGCATGTCTTTTGGGAACAACAATGTCAATTGCCCATGCTCCTTTAGATGAACCAGTTTTTTTTTGTATTAATGCTCTATTAGGAACTGAGGATATGAATGGTGGTCTAGAGGTTGATGACTCTGATTTCTCAAATCTTAGAAAATTTTGTTCTGTGTTTAACTCACATGATCATGGTTTTTCTGGTCCCAGATTTACTTGGTCTAATATGCAGCAGGGTCCTGATTAAATTCTTGAAAGATTAGATAGATGTCTTATAAACCAGTTTGTTGAGGATTTATCCCTTAAACTTTGTGTAAACAATCTACCTAGAGAACCTTCTGATCACTGCCCCATGCATATAGGTTTCAATTATGAGGATGTTTGTATGCCTAGACCTTTCCACTTTATGACTATGTGGAATGAAGATCCTACTTGTAGAGATATCATTTCCAACTCTTGGACTGTTAATGTTGTGGGTTCTCCTTCCTACAAACTAAAAGATAAGCTTTTAAGTACCAAGAGAGGTCTTAGGTATTGGAATAAATCTTCTTTTGGTAATATTCAAACTAATATATCTACCATCAGAAAATATTTGGCTGATGTTCAGATTTCTAATCCAACTGACTCTAGCACTACCTCTAGACTCAAAGCTAGATTGGAATATCTCTACAATGTAGAGGAACTTTATTGGAAGGACAAGTCTAGAGAGGTATGGCTCATGTAAGGTGACAAAAATTCACCCTATTTCGATAGAGTTACCCTCTTTAGGAGGAAAAGAAATGTCATTAGCTGGATTAAGGATTTCTCAAATACTATTCTAACGGATAGAGATAGTATTGGAACTTCCTTTATTAATTATTTCAAAAACCTGTATTCCTCTAACCCTCAGCAATTTAAAGATGATCTCCCTGTTAAATTTTCAGCTGAGGATAATTCCTTTCTAAACTTGCCTCTTACTTATGAGGAAATCAAGAATGTTGTTTTTCAAATGGGAAAAAAAAGGCTCCTGGCCCTGATGGTTTTACAGGTCTGTTCTTTCAGAAACACTGGGATATTTTAGGGGAGGATGTCATTTACATGACTCAAACCTGCTTTAGAACATGGCATATTTCTAAAGTCTTTATCATACCAATATTGCTCTTATCCATAAAGTTCTTCTTGCTGAACTTGTGTCTCAATATATACCTATAGGTCTTTGCAATTTCATTTATAAAATTCTTTCAAAAACTCTTGCTAACAGACTCAAAAATTTCATGAATAACATAATTTCCCAAAATCAAAGTGCCTTCATCCCTAAGAGTAGTATTTCTGATAATAGTTTTTGCTAGCTAATGAGGCTATATTTGCTGCCAATCATAATGATAAAGTTGAAGGCATTGTTGCCATTAAACTTGATATGTCTAAAGCCTATGATAAGTTAGAATGGTCCTTTCTTGAAAGTGTCTTGACTAGAATGAGTCTCTCTAACCACTGGATTAAACTCATAAATCAGTGTGTTTCTATAGTTTCCTACCCTGTCCTCCTTAATGGTAGCCCTACTGGGTTTTTTCAACCTGAAAGAGGTTTGAGACAGGGGGATCCTTTATCCCCCTATCTTTATATCATTTGTTCAGAAGCTCTCTCTTCTTACATTGACATTCTTTTAAATAAAGGAATTTTGGAAGGCATCAAAGTGTGTAAAGATGCTCCACAAATGACACATTTGTTATTTGCTGATGACTCCCTTTTATTTTCTAAAGACACTGTTCAAAATTTTCAAATTATCAAAAATATTGCTTGGCTTCTGGCCAAGAAATAAATTTTGATAAGTCTGGTATCTTATTTAGTAGAATAATTCCTGAACATAGGAAAGCTCAACTCGCTAACATTCTAGAGATTAATAACAGGGAATAAGAGAAAAATATCTTGGCACTGCCACTGTGTTTCAAGCTTCTAAAATTCAAACCCATATGGGTATTCCCCAAGCTGTAAATGCCAGAATTTCTATCTGGCTACATAAGCTCTTGTCTCAAGCTGCTAGAACTACTTTGATTAAATACATTGGTCAAGCCATCCCCCTATTTCAAATGGGAGATTTCCTCAATCCAAAACATCTTTGTAAACAAATTGATTCCCATCTTCGTAAATTCTGGTGGGGAGAGACTTTAGATCCTAAAGATAGGAAACTGCATCTGCTAGGGTGGGACATTATGTGCTCCCCCAAGGCATAAAGTGGTACGGGATTTAGAAAGGCTGACTTAAATAACCTAGCTATGTTGGCTAGGAATGCTTGGAGAATTCTAGAAAATCCTAATTGTATCCTAACCATTGTTCTTAAAGACAAATACTTTCCTAGAACTGATTTCTTTAATGCCAAGTGCACTGGTAAGTGTTCTTGGACTTGGAAGTGTTTGCATGCTATAAAAGAACTCATTAAGCCTTTCATCTCTTGGATTGTTGGTGATGGTCACTATATTGACCCCTGGTGTGACAAATGGATCCCCACTTTGGGTAATTCCATACCTAACCCTTTAGTCCCACCTGACCCTAACATCAAAGTCTCTTATTTCATTGATCATTCTACCAGAACTTGGAATACGTCTAGATTAAACACTCACTATGATAATGCTTCTGTTAAGAAGATTATCACTATTCTCTTAAGCCAGTTATGCACTCATGACATGAGGGCTTGGGAACTTTCAACGAATGGAAAGTTTTCTTCAAACTCTGCCTACATGCGACTCAGAGGACTTAGTCCTTCCCCTTGTAAAAATATTTGGATTGGAAAATTAGGGTTCCTTACAGAATCCAAGTCTTCACATGGAAAGCTGCTAGAACTTTCTTGCATACTAGAATGCCCATGCATAATGTTGATTGTGCTAGGTGTAATGACCCTCAAGAATCTATAATGCATGCCTTGGTCCTCTGTACTTTTGCCAGCCGTGTCTGGTTTCTATCTGATTTTTGCATCAATACTCAATTTTTTCAAAACAAATCTTTCATCGACTGGTTAATGTTTTGGTTAACTTAACCTATGTCTAAACTACCTGATGAGGCGCAATGTCTCTTTGTTACTATCATGTGGTCTCTCTGGACTAGTAGAAATAATTTCATTTTCCAAAATCTGAAAGAAACTCATATAGTAGTTTTAGCAAGAGCTAGAGTCATGCTTCTAACTAGGAAACCCTGCTTTCCTGTTTCTCCCATTACCCCTGTCAATCTATGTGATAAATAGACGCCCCCTTCTTTTGGCTGGATAAAGTGTAACACTAATGGTGCCTATGATGACATTACTGGAGCTAATGGTGCAGGATATGTGATGAGGGATTTCTCAAGAAAAGGCTCTTTTTGTGTTTCCCTGGTTTTTGAAGTAAAGTCTGCTGAAGAAGCTGAAGACAGAGTTATTTGGGCAATCCTGAAGAAAGCCTTGGAACAGAAGTTAACTCATATCATCGTTGAAAGTGATGCGAAGACTCTTGTTGGCTTGTTCGATGGATATTCTCGTACGGATGCTATCCTAAAAGACATTTAGTTTTTCTCTTCTAAATTAGTGGCCTGTATTTTTAACTTTCAACCTCGTGTTTGTAATTATGTGGCTCATGAGCTAGCTCAATGGGCAAAAACAAACAATGTCTCTATATACTAGTATGTGCCTCCTGTTTGGTTGTTACCAACAGTTGAGAGGGATCATTTGCCTTTCTGAAGTCCTTTACCTATAAAAAAAATTAAAAAAATTAGAGGGTGCAAGAGACCCCTATGTCCCTGCTCCTCCCCGCAACGTGTAAAGTTCTGGCATAGATTGCAGTGTGGAAGCCAAACAATTAGAAACCAAATTGTGTTTATTTTACAAGCTTATTATAGGGGCGGCATGGTTTATTAGAGGGGCGACACTGTGATAGTAATGTCCCTTTAGTTGGTTAGGGGATGTCCTAAAGGGGATGTAAATTGACTAGATTACCCTTTTCACCTTAAATCAACCAAAATCAAATCAATTTTTTTTAAACCTAATGAATCAGAAAAAATCAAATCAATTTTTTTTATTATCTTCTTCTTCATCTTCTCTTCTCCTCCATCAATTGTAACCTCCATTAAAACGGAAAATTTCATCGTCTTCGATTAATCGGCGATTTGAAAAATGTTTGGAAAAACCCAGTTAGGGTTTAATTTATCTTGTTGGATTTAAGTTAATTTTGTATCAAAAATTAGGGTTTTGTATGAGAATTGAAATTCCTGGTTGCATGTGAGTTACGATTTGTAATAACTCAAATACGAACCGTAACTGTAGATTGGGTTGATGTTACGGTTGGTTTTAACTCAAATACCAACCGTAAGTTCTTAGTTTTGAGAAATATGTTCAACTACAGTTTATATTTGCATCATATTTATCAACCGTAATTGAGTTACGGTTTGTTACTCAAACAACCATACCAACCGTAAATAATCATGTGTCTTAAGAATTTATCAAATAATGATTTACGGTTCAAAAGTTAAGTTGACACACCAACCGTAGGGTAGTTACGGTTGGTCTCGATTCATTAGTTACCAACCGTAATTTAGTTACGGTTGTTGTCCAAATTTAATTACCAACCGTAATTGGTTTTACGATTGGATCTTCCCCAAATTTAACCAGATACGGTTGGTATTCGATAACTTACGAACCGTAACTCTTGGTCACGAGCAAAATTGCAACCGTAAGTTCTTCTGAAAATTTAAAAGTTTTGATTTTGTTATGTACTTTAGATAATTTTGAGCGAGAAAAAGCTACTGAGAACTAATTTAGAAGTATACCGGGTCACTGGAATCACTCAATGAGTGAATCAAAATCTAGGATTTCACAAGTATCACAAAAGTTTTTCTTTTTCTTCTCCTCTGAACTTTTTTTTTTTTAAATTCTAAAAATCTGATTTTGTTTTGATTTTGAGTTAATATAAGTGAATTAATCATTAACACTAAATTTAATTATCATCACTAAACTAGGTTATCAATAATAAGGGTTAATTTGTCATTTCCAGTTTATTTTTGATAAGGGACACCTTGAATGATCATGTAATGACCCTTTTTGTCCTATTAGAATACCGCCCCACTAATAAACAATGATGCCCCTATAATAAGCTTGTAATTGCATGTAGTACTCTAAATCTTTATAACAACTTTGGTGCTGTTACAATACGGAAGGAATAGATAAAAATGCTTTTAAATTCCGCTGATAACGTTTCTTTTTCTTGTTCGGTTTTATTAGCATTTTTAAACATGATTTATACCAAGTCTCCATAGCAGAAAGTGACAAGGGGTAAAAACTTGGTTTACCATATACAACTGAAAACATAAATGCCGAGACACCAACCAGCTAACCGCAGCCCTGCATGGCGTACACTTACAAGGGCATCCATATACTAATTAAGAGGATCCCATCTGTTACAACAATGACAGCAACCAAACCAGCCTCACAAATGCAGTAGAGTAGACCCACGATACTTAAATTCGTCAACATTTTTTTCTTCTACTGCAATTAACACTTCTTTGGCGAAAACCCAACAACCGAATTCCCAATGTTAAAGCTAACACGTGTGCCTTGCTGTTGCAGATTACCTATGATGGACAGTGAAGATCTTGTTGGTGCAAAAGCGAAACAGAAAGTTTTCTTGGAATCAACCGGTACCAAATAATTCTTAGCCGGTAGTTGCAAAGACTTTCCACCAGGAAATAAAAACGCAACAGTTGGAACAGAAACCGAAGTTTTTGATGACAGATCGTAACAAGTATCGAACAGAGCGAACCCACCAGCAGACGGCAAATTCTGAGTGCCTTTGACAAAAGCATCACGGAGTGCATTGTACACTTCCGTACGTAACCGAGTCACTGATGTTCCCGAGTCGACAATAACTCCACTAGGTGAGTTTGGATTTAAGTCAAAAACTGAGTGAGGTAGATTCAACGGTTGACCCCCAACGCTAATACCAGATAAACCCACGTAATAGAACGTAGGATACCGAGTGTTACGAAGTAACGGAGCAGTAATTGCGTCGGCCGGTTGCGCTTCTGGGCCGAATTGTATAGTAGAAGTCGAACTAGAATCGCGATCGACTAAGCAGTAAGAAAACGCAGAGGCTTTTACCTGAGAAGGAAATGAAAGTGAACCAGCTCCAAGAGCTAATAAACCAGCTGAACCGATAAATAACCCTTCGTTATCATGGCCACAACCTATCGAGATTTTTTCAACAGTGGTTTTCGAGTTATCGAACGTAAGGGTTTCGGTCACGAAGTCACCAACGGTGTAAGAGCCGTCACCATAAGAAACTTGGTAAAGGCACGATTCGTTAGCACAAGCCGAAATATCAAGGGATTTGCATTGTTGTGCGCCGCATGAAATGTGTGCAAATGACGAAGAAGAAGATGGTTCGAATATCGGATCGGTTTGTTGGTAACACTCCTGACAAGGTGCGCACTGTACCCAAGTGACATCACTACCTGTATCAAGAACTAAGTATTGCGGTTTAGGAGGATGACCGACTCCGACTCGTGAGAAATATTCACCACTTCCATGACTCAGTCCCGATGTAATTGGACCTACTATATTATCTTGATCTTGAGATTTCAATGTAGCAAACTCTTTCTCGACAACTAAAGGTTTAAGATCTGATTTCGAAATTCCTTTCATGGCGAGATCTAATTTTGTGATAATTGAATCAACTCGAGCTGAATCACGTTCGAGTCTGTCTCGGGTTAAGGTTTTGTAATCTTTGTGTGTCGATTTCAGAATGGTATCTCTAGATTGAAGTTTAACAGTGAAAGAAGAAGATGATGATGATGAGAAATCATCAGAAATACTCTCTTCTTCAAAGAGAATTTGATCAGGATCAAAAGAGAGAACGTCAAGAGTCTTCTGAATTGAAGCCGAGATATCAAGAACTGTAGTTTCATGGTTTTCATTTTCAGGTAAAATTACTCTAGAGAAAACACAGGTAGCAAACCAAATGAAGAAAAGAACACAAAACCCGAAAACTGATTTCGCCATTGAATTGTTGCAGAGAAAGACAGAGAGAAATGGAGGGAGCAGAGGAAGATGGAAATGATAAGAGTGGATTAATATGGTGTGGTTTTAATGAGGTTAGAGAGAAAGCTAGCTACAGAACAGATTGAAGAAGAAGACAGAATATAGTGGTGTAGAAAGTCTAGAAGAAGTAGTACTGGTCTGCTACATGGTCACGTAAATTGCGTAGGAGAAAACAAATTAAGCTACAGAAATGGGAAGTTGAACCTAACTCATATTTGGAATTATATCATAAATTGGAAGTATAAAAATCATATGAACCTACATACATTCTCACATTTGAGAACGTAGTAACTAAGATTCCTCTTGACGTATTAAGATTTTCTCAGTGCGTGTCACTGTTTCTGCATGAATTCTTCTGCCTAGAATTAGATGAAATGTTTTAAATACGTGGCCCACTTCTTTTACTTCCAAGTTCCCATCAGTATATTTACGGTAGTATTGGATGAAATGTTTTAAATACGTGGTCCACTTCTTTAACTTCAGTCAGTGAGTATTAAAAAGAACAAATAAATTTCGTTGTATAATACTGCATTTGCACCGCGAACTTTGAAGAGTACAAACAGTGTGAGAAGTAACGTAGCCGGAGGTTGGGTAAACCATTTGTTAGGACCGGTAGATAGCAAGGGAAAGCTTCTTTACCGAAAGTGTCAGTTGCACGGCCAGCACCACTCTTTGTGCGCGGTTATATTCACATAAAGCAAAAAAAAAAAAGCTTCGTATTTACAACCGACATATAATTTTAGCCTTCCTAGTGAAAATCATTGTAGCCAAAAGTGTAATAAGAGTTATTTCTCTTTTTGTCAATTGTACTTCTGTTAAGTAGCTAGTGCAACCTGACTGTTAATTAAGGGGCAGTTCTGGAGTGTCATGTATATTTCAAAATAACTCGTGTTTTAACTGTATCGTTGAGACTTTGTAACGCTTTAATTACTATCGAATAGAGATTGAGAAAAAGTAATGTTGCAGTTATCTAATTTAATTATTATTATATTTTATCTCTACTGATAATATAATTGGTCTCGAATATATTCTTATAATCTTTCATGCTGAAATTCTAGATATTTCCGAAAATCCATGTAAATAATTTTTAAACTTAGTTTAACCGGTAGGAAGAGTTATAGAGTAATTACTGACACTAAATTGTGTTAGATATTTCTATTTTATTGTGCTATAATTTATTTATTTTGAGGTGATCCCCAAAGATTTGTTGCACGTGGTATTAATAGGTGTTGTATATGATCGTATCAGATGAGCAATGGATGTAATTTATCCTGCCAAGGAATTCTTCATAGATTGCTTCTACTATTGTTCAATGTTTGTTGATATCTCAAGTCATGTCTACTGCCAGATTACTCAAGGCCTCGAACACATTTTTTTTATTCGTTTCTCAAATCATCAATAATTCAGGATGTAGGTTATGCATGAATTAATCATCAAAAAATTATTTGGGCCTGAAAAATGTGTACTAATTCTGGACAAATTTTAATTCATTGAGAAATTTTGCACCAGAGAAGATTTGTGCAGTTTTTTCCATCTCAAAGTCATATTTTGGTGTCCTAGCAATAAATAATTTTTTTGTAGCTTATTATGTTCTTAATTATCCTCTTATTTACATACCACGTTCATTGTTTCCTCTTTATGATGTATATAGGTCTCATTATTTTTTTACACAGTTCTTCAATAACTACAGAAAATAATTTAGTTTTAGTTTTATTTTATTTTTGGATTCTTGATTTTGAGGATTTTTGGATATATCTTTATAGATGGAGAATATCGTACAAAAATCATATGCTCTTGTAGTTATAATTAATAACTGTGGAACTGGTAAATCGTAGTTGGTTACCGACCCCATAATGTTTTTCCTTCATTATAATTCACTAATTATAAGACCTCCATTACTATAAGAATTTTATTAGCATTTAGTTTTTTATTTATTATAAAACACGGATTTAAATAAATTTGCATATAATTTTTTTCTATGAACATGACCATGACGTAATCCAATTAATGTATATATTAATAATGAGAAAATGTTACAAATATTACATCATGTCGTATGTCTATGCGCCATCATGAGACTAAGATGGTCGGATATAACGTTTATCTCTCAAAAATTTATTTGTCAGTCCAAGCTCAAAAACCCCTTCTATTTTGTATTATAGATTTTATCTCTCATAAATAGAAATGTTTTTCTTCTCGGATTTTTCAGTGACGGAAGATTAGAGCCTTGTCCGCCGATTTAGTGTTTTTGACATGGTATCAGAGCATACCCAAAAAAAGAACTAGAACTTTCTTTCCAATCTCGAATTCACATCTTCTTATTTCATTAATATCTAATTCTTCAACAAATTTTACTTTTAATCCTTCAAATCATTTAAAACTTACAATTCCTCCGCTAGCCAAATTAAATTTATCGAATATGTTTTGTGGAAATCTCATATTGTTCGATGTTTAAAAGTTTCAGCTTATATAAATTTGTTGATGGATCTCAACCTGAACTGGTAGAATTTGTTCGAGATCCAGTCACTCAAGCTCCGGTTGAAAATTTTGCATACATTTCATGGATTCAACAAGATCGTATTCTTTTGTCATGACTTCTTTCTTCTTTGACAGAAGAATATCACACCTTTGTTCTTGGTTGTACAACATCACTTCAAGTTTGGAAAAACTTACAATTCCTATATAGAATCTCGCCTCATGCAGTTGAAGTCTGATCTTAAAAATCTATGAAAAGGATCAGAATCTATGTAGGCGTATTTTAGCAGACTCGGGTGTATTTCTTTCCAACTTGCTCAAGTAAGCCGACATGCATGTTCTTGATGAAGATCTTGTGCTTCACATTTTAAATGGACTACCCTATGAATTTAATGCTTTTCAAACTTCACTTAACACTTAACGACTTAAAAGTCTTCATTTTATTACTTCATCAGTTCATCTAATCTTCTTAGTTTACTTTTTAAGTGAAGAGCATCATCTTTTTGCTCCTACATCTAACTTAACTTTACGGTTGTTGCTAAATCTATACCACAATCTCAAGACAAATCTTCATCTTCTCACAATTTTAATAATCAAAACTTTTGAGTACTTTCTGATTTGCATTCAAATTATCACTCTGGTGGTTACAACTTTCAAGCTCGTAATGGTAATTGTCATTTTAACTCAAATATGAGACATTGTGGTGATAATAGTTTTCGTGGTAGAAGATATGGTTATGGTCTGCACCAGTTTCTTGTCGGATTTGTTTTAAACCTGATCATTCTGCTCTTAATTGTTATTACAAGTCCAATCGTGGTTATTCTAATCATCCATATGTGTACAATGTTTATTTTGACCATTATTATTATGCTGAAATCTATGATGAGTCTTGCCATCCAGATCAGAGGCTTATGTTGTTTATCATGAGGATTTTTATTTTTCTAATGCTGAAACGTGTACACCATATTCGGATGCAACATATCAATCACTAATGATCTTAGCAACTTGAATCTTCATTCTTGGTATCAAGGTGCGGAGCATATCAAAGTAGGCAATGGTTCACGTTTGTCTATTCATCTTCTAATATTTCTGCTAGAACTTCTTCTTTTACTTTGTTAGAGCATAGCTCGGATGAACCCACCAAGCGTTGGTATGTCAAGTGTGGTTGTCATATTTTAGTGAACCAAAAATCATTTAAAGAATCGCTTGATTATACACTAGAGTCAACTTCGTGTAGGTTAGCTTGAAACTATTAGGATATGAGACATTACAAGTATTACGTGAAGACTTGAAGAATATGACGAAGTAAGGAGCTACAACGACGACATCATCCTTCCACTTGAGGTTAGTAATATTTGACTTGAACTGTTTTATTCCCTAAAGTATCTTCCAAGTCGTGCATATTGAAAACATAACTGCGAAGATGTGAATGATTATACTCTAGTTAGACATAGTATTAAGGAATACAATACGAAGTATAACGCTTATCTTTTGAACTTCGTATATAAGACATCGACATAATCGTATGAACGCTATTGTGATTATGTATGGGTATGGGTGAAGATTTCGTCTTAGGAAACAATGTTTTTACATTCTTTTAAAGGAAGTACAATTTATAAACTTGTGTTATGAATCAAAAGGGAAATCGCTAGGCTTATTGGTATTGTTATTCATTGCAAATCTTTTGAATTACCAATATGTGTGTTTAGTATAACCGCTCATGACTTGCTTATGTTCTTGGTAAAACTATTAAAAAGGCATGACTTTTGTATTGGTATGACTTTTATTAGTGAAAACAATCTTAAGTAATCACCTGAGATGGTATGATTGATTTGTTGTAATTGGTATGACCAACTCTAGGCAAAGGGGAACTGATCCTAGTAAGAGGTGCAACCGATCACAAAAGGGGAATCGATCCTTGTATGAGGTGCAACAAGTTTCTAGTTATTGCGAACCGATCCTATGAACATGTGCAACACGTTTTTAGATATTGGGAACCGATCCTATGGACATGTGCACCAAATATAAGTTAGATACCATATATATGTGGGAACCGATCCTTGTATGAGGCGCACATAAAACTCTACAGCCGGTTAAAAACGTTCGTTTATCTTCAATAATATTTTTCAATGCTAAAAATTCATGAAAATGATATCAACCATGTTACAATCCTAATCCATCAATATTATACATAAAAAAATATTTTAGGTATTAGGTTATCTAAAATCTCAAGCATCATTATAAAATCATTAAAAGAAATATAGCGTTAATTATTCAATAAACAAAATTAACAATGATACTTATCGCGTTTCAGCAATCGTTTTCCTTTTCATTTCCATGGAAGAATAAACGTCTTAAAATTGTTGGAACAATTGTTGAAGTATGCCTGCAAAATAATCAAACAAAAAACAAACAAAACATTGTTATGGCTGAGTCGCGGACTAGGTCGCTTTCTTTAAGACGTTTCGCGGCTCTGTCCAATATTGTCCAAGCAGTTCTTCAATGGCGCGTCGTCCCCGGGATAAAAACAGCCGAGATCAGTATCTCTTTCACAATCAGTCTTGCACGGTGAGAGGATGTGAAACTTCTACACTTCATTCTTGCTCAGAAACTCATTTAGAAAAATAAGAGATGTTCACACACTTATTTTTCTTTCACTAAAAATCTTTTCTTTTCTAAACTCACGTCATAAAAGAAAAACTTTCAAAGACTCTCCAAGTTCTTTTTAACACCAAAACATAAAAGAAAAACTCTCTCATAAGAAAATGTTCTACAACTCCTCTAGCACTCTTTTCATAAAAAAATTCTGATTTTATTTTTAATATCCAAGGAATAAATATGAGCAAATGAAGGAAATTATTAAGATGTTAATTAGCTTCATTAACCCACTCAATTTGAAAATGGTTTTTGGCATTAAAACAAAATAAATTCATTCTTTAAGGAAAAGAATAATGGTCACATTAGAACCATTTAATTGTGAGAATAACATTTGGAAATTAATTAATGTTTTTAAAACGTATATCTCAACAATTTTCCTTTCATTAGTGATTGCAAATCACTTGTTTACTCCATATATTTATCCTCCTTTTTATCACAAAATAACAAAGGTTCGAGCAAATAAAGGACAAACTGAAAGGATCTTACAAATCTAAAAGACTTGTAAACAACCTATAAGATTTAAGCACGAAGGTTTCACATGCCACTTAAGATAACCAATATTAAAACCGAAACTACAAGTAGTTTAGTTTTAATATGTTATAAAGGAAACAATTGCCCGAAGCAATTTTCCTTAATAATTTAATAAATCGACTAGGAAACTTAATTCCCTTGTTAAGCCGATTGCAAACATACAATCTCTTATTTCAACAAGACCAAAATAAAGATCCGAATTAACTTTATTTTTCTCATCAGGCTCTAATTATTCAGACAATAGCTTAGGCCTCTCCCTTTAGACAAGACAAACACTAGGTTAGTTAACTAGTTTTTCTTGTCAAGGCATTCAATTAGACTTGAATAACCAAATCCTCCAATTTGATAAGTCTAACTAAGATCAGAATTAACTTAGTCTCTCTTATCCGGAATCAATTTGGACTAAACAAATGATCCCATATTTTCGTTGAGCCATGAACAATACATACAAACCAAAATAAATTGACTTGCACAATTTTTTTTGAAGCTCCGACATTTGAGGAAAAACATAACTGGAAAACCATCGGGACCAGGTGCCTTATCATGTCCAAGTTCCTTAATAGCAGTAATAACCTCTTCCCGAGTGAAGTCCTCTTCAAGAATGTCTGACTCTGGTTAGGAAATCTTGTCAGACTCAATGTCTTCTGAATCAGGACTAATAATCTCCTCTTCAGTAAATAATTGTTGTAATAGTTCACTATATGCTCCTGCAGAAGAGTTCTATCTGAAATCATGAGACCGACCGGTAGACCAAGCAACACTTTAAGAACAGAAAGCTAACCCCGTCGCATTCCTGCATTGATAAAAGATGTATGGTTCCATGTCTGCGCCTGTACTATCTTACCCGTAACTTTCACCCCACTGCATTCTTTTTGCTCTCTTTTGGTTTTTTCTTTTGACAAGAAGCAATAGCACTCCATCATCACTATGGTTTTTCTTACAATGTCTACTGTACATTTTCACCACGTCCCAGGCAACAATTTTCTATGCTCGTGCTCGTATCCAGTTGCATACAGTAATAAGAATATAATTAGATCTTCCAAATCTAGAATTATTGACCATGGTCTTGTTACATTAGTTTATGACATATGTTACCCCAAAATGGAACAGAGATGTAAAATAATAGTGTCAGAAAAATAAAAATTCATTATTATTTCACTCGAATAAAATGTTTTTTTTTCCAAATGATATCGAATCCAAATTTAGACGACAAACATAATAACTAAAAATTCAAGAGAGAGAAAAAGATTATTGATTCATCTTCTTCTTCTTCTCCTTCACAACTGCTGGTATCATCATTGTTTTTACAGACATCGATCTGGTACTGTCTTGCTCACTCTATATTTAATTCATTCGTTTTCTCATTCCGAAATTCCAATATTTTCTTTTCTAAGGTGCAATTTTGGCAGATTTTTTTGTTGTTGTTATGTTTATGGTGGTTTGAATCAAAATCCTGTGATTTATAAAGATCCGGATTTATGTATCAACATTTTAGGGTAATTATAGATCCATTTCCACTGCAAATTTCATTTTATTTTTTTAATTAGATTAGAGAATCTTTGTACGCAATTCTTTGAAACTTGTGATTTATGCGTTTATTTTATTCATTCTCTGTCGAGATTCTCAAAACAAAACAAATACCTCGGATACCAAAACTGCTGGGGTTGTTTATTATCGGGAATTTGGAGATCACTTGAGCCATTATTATTATTGGTTTAAGGGTGCAATCATCGGCACGGCAGCTTATATATGTTGGAAATCAAGAAGGAGGTCTTTGAGATTTTTATTATTTGATGGGGAATAATTGTGTAGGACCGTCGAGTATAGGTAAAAATGGATTTCTGCAAACAGTTTCAGCTGCAGTATGGCGATCTAGAGGACATGAAGATATGCTTCCACCTCCTAATGGAGGAGAATCAAGCAAGAATATTGATTCCAATGCCAAAGACAATGCTGATGCAAATACCAAAGCTGCCGCTGCAGCTAAGGACACGGATACATCTGCTGGAAAATCATCGGAAGCTGCTAAACCAATCGAAAGCCGGCACCTGTTATGATCAATGGGGAGGAAGCTAAACACGAGTCTGCCAAACCAAAGACGGATACATCAGATGAAAGTAAAGGGGATCCTTCTAAACAGAAGAAGCCTCACCATATTAAGAGAGTATCCAGTGTAGGACTTCAGGTGGAATCGGTCTTGAAGAGAAAAACTGAGAATCTTAAAGAGATTTATAGTTTGGGGAGGAAACTTGGGCAGGGCCAGTTTGGCACTACATTTTATTGTCTAGAGAAAGGATCAGGGAAAGAGTTTGCTTGTAAATCAATCGCAAAGAGAAAACTGACAACAGAAGAGGATGTAGAAGATGTTAGAAGAGAAATCCAGATTACGCATCACTTGGCTGGTCATCCGAATGTTATTTCTATCAAGGGTGCCTATGAGGATGCTGTCGCAGTTCATGTTGTTATGGAATTGTGTGCTGGTGGAGAGCTTTTTGATAGGATTATTCAAAGGGGTCAGTATTCAGAGAAAAAAGCAGCTGAGCTTGCTAGGGTTATAGTTGGTGTAGTGGAAGCCTGCCCATTCTTTGGGTGTTATGCATAGAGATCTGAAACCAGAGAATTTTCTCTTTGTCGACCAAAGCGAGGAGTCACCACTCAAAACTATTGATTTTGGGCTATCAGTATTCTTTAAACCAGGTACGTGTCTGACTTTCTTCTTTCCACATTAGCTGTTTTGAGTTGTGTTTGTTGATTCTCTACTACTTCACAATACATTGAAAAGAATTATTCTTTCAGTCTAAAGATATAGATTTGGTAGTTTAGGGATCAAGGGAGCATTTAATATATGTATTTAGTAGTCAAACAAACCAATCTCAAGGAAATGGATGTAGTTTAGACAATCATTCTTTTCCTCCCTCTAGATATGAAGAATATGTCCTATTTATACCGCAGAACAAAGAGATCGCTATTAGTTGGTGAATTTTTTTTTTTTTGGTAGGTGGAATACCTTGAAAATTGCCTTTTCCGTTGGTTCAAACCATTTGATACTCGATGATGTTAGTGGTATGTTTTGTACCTCTCCTGCTTTTGTAAATTTAGTCCTATGTCTAATTGGAGTTCACTTCTTCAGGGGAAACATTTACGGATGTGGTCGGTAGTCCTTACTATGTTGCCCCAGAAGTGTTACGAAAATATTATGGCCCGGAATGTGATGTTTGGAGCGCAGGAGTGATTATTTACATTTTGCTAAGTGGTGTTCCCCCTTTTTGGGATGGTGAGAATTTCATGCGTCTCCTACCATCTGATTTTTCTTTTCTTTTTTTAAGCTAACTGTGAAAATGCAACTGTCTTGTGATCTTCCAAATTTTTCCTGTTTCAGAAACCGAGCAGGGGATATTTGAACAAGTTTAAAAGGTGAGCTTGACTTTGAATCAGACCCGTGGCCTAGTGTCTCAGAAAGTGCAAAAGATTTGGTGAGGAAAATGCTTGTAAGAGACCCCAAAAAGCGATTAACTGCACATGAAGTTCTTTGTAAGTGCACTTTGCTCTGACACTACATAAGTTTCAATACGTAGAGGTATAGGGCTGTAAGGTACCTGATAAATTTACCAGGGAGGCAGTTATTTTCTCATATACAGACTAACAATGTCAAAGGACTAAGTGAAATTCAAAATTTCCACTTGTGGCGTGGAAATCAAACGATTAAACATTTTGTAGTTGATTGGAGAACTGACACTTCACTTTCTGGACTTATGAATCCAAGTCATTGGTTATTTCTGTTAAGCTAACAAGTAACAACGAATTTTTTTGGCAGGTCACCCTTGGGTCCAGGTTGATGGAGTAGCTCCTGATAAACCTCTCGATTCTGCTGTTCTTACTCGCTTGAAGCAATTTTCTGCTATGAATAAGCTCAAGAAAATAGCTATTAGAGTAAGTATTATGATGCTTCAACATCTCTATGGGACTTTAATTGTTGCGGGTTTCTCCCATGAGATCAATCACTTGATGAATGCTAACCTTTCTTTTAGATGTGGTCTTCTATTCTACAAATCCGAACCACATGAAAACATCTTCAAGTTCTTTGGACTACAAACATGCCCATGTAGGAAAGAGAAAATTCCATTTATTTGTTTCCAAACTGTTGTTATTCTTTGCAGGTCATAGCTGAAAGGCTGTCAAAAGAGGAAATTGCTGGCCTCAAAGAAATGTTCATGATGATAGACACAGATGGTAGTGGGCAGATCACGTTTGAAGAACTCAAAGCCGGGTTGGAAAGGGTGGGATCTAAGCTCAAAGAGTCAGAAATTTATGAATTAATGCAAGCAGTAAGTATCACAGTATCATTTCGTTACATACTTACAACATAGTCACCTAATAGCAACAGTATATGACAAAAATGTCACAATCGTCACCATTTGAATGGATGAAAAAAGGGAAAATATATTTCCCTCGTGACCATATTCAGCATCACCTTCAACTGCCCGTTATTCCTACTACTAGTGCTTGGTATTATGAATCTAATTTTCCTCATGTTTAAATATGCCTTAGATTTTCTGGTAACAGTGATTTCTCTCTGAAAATTGCAGGCTGACATTGACAGCAGTGGTACAATAGACTATGGCGAGTTCTTAGCTGCAACTCTTCATTTGAATAAAATCGAGAGAGAGGATCATTTGTATGCAGCTTTCTCTTATTTTGACAAAGATGGAAGTGGGTTTATCACCAAAGATGAGCTTCAACAGGCATGTGAAGAGTTCGGTATGGGAGATGTTCACCTGGAAGATATGATTGGAGAAGTTGATACTAACAATGTGAGTTAACTGTCTTACATAATAATATATGATGTTCATCTACGTTAAACCAATGAAGGAAAATGTTTATCATCTCTTGTTATTTGATTTTTAGGATGGACTCATCGATTATAGTGAGTTTGTGGCGATGATGCAAGAAGGGCCTTTCGGAAAGGCCCTTCAAAATAGTACCAGCAACGCGTTCAGAGATGCCTTGAAGATTAGCTGAATTTACACCAATAGTAATGATGTACTTCGCCAACCTCTCTCTTCTATTTTTAAAAGAACTGCATGGTAGTTGTAAATCTCATCTAGCATTCATAAAGAAACTGCAGTGCATTTTAGTGTAAATCTTTGTAGTATCGTATTTACTGTTGGAGATTCGAGTCTTGGTTTTCATTTCTCTTCAAAACGTTGGAGATTTGAGTCGGTAGATTATCTTGGTTTTTCATTTCTCTTCACAACTATATTTCAGTTTGCTGCCAATGCTTATTTCTTTCTCAATTTCGGCAGTTTCAAAATCTGTCTTTATTGGAGTTAAAACCAAAACTTGGATTTGTCGGAGAAGTAGCATAACGTGGCTACATCTCTCGACTTTTAGGTTGTCTTGTTATTATCTTCATAAATTTTTTTAGTTAAAAAACTGTATTAACGTGTTGTATGTGGATGCAGGATGATTGAATAGAGAGAGAGAGAGAGAGAGAGAGAGAGAGGGGGAGAATTTGCTGCCTGAAGAAAGATAATGAAAACTAGTGTGATCAGGTCGTTTCGACCATCCCATATTCAAATGTATCACATATTTGAATGAAGTATATATCTCAAGTCTATTCTCAGGCAACATGTCAGATTCCTCGGACACACAACCTAGGGATAAACACAGCTTGCCTCCAGGTCAATTCTACCATCCCCTACGATGTCAATTTATTCTAGAGATCTTGGTCTCTGGATATTGTCTGAAGATGCCCTTAAATAAAAGATTTGGTTGGGTAGAATGGAGTTAGTGATCAGATTCATTTGTGGTATATCCTTTTTCGATTGGATAGTGTGTTATTTGTTAGAGAACAATTCTGTTCAGGATGAAAAATGTTTTAACTGCTTGTACTCCCTTTAAATGTAACCTTACTTTTATGTAGAATTTGAATGTTTTTTTGCAGATCTGATATAATATCAATCCTTTTCTGATCATCCTCAAATTCCCCACGCAATCAAAACAATCATTTACACATTTGTGATAAACAGGTGCGCCACACTATACACATTAGCAATAGTAAAGCAATAAATACATTCCCCATTTTGCTGTCACCTCCCCACTGCCATTGCCATGTATTTACAGGAGCAACCGAAAATATCAATAGAAATCTAATAGGAAATTTGATCGTGGAAATCCATCTTCTAAAAAGACTGATGATGAAATTGCTCATGCAACAAACGAAACATAAGTCCCAACAATGGCAGGATAGAAAGAAAACATGTTTCATAGTGCTTGCTCCTGCTAAATCGTTGGATTTGTAAGTCGAGAGGCTCTTGAATGAACATCCAAAAAGTGAAAATCACAACAACGATAAAAGAAAAGGGAAAAAAAGACCCCCCCAGCCACAGGGACACATCACCTACCAAACCATCTTTTCACTTTCAATACAGCTAGCTTCCTATCTATTTTACTTTACAGAAGAAAATCCCATCAATTACCAACAAACCTTGTCTCGTCTTTCACTTTCATGACTCCTTTGGCAATCGAACTGACAAATGAAAATTTGACATCTTCTTGATGAACATATCTGTATCTCTCTTTCTCTCGCTTGTTACTGAGAATTACCTTTTGCCCAGCTTTATATGTAATTGTTTTTGCTATATTTAGGGGAAAATATGAAGACCACAGAAAGGAAAATCTTTTCTGCATGGATGAGGTTCGTCAACACCTTTTTCTGATTGTTACCTCCATCAGTTGCCTTCTTGTTAACGGTACATTATTTAAAACCCACTTTACAGTTTTGATTTATCCATTTGGACACTTCACAAAATGATAAATTACAGCTTTCTTATGATGAATAATTTCAATACTACACTTTCTAGTTTTAATTATTTTTGATATAGGGAATCACTCTAAGAGCATCCACAGTGGGCGAGTATAACCAAATTTATGGGATGAGATCCTAACACAGTGGGACAGAGTAAAGATCAAATTTGGACCAAAGATCAAATTCCAGACCAAATATGGTCGCGACCAAATCCCAAATTCTGATATAGTCGGGCTAAACTTAAATTACGTTTGATGCTGGGCGTAACATAAATTTACGCTTGTTAACGGGCGTAAACCAAATTTACGTATGTTGGTGGGGCGGAATTTAAATTTACGTTTGTTGCGGGCGTAACATAAATTTACGCCTGATGAGACGGACAGGAGAATTCCGCACGTTGCCAGGCGGACACCAAATTTCCGCCTGTCTGGGGCGGACACCAGATTTCCGCCTGTCCGGGGCGGACACTAAATTTCCGCCTGTCTGGGGCGGACACCAAAATTCCGCCCCTCCCAAACGGACTTTTTTTTTACGCCTGAGAAAAATTATGAAACATGAAATGAAATTTTCGAACGTTAGAATGATAAATTTTTCGAACGTTGGCGTTGGATTGCGTAGCAGATTTTTGACCGTTGGTAAGATATTTATATCTTTCGAACGTTTGAAATTGAATGTTAATAACGGGTTTATTTTATACCTATATATACCACATGAATTCCTTTCACATTTTCATATCATTCATTTGTATTCGGCAAGAAAAAAATAGTATCAGGAAGAAAAAATAGTTTTCCATATTTCAAATCATTTTGAAAATTTTCATCGAATCGTTTTTAATGTCAACACCACGAATAGCAAGAGGTCCAAATTTTACGACAATCGAAGATGTCACGATGTGTAAAATTCATTTATCAATATCTCAAGATCCCGGCGTTGGAGCCGATCAATCAGAGATTGCGTTGTGGACTCGTATCAAGGATGATATTGAAGCTCATTTACCGGATAAACCAGAGCGGTCTTGGAGTTCCTGGCAAAAACGATTTCAGGGAATAAGTAAAGAAGTGGCGTTGTTTTCGGCAAAACAGGCGGAAGTGGAAGGTGAATATCATACGGGATGGGGTCCGGAAATGACCGTGAGTATTCTCTCTGTTTTGAAACAATTATTTTCTAATATTGAGATGCCCATGAACCTAATTGTTTTTAAAAACATTAACAGCTCGAAGAAGTAAACAAACGGTTTAAGGAATGCAATCATGGAAGAAAATTTAGGCACGAAGAGTGCTACCCAATTGTCATAGAAAATATAAAATATAATCGTCGATCGACTTTTGTTTTTGATACGACGCACGATTTGGATAGTAGCGTGAATACCGAGGAAGATGGCACTCAAGTCGAGTCCGGTAACGACACAGATAAAGGAGACATAGAGAATACATACCTTCGTCAGATGGGAAAAAAAGCAGCTAAACGATTGAAGAAAACCGGGCGAGAGAAATCCAACAGCCAAGAGGAATTGATGGGAATAATTATTACACAGCAAGAAAATTTCAATTCTCATTACCGGGAACAATCAAGATTCAAGATGGAAAAAAAAAGGCCGAGTTTGCACAAAAACAAGCTGAGCATGCGGCTAAAATAGCCAAGGAGGTCGCAGACGATGAATTTCGCATCATGATGATGGATCTTTCCAAATTGGATCATGTACAAAAGGAGTACTTCGAACTTCGAAAGGCTTTAATAGTACGGGACAAAAGGAGCCAATTATAATCGTCAAAACGGGATAGTTCGAACCTTAAGTATTAAGTCTAATAATAAGTGATAATAGTTTTAGTAGTTTATTTACGTTTTAATATGTATTAATTTTGTCATTAGTCGTATTATTATGTAATATTTGGGATTTAATTTTATCTTCATTTAATTTAATCAACTTTAACTTATTTTGTAACATCTTACTTTAATTTACCAAGTGATGAGTATATGAAATAGAGTTAATACATTTCTTCGAAATTATTCGTTAAAATAAAATCACATAATTTTTTCATATGGGAAACAACATTTAATTTCAATTTTTTCCTCGTCTCCAACCTTTTAATTCCCATATTCTGCCCATATATGTTCGATTAAGTCATCGCGCAAGCGAATATGCCTATCTTTGCTGCGCATATGACGTCGGCGTTGCTCAGCTCTAATTTGGGAAAACTCCTCACTGTTGCCTCTTAATATATTAACCGGTGTCGGGTTGCTACGATGATCATAAACATGTGGCCATTCACCGGGTAGACGCTCATCCTCGACTATCATATTATGTAAGATAATACACGTTTTCATGATATAGGCAAGCACATCTGGATTCCACATTCTAGCAGGTTGTTTGATGATTCCAAACTGTTGTTGAAGTACACCAAATCCCCGCTCTACGTCTTTTCTTGCACCCTCTTGCATCGCTGAAAATATCTCTTTTTTCCTACCAAGCGGATGTTTAAACGCCATAATAATAGTAGCAATTTCTGGATATATTCCATCACCTAGATAATACGGCATGTCATAAGAATGACCGTTTACCACATAGTTCACCGGTGGTGCTTTTCCCGTGACCAGACTTCGAAAAACATATGAACGGTTCATCACATTAATATCGTTGTTAGAGCCTGGCATACCAAAAAATGCATGCCAAAACCATAGATCATACGACACCACCGCCTCCAACACGATACTTTCGCTCCCTTTATACGCGGTGTAAGCCCCTGATTCGGCAGACGGACATTTATCCCATTTCCAATGCATGCAATCTAGGCTACCTATCATCCCTGGAAATCCTCTATCTTTGTTTTGGTTGAGCAACAACTCAACATCACCAGCCGTAGGTTCACGCAAATATTCTTTCCCATACACATTGACAATCGACTTGCAGAACCTCCGAGTTGCTTCCAACACCGTGGTTTCGCCTATGCGTAAGTACTCGTCTATTGCATCTGCCGCACATCCATAAGCTAACATTCGCACCGCTGCAGTTACTTTTTGATGAGGGTTTAATCCTAAAACTCCACACGCATCGGGCCTTTGCACAAAATATCTGTCTTCGGCTGTAACACCTTCCACTATTCTGTTAAACAATTGTCGACGCATCCTGAATCTTCTGCGAAAAACATTAGGTGGTTGGTTTGGATACGGAGAAAAATAGTCGTTCCACAGAAGTTCAGCACCAGTCTCACGATCTCTTGGTATTTTGATACGAGTTTGAGGCCATTTAGAATTGGTAACAAGGACTCCCATACTAACGGCCATGTTATTTTGCATAATTGCTATTGAATCATCATCCGAGGAATAAAAACTACTATTAGAAGAAGAAGAAGAAGATGAAACAGAAGAACAATAGTGAGCGGTATTCTCATATGCTTCCATATTCTATGCGAATCAGAATAAGTGTGTGATTGTAAAAAGAGGTGTGTTGGTATTTATAGAGTGAGTGACGGAGATCACATGCTTCCATTTTGTAACATCTTACTTTAATAAATAAAATAACATAAAGTATTTGACAAATTTTGTAAACTGTTTGTCAGTGAGGTGTTTGTCGTATTGAAATGACTAGTCGGTGAAATTTGATAAAGTATTGAACTGACTACTCGCTGAAATTTGATTGCCTATTGAAATGACTACTCGCTGAAATTTGATTGCCTATTGAAATGACTACTCGTTGAAATGACTACTCGCTGAAATTTGATTGCCTATTGAAATGACTACTCGCTGAAATTTGATTGCCTATTGAAATGACTACTCACGGACTACACATAACAAAGATAAATAACATAATAAATGTCTAGTATGACTACACATAACAAAGATAAATAACATAATAAATTCAAAGCTAAACCATATAAATAGTCATCACCGGCTAAACATTTCCCGTATCCGGAGGTGCCGATCGCGGTGGGATAAAAGCCGTTCTCGGAATGGGCCTGACCGAGGACGTTGAAGATGATCCTTGACTCATAGAACTCCACACTTGTGGGGGCAATGTGGGGGAAAAGGCGCCGAATCCAATGGAAGGTTGGATGGTGTGTGGCGTTCGGAAAAGAGACAGTTGATACTCCAATTCCGTGATCTTATTATTCTGGTTTCCTATAAGTTCATCTTTCGCTAATAGACACTCCATCCTATCTTTCGTTTCTCGTAATGTAAAATCTCGAAATTGTTTAGTAAAATCAGCATATTCTTGGAATAATGCATAACTATCGCCCTGTCATGAAAAAATGAGATAGATGAGATTTTTTTTTTTTTTTGAAATAAGCAATGTAAAGTTGAACGAACACTTACGGGCGATAATTGTTGTTGCGGTGGAATAAGAACATGTTCATCTGGTTTTCCAAGTTCGGTAGAATAGAAGTCACCGCTGTACCCAAATGTTTGGACCTCCCAATCAGGATGTGTCACATATTTTCTGAAATTAGTAACCTTTTTCCAATACTCTAAATATACTTCATACTGCACAACTTGCACCACCTCGGTTGCATCAACAAAACCGTCCGCTAGCAGGAGTTTTGCTTGGTCATCACCCAAATGCCCAATAATTACATGTAGTCTCATGGGAACACAAACGAGGGATGGTTTTGCCTCCAACATCTTTCTCCTAAATAAACATTATGCTGTATAACCAAAAAAGGAATATAATTGTAGTGAGTACGTTATTAATTAGATAAATAACGAAAAATAAAAAACTATGTTATTGACGATTAATATTAATGATATAATATAAAAAATCATGTCTAACTCACAACGCCATTCCAAGAAAATATCCATCTCGAGTCCGACAGCTTCCTAGCAGACTTTCCCATCTCAGAACTGAGGACGTCGGTGTATGATTCCCATGGGTGCCATGTCACTTGGTCAATCGTCAGCTGATTCAGTAAAATCCTACAACGAATAATATCATTCTGACACCTCCTTCCATTCCATCTGGAAATTACAGGCCATTTCTGTTCATTACCGTTCATTGAGATGTCTGGTCGACATATGCCTAGGTATTCATACCCCCAAAACTAGTCCATAAAATTAATGAATCAAATTAATATATCCAAGGAAATAAACTTAAATGAAAATATACTTTACGTTGAAAATTAAAATAAAATCGATTACCAAAATACCTCTAATATTTGGAAGGGCCCGCTTAGTGCCTTCTGTTGTTTCCTACAAGCTTGTCGGAGACCTGCATACAATCTCGAAAAGGCACTACCGCCCCAGTCAAGGTCTTGTATTTTATCAATTTCTTCGAAAGCAGCTAACCATCCAGCATCAATATAGTTCTTTGCATTAGGAAAGAAAAATTGACCCAAAACATACATAAAAAAGGCAATTGCTATTCTATGGGCGAGGAGAGAATCTTCATTAGCCGCCACCAACTTATCTTCTTTGAAGTATGAGCTTAAATATGTAATTGTAATTGAGTTTGATATCCACGACGCGCCTCTTGTTCCCTGTGTGATATCCGGAAAAATCTTCTCACGGACATAGTCAAATTGGTATAGGCTCGAATCATACGGAACTACATAACCATCACCGATACTCAGTCCAGTTAACATGACCCAATCTAATGGCGTGAACCCCATCTCACCAAATGGAAAATGGAACGTGTTGGTTGTATCCCAAAACCTCTCAACAATATAATCAACAACGGCATGTTGGGTAACGTTACACTCTATGTTCAACAATTTTTCCCACCCCGCTTTTTCAATCAAATATTTAACTCTAGGACAATGTATTGAAATAAATTTATAATAATGAATTACCGATGCCAGACATCCACGATGTTTAAACTTAAATGTTGGTGCGTCTGAAAATGTAATGTCTTCAGTAGCGTGCGGCTTATCATCTTCCACTATAGGAAACCTCCCTAACCCGGGGACGTCGACCTCCTCAATTTGACCGGTAGAGATTAAGTTGTAATCAGCTTCGGTAGATTTTTGTCTCTTGTTGGTCTTTTGGCGACCACTAAACCTCGATATAAACTTGTTCATTCTACGCACAAACATGTTAAATACAATTTCATAATTAAAAGACCAATCCACGAACCATAATAGACATAAATTTAACCGAACAAAATTTCAACATCATAAAATTCCATAAACATAAATTTAACCAAAAAAATAATTATCCAATTAACTATATTTATAACTATTTATAATTAAAAATTCAATTAAAATACGAAACTAAATTAACAAAAAGATAAATTAAAAACGACTAACTAAATTAACAAAAAATAATTATCCAATTAACTATATTTATAACTATTTATAATTAACAAAAAAATAAATTAAATTACGAAATTAAATTAACAAAAAAAATATATTAAATTAAATCACATAACTAAATTAACAAAAAATAATTATCCAATTATTAATATTTATAACTATTAAATAAAACAAAAAATTAAATTAAATTACGATTAACCCAATTTTAATAAGATTTGATTAACCCAATATGATATAAAGTCTGATTCAATTTTCAACGTAAAAACCCTAAAAAAATTCGAATAAAAAATACATTACCTGCGCATATTATTACACAAATTGAAATAAATTCGAACAAAAAATACAATACATGATATTATTATTACACAAATTGAATAAAGAAAGTAGAAAATACATACCTTATAATGGAGTTTTTAGGGTTTTTGTGGAGTTTTTAGGGTATCTGTACGGTTGGTAGATGGGAATGGAGAAGAAGAATATGAACTGAAGAGGAGCCGTGAAGCAAACAAGAATATGAACTGTGTATGAACTGTGGAAGAAAGAAAATGAACTGAGAAGAAGAAGCCTCGTGTAGAAGAGATGGGTTGTGGTTGGGAAGGAGAGGCGGTATTGGTGGAAGGTGCGGTTCATTAAGATTACGCCCGATTTGATCGGACGGACAGGAAACCTCGCCATAACCCTAAACCCTAATGAAACGGAAATTTTGGTTACGCCCGTCTCAGGCGTAATAATTTTTTACGCCTGACAAATTCATCACGCGGACAGAACATGTCCGTCCGTAAAACTCATCACGCGGACACCAAAATTCCGCCCGTCTGATCTCACACGTGCTGTGTGACCGTGTTTAACTCGGACGGAATTTAGATTTACGTTTCTTCAAGCGGTCATTTGGAATCCGTCTGATCAACGGGCGGAATTTAAGATTCCGCCCCTTACCAAACGTAATTTTTATTTACGCTTGATAACAAACGTGATTTATATTTACGCCCGTTTGAAACGTAATTTATAATTCCGCCCAGAAATGAAACGTAACTAATACTTCCGCCCGTCTTCATGCGTAAAACTGTTTTACGCGCGATCAAATTTAGTCTTCCACCCGTAGCGTCACACACCAGACTAAACTCAAATTTAATCGTTTTTTTTGGTCTTTGATCTTTGGTTATACTCGCACCACTGCAGTTGCTCTAATGATTTGGTTTCTCCCACGATTACAAAAATCATTGAATGTTGAAATGGTCCACCCGTCGACCCCGTAAGTCTTATAAATTTGTTCTTTGGGTACTTGTTTTCGCTTTCATATGTAGTTTTCGGATTTTATAGTTCTCATGTTTCGAAAAGGAAATGATTCTAGACTAACCGGGTTAATTTTGTTAAGAATTCCGTAAAGGATTTAATGGTAGATGGAGAGCCCATCTTAGCATTTGGATTAGGGCTGCACATAACCGACTCGACCCGTCGATCCGACCCACGCCCGTCAAAAATACCCGTACCCGAACCGACCCATCTAAGTATGGGTCGACTATGGGTGAGGCACGTGAAAACCCACCGTATGTTGGGTCGGTTGCGGGTAGGAACTTCCTTCACCCGAACCGACCCACCAACCCGCCCAATATTCCCTAGCATGCTAGCCCTTAGATTTTCTATCCTAGAATGAATTTCAGCCATTGGATTGAAAAAATAAAATACCTAACCCTAACTAAGCATCGCACTCGCAGCCCACACCTATCACTTCGGCCTATTCTTCTCTCCTTCTCAGAAACAGAGTCACGGAGACTCTTCTTCCCTAAATTGATTAATGGCTGCTTCATCAGCTGATCAGCATGCCTCGTCGGAAATGGTTTATCCACCCCTAGTAGTAAATTAGGTGTTAACAAAGAAGTTTATGGAAAATATTTGTCTCCTTCATTTTTAAGTAACTTTAATTTTCTACACTTGAATTCTGTAATTCTTCATGAATCATGATACAAGTAATTTGCAAGTTATGACGGGTAACCCACCACCCGACCCGACCCAACCCGCCTTATTGTGGGTCGGGTGAAAAGCGACCCATTGTTATGGTGGGTCGGTTGCGGGTGAAAAGTTCAATCACCCACCAGCAGTGGGTCGGGTGGTGGGTGAGACCAAACCCGACCCAACCCGACCCATGTGCAGCCCTAATTTGGATCGTGAATGATAATTAGCCTTCGAAGTTGTGGTGCATTTTGACGAATATCGTTCTTGTATTGCGGGTGTTGTGAATTTATCTCGAAAAAAGAAGAAGAAAACTACGTGGGGCTTCTTACATGCTATGCAGTGGGCGAATCAACTTCGTTATAAACAAGGACGGACTCAGGATTCTTCCTTGGGTAGGGCTGAATTGTAGTAGTCGATAATGCGGGCGAAAGCCGGGACATTTTCTTTTGGAATACATCACATAATTAGTGGACAAATAGTAATCCACCCGTACAATACTAAATAGATAGGGAAATAAAAGTTAAAAGGAACACAAATAACTACCAAAACAGAAGAAAATAGGATTAAAAAGGTAGTGAGTGGAAGAAGATTATTTACTTTAAACATGACTTCAATTTTAGTCACCTCATAATATGGGCTAAAAATCGTATACATTTAGCTAAATACAGCAAATAGGTGGGATAAACATAAAATTTAACCAAAATTTCCATATTAAAAAAAAATTACCCAAAAATTAGGGACGGGCTATAGCCTCCTTTAGCCCTTTGCTAGGCCTGTCCCTGGTTATAAGAAGTTAATCTTTGAGAACAACAACTTGCACGTAGTGAAGCTCTTACAACAACTACAACTAGATCCTCATTGGCAAGATGAATGTATAATAGTTGGTGTTTAACTTAGATGGGGAAAAAAACTCTCAATGGTCGTGTGTATATGTTAATAGAGTTTGTAATGTAGTGGCAGATAAAATGGCTAAACATGTAAGAATTAATAATCTAATCAGAGTGAGATGGTCAGTATATCCCTCGGAGTTCAGAGAAACTCTACAAACTGAATGTATCAATAGTTTATCATAATCAACAAATTCAATTTTATTAAAAAGAAAAGAAAAGAAAAACTACAGGTCCCATGACCATCATCATTTCATACGGGATTTTTGACGAGATAATTTCTCGGTTAATATATTATCACCATTTCAGTGAGATGGTTAGTTAATAATATCTAGGGCAAATCTCGTTTATTACCGGGATGTCCTTGTGTCTAGCCATATAAATAGAGGCTGTAATCTTTGTTTATTCTACACATTGAATAAGAATTCTCCTTTTCTTTCTCTACTTTTCTATCTTTCACACTACGTAATCAGCCTGTTGCTCTACAAACTAATCGAGATATGGATATTGCTAATGGAAAGTCGAAAATAAGTGCCGAAGATATATGTTTTGTTGACGGTGCAACAACGCACACAATTTTTCGTAGCAAAAGGTCCCATTTAACATTAGCTACGTCCAATGTTACTACAATTTCAGGTACTTCTAATCTTGTTTAGGGACATGGAAAAGCATTAATAATGCTCCCTAATGGTACAAAAATCCATGTCTAATATGCCTTATTTCCAACAAGATCTAAACGCAACTTGTTGAGTTTTAAAGACATTCGTCTTAATGGGTATCATATTGAGACGACAAACGACGCTAACAAAGAGTATATATGCATTACTGCCATTGTCTCAGGTAAGAAACAAGTCTTAGAAAAGCTTCCATCTTTGTCTTCTAGATTATATCACGCTATCCTAATTGAATCACATGTTGTGAGTCATCCTAAGACTTCTGATCCCGGTGTTTTTAAACTTAGGCATGAATGTTTGGGTCATCCAAGATCAACTATGATGCGTCGAGTTATTGAAAACTCATATGAAAATCCTCTAAATAGACTAAAAGTCTTATCATTTAATGATTGTCCATGCATCGCTTGTTATCAAGGAAAATTGATTATTAGGCCATCATTGATAAAAATTAGGTTCTTATTGATGCTTCAACACGAAAATTAGGTTCTTATTGATGCTTCAACACGATGCTTCAACACGATGGCCTAATTTCGTTATTTTATGGTTCTTATTGATGCTTCAACACGATGGTCACGTGTTTGCTTTCGAATCGTATTGTTGCAATTGCAAGACTTCTTGCACAAATTGTTAAGCTACGAGCTCAGTTTCCAGATTTTCCTATTAAAACTATTCGTCTTGATAATGTTGGTGAATTTACCTTTAAAATATTTAATGATTATTGCATGTCAATTGGCATCGATGTCGAACACTCCATCGCTCACGTGCACACTCAAAATGGCTTAGTGGAATTATTTATTAAGCGCTTACAACTAATTGCCCGACCATTAATACTAAGGTCTAACTTGCCATTTTCAGCATGGGGTCATGCAACATTACATGCTGCAGCACTGGTCCTTATAAGACCAACCAGCTATCAAAAACATTCACATGTACAACTCGTATATGGGCATCAACCAAATATATATCATCTTCGAACTTTTGGTTGTGTTGTGTATGTTCCCATTGATCCACCACAAAGAGCGAAAATGAGTCCTCAACGTAGACTCGGCATATATGTTGGCTATGACTCTCCTTCGATCATACGTTCTTTAGAACCTCAAACATGAGATGCTTTTAAAGCAAGATTTGCTGCTTGCCAATTTGATGAGTCAAATTTCCCGTCTTTAGGGGAGAGAAAAGCCAAAACTTGAGGAACACCGTGAAATTTCATGGAATACACCATCATTATCCCACTTTAATCCTCGTACAAAACAATATGACCTTGAGATTCAAAGAATCATACATTTGCAAAATATTGCAAATCCAATGCCTGATGCATTTACTGATACAGGTAGGGTAACAAAATCACATATACCTGCTGCAAATACTCCAGCGAGAGTCAATATCCCATATGGACATCATGATAAGTCCAAAACATGCTTAAAGTGTCCTGGAAGACCTCTTGGTGCAAAAGATTCAGTTCTGCGGAAAAAAAATCAAAATGTGGCATTCCAGAAAAAGACATTATATCGGAAATCTTTGATCAATCTAATACTAATGAACTAGTTGCACCTAAAGATGCACATGCATCAAAACAACGAGATCTCTATAAACTATGTTGGTACAAGACAAAACTAGGATACAAATACAATTATTCCTGATAGTAAATTCGCTTTTACTGTTGCTTTGGATGTCATTGAAATATTGATGATCCTGAACCACAATCTATCGAAGAATGTCGACATAGAAAAGATTGGCCTAAGTGGGACGTTGCAATCTAAGCAGAGTACAACTCATTAGTAAAACGTGGAGTTCTTTGTCCTATTGTTGTAACTCCTGAAAATGTAAAAGCTGTCGGATATAAATGGGTATTCCTACGAAAGCGTAACGAGAAAAATGAAATTGTGAGATATAAAGATCGACTCGTTGCACAAGGTTTTTCACAAAGACCAGGTATTGATTATCAAGAAACTTATTCTTCGGTGATGGATGCCATCACATTCCGGTTACTTATTAGTTTGGTAGCTTCAGAAAAGCTTGAAATGCGTCTTATGGATGTAGTTACAACTTATCTTTATGGATCACTTGATAGTGACATTTATATGAACTTCCCGAGGGATTTCGTATGCCTGAAGTAGACAAGTCCAAAGATCGTAGTGTATACTCAATAAAACTTCAAAGAGCCTTATATGGACTAAAGCAATATGGAAGAATGTGGTATAATCGCCTTAGTGAATAATGCTATTTGTCCATGTGTTTTTATTAAGAAATCCAATTATGGGTTTGCTATTATTGCAGTATACGTTGATGATCTAAATCTTGTTGGAACTCTAAAAGAACTCACTGAAACTGCTGCTTACTTGCAGAAGGAATTTGAGATGACAGATCTTGTTAAAACTAAGTATTGTCTTGGTTTACAAATTGAGCATGTCTCACATGGGATATTTGTCCATCAATTTACTTACACAGAAAAAGTCTTAAAAAGATTTTATATGGACAAAGCACATCCACTGAGTTCCCCTATGGTTGTGAGATCACTTGACGTGAATAAAGACCCATTTCGACCTAAAGAAGATGGTGAAGAACTTCTTGGTCCGGAAGTGCCATAACTAAGTGCAATTGGTGCTCTTATGTATCTTGCAAATTGCACAAGGCCAGATATTGCATTTTCAGTTAATCTGTTAGCTAGATATTGTTCTGCTCTAACTCGAAGACACTGAAATTAAATCAAGAACTTATATCATAGTGGCACTATTGATTTAGGTCTATTTTAACCTTATCAATATAAATCAAAAATCATTGGGTACACAGATGGAGGTTATCTTTCAGATCCACACAAAGGACGATCACAAACCGGGTATTTGTTTACTTATGGGGATACAACTATATCTTGGCGGTCAGAGAAGCAAACAATTTCATCAACATATACAAACCATTCTGAACTACTAGCAATCCATGAAGCAAGCCATGAGAGCGTCTGGTTAAGGTCAGTAATACATCATATTAATCATTTGGACTTCCTTCAACTAAAGATTCACCAACAATATTATACGAAGACAATACTGCTTGCATTACCCAACTAAAGGAAGGATTCATCAAAGGTGATCGAATAAAGCACATCAGTCTGAAGTTCTTTTTCTCACATGATCTACAGAATGATGGTGTGATTAATATCCAACAAGTACGTTCAGATCACAATCTAGCAGACTTCTTCATTAAAGCTTAACGAACTTCTACATTCAAGAAATTAGTTCACAAGATTGAAATGCGTCGATTTAAATATTTGTAGGCCAAGATTTCGCTGAAGTATCCATCAGGAGGAGCATCATTATGACTTAAGCGCGTTGTACTCTTACCTTCGTCAAGGTTAGTCCCACTGGGTTTATTTGTCAAGGTTTTAATGAGGTAGCATATGCGTGTCCAACATATTATATTGACTTAGACACAGTGGTCATCAGGGGGAGTATTATAAACGTGTATACCGGGATGCCCTTGTGTCTAGCCATATAAATAGAGGATGTAATATTTGTTTATTCTACACATATTAAATAAGAATTCTCCTTTTCTTTCTCTACTTTTCTATCTTTCACACTAGTTTGAATGAATTTTTTGGATGTTTAATTAGTCTCTTTGTTTTCTATACTAGTAATCTCAACAGACAATTAATTTTCTTGTGATTGAACGAATAATTTCTCATTTAGCGGCCGATGATTTCATACCAAGCGGTAACATATACCAAGTTGGGCCAAAGTTTTATGTTGATTTTCACTTTTGTTCAAAAACTAATTACAGACTACAATAGAAAAAAAAAATTATGTTTGAATTTTGGATTACAAAACCAAGTGCTAGTTAGTTTTTTTTTTTTTTTTGCTTAACTATCAAAACACCGATGTCATGGTGGGGAGGGCCGACCGAAGAAAAGAAACACCCCTTCAAAGAGACTATAAAAGAAAATTTAATTTCAGCTGTTAATTTTTAATGGTTGATTTACACGTCTCAGCTGTTAATTAGACGATGGTTTTACACGTCTCAGATTATGATCATTTATTATATGATTATTTGAGTTTCACAAGAAAAACATATTACCAAAATATTAGCTTCAAATTCACTGTCGTTTGGACTTTAAAGAAAAATTAGATCAAAGTTTGTATGATAATGTCCATACAAGATTGTCCATGGAACCCTCTCTACTATAATATAAAGGTTTTAGGTTGGAATTTTGGATTACAAAACCAAGTGCTAGTTAGTTTTTTTTTTGTTTGCTAAATCATTAAAATATATTACCGAAATGAATATCGAAACTTATAACCTTAAATAAACACTGCAAGACCAAAGCCAGCAAAACCAATAAAATAAGTAGGTACAGACTCAATTAGCATAATATAAAATTAATATCTCTTAGATGACCATTCTACCTTGTAATTAAAAGAAAGTTTCAAGTAAAAGTTACGCATCTGACCTTTGTCTGTATCAACTCATTTTTTTGTCAATTTATTTTCTGGAAAGTTTATCTCTCCATAACCATGTCTGAATTTCAGAAAGGAAATCATATCAATAATCTTATACCATCTTCTTTGCACTATCTATACAGTTCCAGAGAGCAACAAACGCCCATTATCGTTTATAAAAGCCCATGAATTCCAATGCTTCAATCACTACCATGCTCCCATCAATAACATTGGAAGCCAGTCTCAATCCTCCACATTTAGCACCTATAACCTCTTCACAACAACTTTTGATGATGAAACCATGGTCAAAATTTTCAAAGTTCCCTCTGAAGGCACCAAAGATATAATACATATTTTGAATACCATATATATGTTAATGTATTTACTCATTGATACTCAAAGTGATAGTGATGGTTTTTGCATTCTTTCTTTCTTTTTTCTCAAAAAACCTTAATTATATTTATTGACAATTACCCGATTTGACATGAGGAACGGTTATAGAAGTCGCTACAGTACTGACTCGGTTTACAACTGGGTTTACAATTTCCAGAAGTTCTAAAGGATCAAACAAACAACAACCACATCTAGAACACCTAACATAATAGCTACAGACCTTGATTTGATTAGAGATCTAACCATGCCTTGACGATTCCGGAGATTTAATGGTAACAGTAACATGAAAAGTTTAAATGATTTGGTTTGGGTTAAAAGTAGCACACCCAAATCATATAAAAACTCTACTATTAGCAGAGAGGTTATGGTCTATAGATCCGACCATTTCTCAAGGTTTTTTTTCAAAAAAAATAAATAAGCAAAGGTAACACGGATAATCGGAATCAATTATTTAGGTCTGAATTGGTCAGGCTCAGTCTGAATCTTTATTGGAATCAAGTATGAGTTTTTGTTGGTGCTTTGGATAAATTCTTTCTGCTGGTATCTTTGGTAAAGCCCTTGTTCCTAATATTGTAGATCTGTTTGATTTTTTTCCATCTATCATCTTAGTTACCTTCATCGATCGTGATTACAACGCCTGAAAATAAGAAACTTATTAGTAAACCTTAGTATTGAAACCTTAAAAAGAAAAACAAGTTAACAACTAAAACCTAGAGCAAGGAAGAACTATCAGTTAAGATTTGAAACAAATCCAAACTAAAAACTAAAAGCCGAAAAGGCAAAGATATAATAAGATAAAGCTGAGATTGAATAAGAGATAGAGATGATCTGCTAAGACCAGCTCCTTCTTTCGTTGAGAGGATTTTTGGTTTTTAGGAGGGAGATTTTTGAGTGTTATCACATACGGTGATGGTTGTTGCATTCTTTCAAATGTTATCCTCAAAGAATTATCAAGCTCCTAGATGAATTACCCACTAGTATATCGCAATTTGAATCAATCCCGAATGCAGCAATTCTATAGATGAATTCCTAGGTATTTGATAATACTGTACTCCGTGGCTCAATGCAAAAAATACATGTGCAACGACAAATGCAAGTGCAAATGCTGCGAATTATACGACCATAACATAAAACAAAGTGTCAATGGTCGTGATATCCGTGTCATCGATTCTCCAACACTGGATCACTTCATTGATGGTGCATATTGCACCGGCATCACCAACATCATCTCAATGTTAGCACTGGGTTTCATATTGGTGGTGCATATTGCACCGGGATCAATATCATCATCCCAGCACTAGCAAGCCAGGGCTGGGGCCTTTCATCGCTGGTGCATATATAACACCACCATTCCCATCATCCCAACATTTGATCTCCTTTATCGTTGGTCTATATTGAACCCGCATTACTATATTCCCAACACTGGTTCTTCTCTTATCGGTGGTGTATACTAAACCAGCACATATATCCCATCGATGAAAAGACGGTGTTGGTGTCCATAGTTACCGTTCATGTGCCAACATTAGCATGCCAGCGCTGCTGCTTTTCTTCGTCCCATGGTGCATATTTACCTTAGAAATTGACGTTTAGTCCCAAAGTTACTGGACTTGGGACGCTTTAGTCCACTCATCTCAGGCTTAGTACTCACTAGTCCAAAAAATCCCCGTCTCAAAGAATTTAATCCAAATATGGACGAATTAGTCCAAAATTGTGACCGATCCCGATTTTCCTGTATTTCCACTATCCCGTAACTACCCTTGAGACATAAAACGAGGATTTGAAATCAAAAATTTCAGATCTCAAACATGAATTCAAAACAGGGAGTCGGGCAGAGAAGAAATTCGTAGGCGATTTAACAGTTTCAGAGAGAATTTTGGTTGCGATTCAACTTCAGGTTACTGGTAAAATGTAGTTACGCGATTATTTTTGATCTCAGATTTGAATTCACGATAGATTTCAGTCGATCCAGAATTCAACTTCAGTTTCAGCGATTTAACAGTTTTAGACAGATTCATAGAGGTTAGGTTGGATTTCATCGTTCCTGATATTTAACGGAATTCAACTTCAGGTTAGTTCTGTTTTTGCTTCATCGTTGAATCTCTTTTCTGATATTTTTTTTTTGATTTTATCAGTTGATGATATGAATTCAATCTGTGACATCTTATTGTTTGTATGTTATTGATTTTATTTTTGTTATATTTTAGCTTTTGATTTTCGTTAAATGATTTTGATTACTGTTTTTTGGTGTTTGGTGTTATGATGCATGATATGAAATCGAACTGATATTGCATCATATGCTTTTGGTTTATTCAATTATGTGTTCTAGTAAGATTCTGAAGCTTATATCTTCGATTAATCGATGGAGTAGTTTTGATTTTAAGTTTACTGTTATTTGATTTTTGCCTTCGATTAAATGTGTACTTTCCTGTACACTCTTCAAGTTTTAGGTTATGCGAATCTAAAACTATTATTATATCTTTTGTTATATGTAGGTGTATCAAATATGTCTGAGAAGTTTGTTCATGCTGTTTTGAATCATGGTGAGCATTCTGTTGCGTTTCGTGTTAATACTTTTATCACCGTTGATGAATTGAAGCATTTTGCATGTAAGCAGTGGAGTTCTTTGTCCCCTTGGAGTATACGTTTTTCCTATATGGATACTAATCAAGTAGTTTTTATACAAGGTGATATACAACTTCAAGGTTTAGTTTTTCTTGTTATTCAGATGAACAATGAAGATTTCTATTTGAATGTTGATGTGATTCTGAAGCATACTGGTTGTAGCACTAGTTCAAGGTCTTTGTCTCGTTCTAATTCTGGTTGTAGCAGTAGTTCTGGTGCTAGTACTTCAAACTCTTGTGTAAGTGAAAGTCTTAATCTTGTAAGGGTGGTCGATCATGATGCGGACAAGGCCAAGCCTCTCATTATCGATGAATGGCGTGATGTTTTTGACAATATTGGTAGAGAATTTGTGGGTGGTGTTAAAGCTGTATGGATTGCTGTTGATCAGTACAAGATGTGTACTGGTTACAAGATTCTTATTCTTAGAAATGACAAGACTCGTTTTACTGCGAAGTGCGAAGAAGATGGTTGTGGTTGGAGGATTCACTTTGGGCATGTGAATGGTGACATTTCTCGGTTTGTGCTGAAATATTCCAACGTTATTCACAGGTTAGTGGTGTTCACTTTTTTTTTTGATCCATGTTATTGATTTTTAGGTTTTAATATGAAGACTTGTTTTAGGTGTACATTGTGGTGCACATTACTTGTTGTAGGCTTTTTAGGTGGCACATTGTGGTGTAAATTTCATATTCTTGCTTGGTATGTGCTTTCTTTTTGCATGTGTGTTGTTGTTTTTTATATTTTATTAGGTGTACAATGTGGTGCACATTACTTATTCCAGATTTTTTTTTGTAGCTGTGGTGTTGGTTTGAGGTTGAAGAGTCATGTGGTGACAACCAAGTTAGTTAAGCATTTGATCGCTGACAGTATACAGGGTGATCCCACTTTAAAACCCAAACAGATTATGTCACTCTTTAAGAAGACTTATGGGTCCAATATTAAGTATCACCATGCCCCTAGAGGGAAAGAAGCTGTATTTGAAGATCAATATGGTGACGACGAGAAGTCGTATAGCGATTTAAATTGGTATGTGAAAGCCATTGAGCAAACTCATCCTGATAGCTTTGTGAAACTTGAAGTTGATGAAGAAACTGGAAGATTTAAGCGGGTTTTCATCTGTTTCGGTGCTTGCAAGCATAGCTATTGGTATCCCGGGCCCATGATTTACTTGGACGCTACTTTCCTCACTGGTAGATTCAGGGGTACTTTGATGGCTGCAACATGTGTCAATGGAAATGATGGTTTTTACCCATATGCCTTTGCTATTGTTTTATCTGAAAACAAAGACAATTGGTTTTGGTTTCTGGATAATCTTCAACAAGTGGTCGATGATCGTCCGATAGTTTTCTTTAGTTGATCGTCACGAAGGACTTCTGCAGGGCATTCCAAGAGCATTTCCTGGTTCATATCACATCTATTTCTTTTACCACATCAAGTGCAATCTCCCTATTGGAAAAGGTGATGTGAATTACAATGTCGTTATTGATTTGTTTTACAAAGCTGCTTACTTTTACACAACAGCGAACTTTGAAGAAGCTTTACGGGGCATGCATGCAATTGGTTGTGGACATGTTGCTAATTATCTCAGGACCATTCCAAAGGAGAAATGGGAAAATGCATTTTTCCCTGTATGCAGATATGCTGCCCACTCTTCATTTATTGCCGAGTCATTCAGTAGCTGGATTCTTGAGTTCAAAAAGCTGCCTGCTTTTGCTCTTCTCGATGCGATACGGTGATTTTTATGTTTAGTGCTTCATTCATTTATTTTTTACTGTCGTACACATGGATTTGCTTGATGTGTACATACTTGTACACATGTTATATCCGTGGTTCTGCAACTGTGTGTACATTGTTGTACACATGGATTTCCTTAATGTGTATATTGTTGTACACATGTTTTATCTGTATTTCTTCTATATCATGTTTTGATTTTATGTTTTGTGTTTTTATTATCTTAGTTTGAAGGTTATGCAGATGAATTCTAAGAGAAGGGTAGAAGGTCTTGAAAATTTTAACACTAGGCTCACTCCCGTATACGAGGATTTACTAAACGAGAACATCAACATTGGTCGTACTTGGACTGTTGTTGAGTCTATGGAAATATTGTATGAAGTCAGGTCTCCCCGCACTCATTCTGTAGATCTGTTGGAGAGAACTTGTACGTGTCACAGGTGGAAAGTAAATGGTTTTCCCTGCGCACATGCTTGTGATGCCATTCAATCTACAAGGGAGGACTCTACTCATTTGTTGAGCCATACTTCACCACTGAATTGTACAACATGACATACCAAGAGATCATCTTGCCAATCCCCAATTATGACAAGCCGCAGTCTTATGATCCTAGTGATAGGATTATTATTCCTATTCCTGTGCCTCAACCCGCTAGACGAAGAGAATAGCGTTTCAAGAAGGCTTGGGAGAAGCAAAAGAGGCCTATGATGTGCACAAAGTGCTTCACTCTTGGTCACCACAACAGAGCTACATGCCCCATGCCTTGATGCTTTTTATTATGTTTGATTTGTTTGAAAGATTCTATGTTTTTTGGTTTTTACTTTTGGTAATGTCTTTTCATTTTTCTATTCATGGATAATTAGTGTCAGGATCCGTGTACCATTATGTACACCTTCATGTGCACTTCACTTTTCTTACCTGTCTTTTTACATGTGTAGCATTATGTACACCTTGCTGTACAATGGATGCTACTAGTTTATTTTGTTTAGTAATATTCTATCTTTTCAGTTCTAATGCCAGTAATTAGTTTTTATTTATGTTGTTCAATGATTGATACTAGGTTATTACTTTTTCTATTTTATGTTTCTGTTAGTACATGTGTACCATTATGTACACCTTCATATACCATTGCCTGTCAGATTTTCTACTCTATCAGAAACTGTGCACAATCATGTACACCTTAATATTTCCTAACCTGTAATACATACCTTAGTACTGACACAAGTCTATTTTCAAAACATCAATATTGAAACTAATAAAAAACATTAATTCAAGGTCTTTATAATAGTGATAAGTCTTAAACGGAAAGTTGAAAACTGAAATTTAAAAATTTGTCTGAAGATTAAAAATGTTTAGAAGAAATTCAGAAAGTGATCTTGAATGAAGATTAAAAACTCTTCTTCCTCTTCAATGGTTGCTTTTCTGTAGTCTTGCGCCACTGATTATGCTCCTCGTCCTCCGCTACCATCCGGCTTTTGTCAACGTCTTGGTCACCAATTTTGATCTCATTTGCTGAAAAATGTCTTCGGCCCTCTGCTGACCTTTTTCCATACCTTTTGTTGTCTTCGTACTTCGTTTCATAAAGTAAGAAGTATATATTATAAAGTCCGGGTTGATTCCTTGTGAAGGGCATGGCATGATGTTTAATTCGTGCTCTTCTATAGGTGGGTGACCCTTCAATGCTCTCTTCTTGTTGAGTTCCACTTGTACCACATCTGCTAGTTGCTTTGCATCGTCTTGATATGACTGCTCATTCTCTGAATGTAACGAGTTATACCATTTCCATTCCTTAGCTTCGAAATCAAAATTCAAAAGCGACCAGTGCAATCCCATCCTCGTTCGATCTGTAGAGTGATTGATAGGGATTACAAGAACTTCCAGATTCTCAGGCATGTCCCGTATGAAATCAACCACAAGCTTTTGCACCTCGCTAGTGACATTATACTTGACATAGTACTGCAATTAATAATTTGTTAGAAAATAAAATTAATTAGGCTCACCTTAAGAATCATTACTTAATAGACTTGACACTCTCAGTCTAAACAATTAGTTGTCGTGTTGAGTCTGGGTTCAACTAACTACTTGACCGAGTATAGTCTCATACGACTCTTTAAAATCAACAGTAGTAGCATCATCTGCCTATTGATTTATACAGGACATCAATTATGTCACAAAGGCAATATTGTTTAAGGTTTTGGATGGCGGTCTATGACAAATCCGGTACCCACGCACTCATGAAAAAAAAAATCTAAGTCGTGATAAACATTGAGATAAAGAATGAATAAGAAAATATGTGGTAAAATAGTCATCTTAACAATGGGAAAAGGATTTTTACTTTGTTTTCCATATTTCTATTTTCAATACGTTTATCAATTGTTATGGGAGACCGGTGTGCTACTACTACCCTAAAGAGGCAACCCGACCTACTCAAAAAATATATTCAAATCTACACAAAGAATCCTCAATGTATTAGGTTAACAACAAAGTCTAAAAACTTGAACTTCATCAGTTCGACGACACCACCTACAATTATACAACCACCGTGATATCTCATTCTTTCTCCATGCACTTCCCTACGATCAACCTATCTCCTAATTTTTTGACCGAAACAACGCTCAAACAATCATTTTTTGGTTTAGATGAGTTTTGATCTCTTGAACTCAATTTACACCTCATTGTCATTTTATTTGTTTTACACCTAAAACAATAAGAAAACTAACAGAATAGCTAATAGGTTCCTTTTTTTCGGCAAACTTACATATTATAAATGACCTACGAGAAATAAGTGAGAAAAACTCAAAGAACTTGCAAACCCAGCTGAATGACAAGAGTCAATGCAGAGAACTCGGAAAAAAAAACAAACTAATACATTATCGTTTCAAAGAAATTATCCCGGGTTCCCAGTATAATGTCTAGACTAGTCACTTTTAATTTATTCGCATTCCTCTTCTAAATCTCTTGATACTTGCATTTCCAAATTCAAAAGTTATTTGATTCTTGCACTTCCAAATCGACTAAGAAAAGAAGGCAGGAATGAGAGGCCAAAGCAACTTCCCAACTGGATGAGGTAAATTAGGTCTCCACCTCTTGATGATGGGATCTGTACAATTAGGCAATGGACCTATGAAGCGCATTGCGTCCTCAAAACATTTCCAAATTTTAAACGAGAAGCTGCAACTGAACACAAGATATTCCATAGTTTCGCCATCTTTGTAATAAAGCAAACAATCGTTCACGAAAAGTTTGCGTTTCCTATAAAGGATGTCCATTATAGTAAGTTTTTTGTGGTACATAAGTCACATAATCCACTTTTATGTCCATTTTTGGTTAAGTCGTATTATGCCAAGTTGGAAACAAAATAGTTGATAGGTTGGTTGACATACATTTGGCTAAGGTGTACATAGAGTATATAACGGTGGATTTTGATCCTTTGTATGAAGATTTGAAGAAAATTATGCTGAAAAATTGTGCCATGAAGTCTCCATGTATTTTTTTTTCTTCTCTTACCCGTTATCATTTGACAAATTAGTTTCTAAATAATACGGGAAACATCTTAATATTTTATAAATTATTGTAGAATAGTTAACAACTATAATAATACTAGGGTTGTCTATGAATTCGGTTCTATCCGGATGCCATTTAGACCGGAAATCAGAACCAGACCTAGTTATAAAATATCAAATCTGGTCCTTAAATAAGTGGATTGAAAACCAGATCCGCCAAAAATTTAGCATACCCATCAATTCCGGATACTCGTTCGATATCAACAAAATTGTCAATAAAATTCCCCAAAACTTGATCTCTTTTTGGTTTGAACATATGATCCCCTCTGGCCCCTTGACAACACCCAAATTCAAGAGACGACACGTTAGAAGGAAGAAAACTGGTGGTATGTCCACTAGATGGACTGGAAGAACGGAAAGGAAATTATCCAAATCAAATTTTCGAAGCGTACACATGTCGTATTCTTTTGTATAGTATAGGCCGAACACGTGTCACGTAAAACAGATAATGAGTTGTACAAAGATCATCTCGTCAGTGTCGTCTTTGTCACGTGGGTTTACCTGAAGAGGCCGGCACCGCCCATTTTTGGAAAAGATTGATGAGGGACTTGTTTTTGATTTGATATCTTTTTTATTTGTTTTAGTGGTCGTTTGAATGGTTGTTCCACTAATACTCCCTTCATTACCTCATCGGAAACTTTAATCATCTTTTTAACTGATTTCATGATGACGTGACACTCCTGCTTTTTTCTTAGTGACCATAACGCCCTTCCTGGTGTACTTTCTTACTGCCAAACGGGGCTGGTAATATAATAATAAACAACCAAAAAGAATCATATATGATAGCTCCGAATCAGAACCATTACAAGGTTTACTTGTTAATAAACAACCAAGATTAAAAATTCTAGCATATTAACCAAACCAAACCAAACATTCCAGTTCGAGCCTGTAACAATGAACTAAGTAAAACGGCATTGTGTGTTTTGTTACATAAAAAACTAATTTTATTAGTAAGAATGCATACAAATTGTTTACCATGAATTTCAAAGGATTTTGAAACAAAGATTCCAACCTACATAGCCTGTGATTATTACTGTAACATTTATTGCTAATGTTGTTTTAATAATAAAAGTAGCTCATGCAACTGGAGTTATTCCTAATTAAACAGAGATGGCTCGGAGGTGCTCCAGGTTCCCACCACCCCGAAATTCTAAAGCTTCCCTTAAAAAGCCTTTTTTTTTCCCCAAGAGTCCTTTTGAAACAATTTTTTTTTGTCTTTCCGTCCTACTGTGCATTATCGGAGACTGAGTCTGACTGATGTGCTTCCGAATAGTAGGAATGGGCACTTTTAGTTTACCTTTCATATAAAAAGTTGGTAGGATGTATTGCACAGGGGCAATAATGACAATTTCACTTGTTTCCTTTTCACCAATAATTGTGCGTCTCACAAAGAACCCGTTTTATAGGGTAAAACATCGCCAGGTTGGTATACGTAAAGAGATGCATGTAGCTGCACACTGTAGGAGTGATGTTTATGGGGGGAGATTATCCATATTGACACGCGGCAAGTTCATATCTAGAACGTAGGTCCCAACTGCACACCGCGCACACACCACCAAAAATGTCCTTTATGCTCCTCCCTCTTTTTCCTTTTTTTTTTTTTTTTTTTTTTTTTTTTTTGATCAGACCTTTCTTTTGTTCTTCTGTTCGTTTTATTAGTTTGATTTCATGTCAGACAGCTAACAATCACTTTAGATTTTCGTTGAAACACGTCTCCATAACTTGAATTACTCTTTTGTCCCCATACTGTTTATTTTCTTTCTTTTTCTCGAATTTTCTTTGTTAAGACTTCGATTGTGGAAGCAGAAGACTTGAAGCTGAAGCTTGTACAAGCATTTTCAATGACTAGTTGGTTAGGTCAATGTTTAATATGCATGAATGAGTGAATTAGTAGTCATATCATATACTTAATAAAGAATGGAGTCAGTAGCTAGTCATGTATGTTAATCTCAGGCATCACACGGTTTTTGTAAGTAATTTAGAATTAAGATACTACAAAGTATTGAGTAAGAGGCTTCAGTGTTGACTAGTTAGTAAGACCGTCCACGATGGATATCAATCATATATTTGGAAGCACAGCGGAAATAAATAAATTTGGCAAATGCGCATTTGCCAAATTTGATCTAGCATCCTTTTGAAGTGAACCGCTTAATTATTTTGTCAACATTTTTTTTTGTGTGGTAAAATGGTATCTCATTGTTAATTTAGGGTACCAAATTATTTAGGAGTGTATCAATATGCATATAGGACAAAATACATATTGGTAAGGCATTGATATACTCCCAAGTAATTTGGTATCCCTGTTAGCCTTACTCGTTATGCTCAAATAGTTCCCAAGAAAGCTAAAACCAATTATAGTTCAGCTTTTTCTATTTTTATGTCGGGAAAAATATCGTTTGGTCCTTTTTAAATGGGTCCATGTCAGTTTAGTCTTTTGGTCAAACGCTTTTATTGTTTGGTCCATAATTATTTAAAAATATTAAACTGATAAAAGTACCCTTCCGTGTGAATTTTTACTTATTTTCTTATAGCAGTTCATTCCAGAAATAAAGTCCATATAAAAACCTAAAAAAACAGACTTCATTCCAGAAATGAAGTCCATATAAAAACCTATACAAACCAGACTTCATTGCTGGAATGAACTCCATATAAAAACATCAGCATCATCATCTTCATCTTCAACAACAGCAGCAGCAACAAAGAACTTCATCAAAATTCATCGTCGTCATTCATCTTCAACAACAGCAGCAACAAAAAACGACGAAAAACACCCAAATCTTCATCTTCTTTATCAATTTCAACAACATCATATTCATCGACGTCTTCAACATCATCTTCATCGATTTCATCATCTTCATCGTCGGCTTCAACAGAAACAACAATATCATCGTCTTCATCTTTTTCTTTATCAAGACAGCAACAGAAAAAACTCTAAAAAACAGAGTTCATCTTCATCTTCAACACAAGCAGCAGCAACAACATGAGATCGTCGTCGTCTTCATCAAGTAGATCGAGTTCGTCATCGTCTTCAACATCAAATCTGATCAAATCATTAAGAGAAAATAAATAAATAAAAAAAGAGAGAAAAGTAGATCTGAAAAAGAAAAGAAGATGAGAGAGAAAGTAAATCTGAGAATGAGATATTTTCTAGTAATTTTGGTATATACGTGGTCACCCTAGGACCAAACCATTATTTTCTATGACCAAACAATAATATAAGTGTATTTCTGCCACCACACAATGAAAATTACATCATCCATGACATCATCCTAGGACCAAACCATAATTTGTAGGACCAAAGTATAATATATTTTCCCAAATAGGATCAAACAGACACATGACTGAGTCAACTGGATAGACTCTCTATAATATATTATTCCTAGGACCATATGATTGGGTCTGCCATCATGGATGCTCTAGGTAGCCATGCATGCATAGTATTTACTGAGGTACATTTTCAAATCCCCAATATATTTCAGGCCAATCGGCAACTTTCCAAACAACACCCTACATAGTAGGTTAGTACTTAATCAATTTGAAGTTCTAAAAATGTCCAATTCCAAAGTTAATTAGTTTGTTAAAATCTATGAAGCGTGAATCATCAGCCTAAGCATGCACGGATTGAACATTAAAAGCCTACCAAGCTATGCAGCTACGTATTGACCTTCCGTGCCTAACTTCGATCTACAGATACTCCGTTCCGTGCCTAACTGTTTTTGCTTAGGGAGACAGGTGCTTTTTTAGGCTAGTAGTCGACCTTTAATATGGTTTATCGACGTACAAGAATTTCTAATGAAAGAGATAATGGTTACAAAGTTATAAATAGAAAATGCTTGGGGTAGTTTGGTAAGAATAGATAGTACTTACTTTCCCTATTAATAAGGGTTCCTCTCCTCCTCGCATTAATTCTTCCACTCACCAGTCATTAGTTGCATCTTTCTCTATCCTTACATCATCTTCTTTGCCAAGCTACTTGAACTACTGTACTACTGTTTACTAGTCTTCCCTTCTCCTCCATCACCAGATTTAGGTACTCTCTCTCTCTCTCTCTCTCTCGATTGTCACTAACCATGCATGTGGATGAAAATGCTGTAAACATAAATACAAAACCTAGCTAGTGTTATCTATCTATATTTTCAATAATCAAAATGGGTTGATGAAGAAAAAAGAAGATGCATGATAAAAGATCAATTGGAACGTGGTTCATTTTTTTCTCGTATGTCTTGTAATTTTGTTCCTGGTTTCTTCTTTCCTTCAAGAATTGTGTATCGAATGTTTTGCTTTCTCTTAATTTTCTTGGAGAAACTATTGATTCTAATTAAATTTCTTGTTTTCAATTATATACTATAGATAGACTCTAGAGATATATCTACATGTATGTTCAATCAATTGAGTCCTCATTTTGGAGTATTCTCATAGTACATTGATCATTTCATCATGTAATAACAAAACCCAATTGCCAAACTAGGGGAGCTAGAGTAGCTATAATTAATTAATGGTGGTATAATAATTTAGTGCCATGCCTATTATCTCTGTAATAAGTGTGGGTATAAATGAAACATCAAAGTACACGACTCCATGTCCATATTTACCTACCAGCATACCTAAGAAGTTTTCTGTCTCCACTGAAAAACAGTTTATTATTCAGTCTTAAGAATTCATACACACATGTTTATGCTGTATCATAATTTTGATTATAGGTTTAAATTTTGTGATTCTTGTGGGCGAGGAAGATCATGGATACGACATCGACTTATCATAATTTAGGTTTGGGAAGGACAAGATCTGAACAATTGGAAACATCAATCATAAGGACGCCAAGTCAAGCCAGTTTGAGTGAAGCCAGTGATGGTGGCTCAACTACTCTAGCTAGGAAGACGAGCTTGGGGAAATTACGATCAGTGGGAGCTTCACCAGGGCGTAGTAGGACTCACATAAGGAAGACACGTAGCGCTCAGCTGAATTTGGCTGAGTTAAGTGGTGGTGCTGGTGCGGCTCTTAGCCGAGCTTCTAGCGGCAGCTTGGGATTTTCCTTCTCTTTCACTGGCTTCACTGTGCCTCCTGAAGACATCGCCGATTCACAAGCTTTTAGCGACGAGGATATACGTAAGTCAGTTATTCACATTTAGAAACTTTACTTTTTTTTAGTACTAAGTTTCTATGATAATTTACCTTATCTTAAAACTAATTTACCCTCCAGTATGAATGATTGGCATACTGGTTGGCCAGACTAGCTCCTTGAGTAACTCGAACTTCTTTCGTAGACTTCTTAAAACAACGAAATATTTTGAGATAATAAAATAAATGAAGTAAGCTTTTGGTATATAAATTGTTTGGATGATGGCTAAGAACAGATATTTGGAATTGCATCCAATCAACAAAGTAAATTCTCCAAAAGCATCATCGTGAATGGAGTTTACTTGTGAAAAGTCGCATGATAGCGCCATTATGAGGTAGACTAGGTGTAAACTTAGAATGTTAATGTGGGTAAGATGGTGGTGTTGATTGTGGAAGTGAAATTCACAACAGCATGGTTACTAAAATATTCCCGGAGTTGCTATTTCTTGACGATCCACGGAAAAAGCTGTAGATTTTTGGCGGGAAAAATTGATTTTGAGGTATTCAAGTTGAACTTTTGCTAGTTCTCAAAAATTAATTAAAATAATAGAAAGAGAGAATAGTAAACGTAGAAACAGATGGAGACTTAACGATATCCATATGCAAAGAGATAGTTAGTCATATAGAGAAGTTAACGCCAAAGTCTTGACGGTATTGAAGGTACCCAATTTTTTGGTTCAGAGATGGGTACCACGGCACCCAAATCTTGTCATCAGAGATTATGGACAAATAGTAGAAGTTCGAAATTAGGGGAGTTGGGACCGCACCACGACTACCGGTCATTCTGTTCTGTCAATGATGTATGACAGAAAGTAGAAAATTGGGCTAATGTTATGTAGTACCTTACCTTACTGTCCCATTTGGACCAGCATAACTGTAAGTCAGTATTTAGGACACCTCTTTGATAGGTCAAAGTCCCATTATCTGGACCACATGATCGAATCATATCCGTCTGATCAGCCATAATGTGAATGGATTTGGACAATTATAGGGCTGTAGTTTTCGAGTTAGATGTTGACTTAAGATGACCGGGAAATAGTATCTATTTCGTTCTTGTATACCATAGTTTGGTTCCACCAGAAAGACTTTTCGTGTACCTGATTTGGGTTGAAAGATATCGATCAAGGTTAATGTTTTTGACTTTATATGGTACTAGGATGAAAATGTTTGCTACTTATATGAGTCATATGATTCCATCTGCTTTTAGGCATTCATACGAAAAACTGATAGTAACTGGAACCAGTTTAAATCTGGTTACCACTTCAATCATTGTTTCCCGGGCTCTTTTATATCCGGTTGCGTAAGAGTTTTAAGTTAAAGAAAACATGAAGCCTGACTCTTCATCCTTTCTTATCATGATGTCGCATAAAGGTGAGATAGTGGAATGTTCCTGATTGTTTCGGAGATTTGGTTGATTCAGTTGGTTAAAGTTCAGACATTGTCTGTCTGAATTCTTATGCATATATACCTGGAACCAGTAGTATTCATGATTCTGTCTTTGGTACTTGCAGCTGAAGATATTGAAGCTGGTGTGACCAAGAAGGTTCACATGGAACCCACCTTGCCGATACATTTGAAGGTAAAACTAAGAACCAAATTTAAATTGCGAATTATATTTCACTGCTTTAATTTTCAATACTTGGGTACAGGAATCAGAATTTTCTAGAATTTCAGTATCAGAAAAGAACAAATTGTAACACTATGAAGCAATTGCTTACCCATTTAAAATTGGCATTGGAGAACTGGTAAGCCATTAACCGGCTCATAGGCGACTGTCTGATAATGTTACTTCTTTCCCCCTAAAATGAATAACAGTTCACAGATGTTACATACAAAGTGATTATCAAAAAAGTGAGAACAACAGTTGAGAAGGATATACTAAATGGGATTACGGGTTCTGCAAGTCCAGGTGAAGTTTTGGCTCTTATGGGACCTTCAGGGAGTGGAAAGACGACACTTCTTAATCTGCTCGGTGGGAGATTGAGAGACCCGTTGACTACAGGAGGTTCAATTTCCTACAATGATCAGCCATATTCCAAGTCTCTCAAGCGCAGGTACCTGCCTTATATATATGCTTGCACCTGTTACTCTAGCTTAAAACCTGTATAAAACAGCAAAATCATTAATGACTAGCGTTGCAGCTAGTTTAAAAGGTTTTAAAGTCGTGTAGCAGCATCTGTAGTAAATTAAGCCTTACATTCAGTTGCGTGAATTTGGCATGTTATAACATCAAGGACTTGTCAAATGCAAATAAAACTCTGTACAAAAAGGACCAATATTATTTTGTAAAGTTGATTTAGAGTCTAACTCAAAGCATATAACAGGATCGGATACGTGACTCAAGATGACGTTCTGTTTCCTCACCTTACAGTGAGAGAAACACTGACATATGCAGCTCTTCTAAGGTTGCCAAAGACACTGTCGAAACAGGAAAAGGAGGAGCGAGCCATGGACGTTATTTGTGAACTTGGACTTGAGAGGTAATTTTATTTTACTTGATATCACAAATAGATGACATAACCCAAGTCGATCACCCAAATACCAACAAGCAACTGAGGAAAGTAACCGTGTGTAGGTGCCAAGACACCATGATAGGAGGCTCCTTTGTCCGAGGAGTTTCAGGTGGCGAGAGGAAGAGAGTGTGCATTGGAAACGAGATTATAATCAACCCTTCCCTTTTGCTCCTTGATGAGCCTACCTCTGGCCTGGATTCAACAACAGCCCTAAGGATTGTACAGATGTTACATGACATAGCTGAGGTACGTTTAGTTAGTCACACCTTCCAGCATATTCAATTCAAGAAGGATGTTGAAAAGTCATTAAGTTTGAACTTTATATGACCTTTAACTATTTTTGAGTTATAGCATTAACGATTGTTTTGAATCTTATGACAGGCTGGGAAAACAGTGGTTACCACAATCCATCAACCATCCAGCAGACTATTTCACAAATTTGATAAACTGGTCCTACTCGGAAAGGGGAGCTTACTATATTATGGGAAGGCATCAGAAGCAATGGACTATTTCTCATCCATAGGGTGTTCACCTCTTATAGCGATGAATCCAGCAGAATTCTTGCTAGACCTTGCAAATGGGAATGTAAATGATGTTTCTGTACCATCAGAATTAGAAGATAAAGTTGAGATGGGTAACTTGGAAACGCAAACTAGGAAGGGAAAGCCTTCACCAGCAATTGTACATGAGGTAAATTTTTGATGGTATCGAATATGTGTTAGGAGAATCAAGCCCTACATCTAGAACGTTTCTAGTAACTTAAATGACACTGAAAAAAGCAGGTCTAAGAATGCCTCATTCCTGTTTCCTACTTCCTCTTACAACGAATCTATTCACAAAAACACAGAAGGTGTGAGAGACAAGAGACGTTTATTTTATAGGAATCCCATTAAGAAAAATAGCCTTCTGGTCTGATGTGTGTTCTTATACATGCTGAACTATACAAAGTAGTTCTTGTAGTGAGCAATAAAGAGCAAGTTCTAACTATGGTTGGTGTTAAATAAAATACAGTACCTGGTAGAGGCTTATGACACTAGAGTTGCTGACAAAGAAAAGAAGAAACTGATGGTACCGGATCGCATCGACGAAGATTTGAAATCGCAATTGGCTTCTCCAAAGAGAGAGTGGGGAGCAAGCTGGTGGCAACAGTTCTCCATTCTATTCCGAAGAGGTCTCAAAGAAAGGCGGCATGATTACTTGAGCTGGTTAAGAATAACACAAGTTATCTCCACTGCAATTATCTTGGGTTTGCTATGGTGGCAATCTGATACTAGCACCCCCAAAGGCCTGCAGGATCAGGTAAGAAACTTGAATAGTGTACTGCTAGTAGTCCTGAAATATAATCATCAGATACATTGGATCTAGAAAATAGAAAGAGATTCCAAACCTAATTTCTTTGTTGTTTCCTACATTTGCAGTCTGGATTACTCTTTTTCATGGCAGTCTTCTGGGGATTTTTCCCTGTCTTCACTGCAATATTCACATTTCCCCAAGAACGAGCAATGTTAAACAAGGAACGAGCAGTTGACATGTACAGATGCATACTTCATTGCTAGGACCACTAGTGATTTACCGCTTGACCTCTTCTTACCCGTATTGTTCCTTCTTGTCGTGTACTTCATGACGGGTTTGAGACTAAGTGTGGGTCCTTTCTTCCTGACCATGCTTACGCTGTTTCTTAGTATCGTAGCTGCTCAGGTATGACTTTCTTCACTTACCTGATTACCATGCCATTAAACAGGAGAACTGTCAGCTATATTTTTCTTCCAAATATGGATCACTAAAGTGGACGGTGTGATGGCAGGGACTCGGACTAGCTATTGGTGCTACACTGATGGATGTAAAGAAGGCAACAACTCTGGCTTCAGTTGCTGTAATGACCTTCATGTTGGCGGGTGGGTTCTTTGTGAAGGTATGCATTTACATTCGTTTCTAACTTTCTGAAAATAGTGTTTTTTTTTCTTTTAATATCCCTGAAAATAGTTAGTTCATCGCTGAACATAAGCAAACGGAAGCTTGATTAATCTCTGAGATTCATCTCAGGGTGACTGGTAAATCACATAAATAACAAAAATTTGGCTAATATTTTGCAGAAAGTTCCAGCATTTATATCATGGATCCGCTATGTTTCTTTCAACTATCACACTTACAGGCTTCTTATCAAGGTTCAGTACGATCATATTACGCCATCTGCACATGGAATGGAACTGGACAGTGGTTTGACTGAAGTCACTGCCATGGTCACCATGGTTATTGGATATCGCCTGTTAGCTTATCTTTCTTTGCGGCGAAATAAGCTCCACTCTGCTTAAGATTCTGTAAGCAAAACTACAGTATCAACAGACAACAGAAGGGATTCTGTGTTTCAACATTTCCACTGGCCGATAACATCTTACGGAGGGTTACTACTAGTTCAGAAAACAAACTCTAGATAAGAAGAACGATAACTTGACAAGTCTACAAGATTCCCTGATCTCATCATCATTGTAACTCAGAATCTCGTACTACTATACTGGTGTAGTTGTAGAAGAGTAACCGAGTAATCTTATGGTTCCCCTAGATATGCTATAAATTTTGTGAGTGTAAAGAAACCTGAGGACAATATCACTGCTGTCTAATAGAGCTAAAGATGGATCTTCTATCATCATCTATGTAATGCAAACATGAATTATTGAATTCCAGATGCAACTTGAGAGGATAAGCAACTCTAAAACATTTATATATCTAACAGTGACAAATAAGCCAAAATAGACAGCATATAGATGTCAAACAATCCAAAGTAGACAAAGGCGAGCAACAAACTACAGAAAACGATCACATTTTATTTATAACCGGGAATAATTTTATTGAAAAGCCAGAGGCAGAAGACTTGCAGTAAACACGTGTATAGAAGACTACGCTGTACTTACATTTATAGAAAGTTTAAAAGCCTGTACAAGAACCTACGTGTTCTATCTGATGCTTGGTAGGAGTTACCTCTGCTTATAAGACGGCTATGTATTCTCGGCACACCGGTATCATGGCTGGAAGCAGCCATAAAATGTGGTTTATGTAATCTGTAAAAGTATCTGACTTCTCATTTATGTTGCTAGGCCATTTACAAGAGACTTGTTATAAAGCATGTATTCTTCATGCCATTGACCTAAACCAGCCAAGAAGTTTAAGTAAGGCGGCATCTAATATCGGGGAATTCTTCTCGAGCCCTGAAAAAGGGGAAGATAAATAAATTCAACCCACTGGTGGCCTAGATTGCTTTGTAATGCTGCTAGCGAAAATCTCTGCTACGCGCTTAGCAATTACAAATTAGACAGGCTTTCAAATACTGCTTACCCATATCAGCAGCTACTCGATGAGCACACATAATCCCTGAAAAGGCCACAGCTATGACACCTTGTCCTGGAAAGCAGCTATCCCCAACACAGTAGAGCCCATCTATAGCCTGCGGTATCCCAGAAACACGCCACCGGTGATAATTAGAATAAGAGGTAGTTATCTTGCATGTTGAAGCTGAACATAATTAATTGCAGTTATCTTGACTTACAGTCGTATTGAATGGCATCCCCAATAAGCCTTTAGGAATTTTACGTGGCATTGGTCCATATGTACCATCATCTCGAGCAAGGAAGCGCCTATGCGTCTTGGGTGTCCCTACCTGCATTAACCAACAATTTATAAAAAGGAATCGCAACATGAAGCTAACTAAATAAATGGATCATTGTCAACAAGAACCCTTAACACAACCGAGGATAAAGAATAAAGAAACGAAAAGGGATAGATAGGAAGAATAGCTGTTAAATATGAAACTTGCCGGTTTATTTAACCGCAGCTTAGGTATCCAAGTGATCAAGTTTCAAGGCTTGATATATTGGCAACTATCCCTGCTCAATGACAATGCCTAGTGCCCATTCGAAGATAACCTTAAGCTAAGGGCATACCTCTCTCTCCCTCTATTTGTTCACGTTCGTCAATATTCTTGTTTCATAATGCTTTCCTACAGACAAAATGAAGTAACGTAGCCAGTTTCTACCTCTTTGAAAACAATGGCTGATTTAAGCCCTGGAAAAAGTTTATTTTCCAATCTACTGATGATTTCATCTGCCACACTTTCCTTCTTTGCATCATAGTCTCTCTGGGGAAGTCCCTGATCAGTTAAGAAACCACTTTAGTAATCAATGCTAGAGTTATTCGAGAACTCCATTTAACAACTTAGATATGACTCATAAAAACGAAATAAAGGAAACAGCTTAAGATAATCCGAAACAAAAGATATCCTACTATAACGAAAGACAGCTTCCGATTGTACTATGATGATAGCAGAACCTCACCTTCCAGTCCTCAATACAAGATGTTGTGAATATGTGAAGGATATGATGTCCTTTTGGAGCCAAGGATGAATCAAGAACAGTTGGAATGCTCAAGAAAATGCTTCCATATGGCTTTTCTAAGCTGGTCCAGTCATCCTGCAAAACTCCACAAAAATATGTAAAGGTGAACACTGCGCTCTACAGACTACTACGCTGGATACAATCGTTAAGACACAGATTGCTACTCCTATAAACATATCCTACTACCTCAAGAACGAAATGGTGGCAATCTGTGTCTGACGGCAACACTTCTGCTTTAACCGCCATGTGGATGGAAAGAAATGACGGTGCTTTGACATAAACTTTCTGGAATTCTTCCTCCTCCTTTGGAAGCTCATTTCCTTTCAAAAGCTTTCCTACAATAATAAGTAATCCGGATTAAAAACATCTCTCTTATGTCTCTGCCAAAAAATGATAAAGACAGTCATAATTTCAGTCGCTTTGGCCAACCCAACCAATTTATGTTGGAGTATTTAACAGTAATTAAGTTTAGCTTTCAAGTGCTTTTTGGATGTTCAGTCAATTTAAGGTGGACGAAGCTACATTCCATGATCAACTTCCCGTGTTGGTTGGTATCCGATCAGACACCCATTATGATTTTCAGTGTCCAGTGGGAAAGGACAAAAATGAAATATAGGAACTCACAAATCAAAATAATCTATGGTGATATCATGTTATAATGATATTAACAATGCCAAGCACTTCCAAGACTCACCAAAGGTATCCCATCTAGTTGCATTTGATATGATAGTTTTTGCAAATAGCTCTCTTCCATCTGAAAGTTTAACTCCTACCTGAAAAATATAGACTGTAATAGCATAAGCGAGGAGCCAAAACATACTTCCAGATTTATAGTGCCTAGGTAATCAACAGCCTATAGAAACCTAAAAGATCTCAGTGCTAATAGAGAGCATTGAGCCACTTACAGCTTTTTTACCCTCAAGTATAATGCTGGTAACATTTGCCCTGTACATTATATTACTTCCCTTATCAAGAAGGCCTTTGGCTAAGGATTTTGCAATGCCGCCTACACCGCCAACAGGGTAATTGATTCCACCAAAATGCCTGTCACACAACACCTGGAAAAGAGAGTGGATAAGAAGCAATGTAGGCCACAAACATGAAGGCCTTAAAGGCTTAGGGTAATAACAAGACTACCATGCTCGCATTGATCATCGGTGTCTGCAAAGCATTAACTGTGCTCACAATAAAACACTGCAGAAACACCATACAGTTAATCATTTGTGAAAAGAGAAAAGCAAATCTCCAATTTTATCAACTACTAGTCCAACCCAGAAAAGAGTTAGTATTATAGATTACCTCGGCATCTATGAAAGATAACAACTGGGGATCTTGTATGAACTTTCGTGCAATGGCTCCAGCATTTTGAGGCAGATAATAAGCTGACACACGAAGACATGATCACGTATTTTGAGTTCACAAACTTCAAAAGCACAGGAAACCTTCAGATATGCAAAGTAAATTGAAAATAGAGAGGGGAAATCGTAAACAGGGCTGTGCTCATGAATAAACGAAAACCAAGTACTCCGAGACTCCTCCGCAAGGGCACTAGGAGACTAAACATATTATGCATTTGATCAGAAAATATTGAACACAAAATGCACATTTATGTTTTGACAATTCTCTCCATTCCAAAGAAAGTAAATTGTATAAGGGGTAAGGGGTTTAATAGGCACTTAAGCAGCCTTGCATATTGTATGCCACGGGTAGGCGTGGAACATTGTAACACAAACAAATCTCTAAGACTACAATGTTTTAGACATAATGACAAAAAACTTACGCATAAAGAACTTGACAATTGCGATATAGCTTAACACAGCAAGTAGAAGAGTACATACCAAGAGTCAAGCACTCGAGAGGCTTCTGGAAGAATTGTCCAAAAAGATAAAGTGGCTCCTCGAGGGACTTCAATTCCAATGAGTTCAAGGCATTAAATATCTGCATACATAAGAAGCTACTATGACTTAAAGGCTGTGGATATGGGGTAAAAGGCAAATACAAATTAATATTTCGGTAACTGAAGACAAACCTTCCAGCATACACCATAAAATTTATTTATCCCCTCCTTTTCATGAGGAAATTTATTAGTAAGTTCCGTGATAAAGTCATTGTATTCTCTGTGTACTAGAACAGACAGATTATTAGGTAGATGAAAATGAACAGTCGTCGGGTCTGGTATCACTTCCATCTCACACCCTACTGCTGCCAATGCCCGAGTTATCAAATTCAAATTACCCTGTCCATTAAAATAAAGCTCAAACATTACAACTGTCTCATAATTAACGCACTGCGAAACAACTCAAAAACCAAAACGAAAATTCACTAATTTGATAGAAACAATTACCTTATCGCTGAAACCAAACATGACAGATGATCCAACATCAAAAGTGTATCCATCTTTCTCATAATAACCAGAACTTCCACCGGGAATTACATACTTTTCCAACACTAAAACATTAGCTCCTTTTACAGCTAATTGTGTACCAGCAACTAATCCACCAATTCCAGAACCAATAACAATAGCATCATAAGTCTCTCTCTTTTCATTTCCACTATCACTACTACTTACATTTTTCTCCACACTCAACACTGATTTCGTCGTCCCTCCTCCAGTTCTCCTTTGCCTCTCTTTCAGTTTACCTAATTTCTTTCTCCTTTGCAACTCAAAACCCTCAAACCGTGTTAAAGAAACTGATTTAGAATAATTTGGTGTGAGACTACTGAATTCTAGGGTTTTGTGATGAGGAACGGAGTGGAGACTGTGAATCAGAGCCATTGGTGGTGTTGATTGTGATAGAATCGCCATGTTTTTGTTCTTCTTCGAGAGGGGAGGTTTGGATTATATTTGAATTCGGTTTGAAATGATTCCAGTCCATGATTCCGCACACAGATGAGACAAGATTCCGGTGAAAAAGTAAAAAAATAAAATCAAGGGCAGTTTCCCTTGGACTTGACATCCGTGAAAAAGTTGAAAAATAAAAGTAGGAAATACACGATAGTCCAAGAAATAATATATTACGATGAGTCTAATCCAGTTGACTCAGTCATGTGTCTGTTTAGTTTTTTTTGAAAAAATATATTATAATTTTGTCCTATAAATAATGGTTTGGTCTTAGGGTGATGTCATGGATGATGTAATTATCATCTTGTAGTGGTAGAAATATCTTTATATTATTGTTTGGTCCTAGCATATAATGGTTTGGTCCTAGGGTGACCACATATATACAAAAATTTAGTTGAAAATATCTCATTCTCATATTTACTTTCTCTCTCCTCTTTATTTCAAATCTAGTTTCTCTTCTCTCCATTTTCTTTTTTTTTTTCTTTTTCTTCCTGCTGTTGTTGCAGACAATGAATCTTGATTGAAAGATTTGATCTGCTACTATGAAGACAACGAAGATGATGAAGACTTTGAGATCTGCTGATGTTGAAGACGGTGATTGATTTACACACTTTTTATAAAGATTTGTTGCTGAAGAAGATGAACAATGGAGTTTTTTAGGGTTTTTCTTCTTTACTGGTATTGATGCTGCGATGATGATGTTGAAGTCGATGAAGATGATGAAGGCGATGAAGTTTTTTGCGTTTCTTTTGTTTGTTTTTTGTTTTACTGATGTTGTTAAAGATGATGAAAACGATAAATATGATGAAGACGATGAATACGATGTTGTTGTTATTGCTGCTGTTGAAGACGTCGAAGAAGATGATGATGACGATGTTGTTCATTTTTACAAATGAACTCTGTTTTTCTCAGGAGTTCATTTCTGGATTGAACTCTGGTTTATATGTTTTTATCAGGAGTTCATTTCTAGAATGAACTCTGGTTTATATAGGTTTTTATCAGGAGTTCATTTCTGGAATGAACTCTGGTTTCAAATAGGTTTTCCGAAAAATCAAGTAGAAATTAATAGGAGTTCATTTTGACGAATGAACTGCTACAAAAAATAAGTTGGAATTAATACGGAAGGATACTTTGGTCCATTTAATATTTTAAATAATTACGGACCAAACAATAAAGGCGTTTTCCCAAACGACTAAACAGACATGGGACCACCTAAAAATGGACCAAACGGTTATTTTCCCAAAATAAAACTAGTACAACGGTTGCAACGGTGGGAGGGCGACCGAAGAAGAATATGAAGATAGTATGCGATTACTCTCATCCCATTTCAGAAAAAGTGATACTTTCGCTCAGTTTGAAAAGGCGAGGATACCCAAATATACCACAAGCTAAAACTTTTCCTACCTTTAAGTTCTTTCTCCGAAAGTGATTGTCTATGGACTGAGTTGAGACAATACAATTAATCGATTTACACTTCTTGTGATCGTTTATGGATACGAGATCGAGACAACGCAACAACGAAGTATGTTTATTTGATACAAAGGTTCGGACTTAACCAAACACAATAGGATTGCTTATCAAGTAAATAGGAATTAACGTTTGTGTAATTTACTTTAATTATAATAAAACAATTATAATGCGGAAATATAAAGTAAATGACACGGCAAGATTTTGTTAACGAGGAAACCACAAATGCAGAAAAACTCCGGGACCTTGTCCAAAATTGAATACTCTCAGGATTAAGCCGCTACACAAAATTACACCTAACTTCGTATAGTTGAGACCAAGCAACTAAACCTATAGTTCACCTAGTTCCGTTGGTATTCCCACGCCTCCAACTTATAATAACTCACGTACTTGGAACAATTCCTTTGGTTCGTATTCCAAACAGTAAAGGAACAACAAATCTGTTTGGTATCAACTCTACTCAACCAAGTGATATGAGTCGGACAAAGGCTCTTCCGTTTATCTTAACATAAACTCCTTCGTCAGGTCCTTAGATATATCTTATGTTCAATTACTGAAGTAGTCGTTTAAGATTAAACCAACAACACTCTTAATCCAAAGAATTGTGTTGATGCCGATCTACTCAATTAATCAATCAATCCAATCTACCACAAGGATAAACCGATTATTAATTGGATCATCTTTTACCAAAACAAGTATTGTGCACACCAAAGATTATAAACCAAGTCAGATCTTCAATATATTCTTTGTCTTCAAATCTTCTTAAATCTTCAATAAAAACCTGCACACAATCACTTGAATCTCTTGTGATCAATCACGCATAGAACGGAGTCCGTTAACAATGGATTATCACAAGATCGTCTTTAAAACTAACAACAGTCTAAAGATCCCTGTCGAAACTCTGAACTAGTTTGAGTGAATCTTATGTCAGAAGATAAGATCCCCAAGCATAAACAAACTAGGTGCAATCAGATTTCAACCACCGTTAATCAATCAAATAAATCGAAAACAAAAGATAAAGCACAATTATCTAGTTTCCCACCAACGGTACACGCTAGAGTTTCTCAATCCCAAAGAAGACTTTAAACTGAGCGGGCGTAAGAAATTTCGCCTAATCAAGTTACTCTCCTCTCCGAATAGGAGGCTACACCAGTAACAACAACAAAAGAGGAAGTCTATTGTTACGAAGGATTAGTTTGCTATAAAGGAAAACTTCAAGTATTTATAGACAAGGAAGTTTGGACACCAAGGAATTTCCAAAACCGAAAATATTCTCAAGATATTCATTAAAGCACAAATTCGGTTTCCATGATTCCAGGAAATGCTCTGTCCAAAAATAATGATCGAAATCTCTCGGAAAATATAATTAGTAAACGCACATTACTAATTCTTGTATTTCCCTACAAAATGAAATTAATAACCTTAATTAAAAGATTCTTAACTTACTTATGTTTCGATCCTGGGATTTTCTTCCTTTAGCTAATAAGGAATAACTTGAACAATTAAAGAAATAAACATTCACAGCACGTGTTCAAAGTATGTCGACATCCTTACTTTGTAATTTCTCTTTCACACTTACAACCTTGAAACCGATTTGCCACACTTCCAAACAAGTTTAGAATTGGTTCATCTGACTTTCAAGAACTATGTGATTGATCAAACAAACATTCAATCACAATCATGGGTTTAACGGTTCTACCAAAACAAGTTTCGGTTCTACCTCCATGTGAGTAATGTGCATAGTCACACTAGCTTTCCAAAAATTCGGTTGACTAGGTACTAGGATCGGTTCCCCACATATATATGGTATCTAACTTATATGTGCCGCACATGTCCATAGGATCGATTCCCCTTTGCCTAAAAACGTGTTGCACATGTCCATATGATCGGTTCCCCTTTCTGCTATAAACCTTGCTGCACCTCATACAAGGATCGGTTCCCCTTTGTGATGTACTGCACCTCTTGCTAGGATCGGTTCCCCTTCTCCAAATTTGGCCGGACATAACACAAACCCGATCATACCATCTCAGGTGATTACTTAAGATCAGTTTCACTAATAAAAGTCATACCAATACATAAGTCAGGCCTTTGTGAATAGTTCTACCAAGAACACAAACAAGTTGTGAGCGGTTATACTCAATCACACATATTGGTTGTTCATAAGATATGCAATGAATAACAAAACCAATAACACCTGGCAATTTCATTTTCGGTTCACAAACAAGTTTATGAACTTACTTCCTTAGAACACATGTAAACATTGTTTCCTAGGATGAAATCCTCACCTCATACCCATACATTATCACAATAGCATCCAAATGATTATGGTGATGTCTTATCTACAAAGTTTAATGGTTAAGAAATAAACCTCGTATTGTATTCCTTAATACTATGTCTATCTAGAGTTCAAATATGCTTCACAGTTATGTTTTCAATATGCACGACTTGAAAGATACGGTAGGGAATGAAACCGTTCAAGTCAAATATCACTAACCTTGAGTGGAAGGATGATTGTTGTCGTTGTAGCTCCTTGCTTCTTCACATCTTCAAGTCTTCACAATACTTGTAATGTCTCATATCCTAATACTTTCAAGCTAACCTATACGAAGTTGACTCTAGTACATAATCAAGCGACTCTTAACATGAGTTTTGATTCACTAAAATATGACAACCAAACTTGACATACCAACGCTTGGTGGTTCAACCGAGCAATGCTCTAACAATATCCTCCTTTGTCAATTTTAGTGACAAAACTCTTACATCATATGGATAAACAAATTACAATAATTCATTACACATACACTTGATTCCCGAATCCAACAACACAGTAAAACTGCTTATACTCAATCCTTGAAAATGTCATCGTTGACATTATAATAACAAAGCTAATACCCCCCCTAAGGAAGATAGGTAGATATTCAATCCACATGTCTTTTTTATACCAATTTATATGGCATGTTACTCCTCCTTAGTCCGCGCTTTCACTCTTTCGTTAGATAAACGTTCAAGCACCACTGTTCCTTTCCTTAGGGAGACCAGTCAATATAAAATCAATGCCAGTATCACTTGTTTACTCCATATATTTCTCACCATTTTTGTCACAAAAATGACAAAGAAACGAAAAATAAAGGACAACACGAAAAGAATCTTACAAATCTTAATAGACTTGCAACCTGTAGAGTTAGGCACGAGGGTTCCACACATCATATTCTGATAACCAATATCAAAAACGAAACTACAAGTAGTTTTATTTTGATATGTTACCAAGGAAACAATTGTCTGAAACAATTTTTCCACTTTAGTTTAGCAAAACACAAATCAACTAAGCACCTTAGTCCCTTTGCTAAAACGATTGTTCAAAAACAACCTCTTAATTCGATAAGACCAAAATAAAGATAACTCTATTTTTCTCATCAGGTTCTAATTATCCATAAACTTAGACCTTTCAATTTTAAACAAGACAAGTACTAGGTTAGTTAACTAGCATTTCTTGTTAAGGTATTCGATTAGACTTGAATAACCGACACCTCACTTCGATAAGTCTAACTAAGATCAGAATTAACTTAGTTTCTCTTATCTGGAATCGAATTGGACTAAACAACTCATCCCGTACACCTTTATTTCGTTAAGCCATAAATAATTCATACAAACTAACATAAATCATCTTGCATAATTGTTCACTTCAAACGGAAGCAATTGAAACAATATAGACATTAAAAGCACCGCAATTGCACCGAAATTTTGTAAGTGTAAACAATTGATACCATACAAACACAAGATAATAATAGTTTTTCTTAATCGGAACCAATTGAATCACACACAACATCAATTGTACCGAAATTGTGTAAGCGTAAAAAATTGATACCAAACAATAAAGCAAGATAACAATAGTTTTTCTTAACCGGAACCAATTGAATCACACACATCCACACACACACCATGGAATAAACATCAATTGTACCGAAATTTTGTTAAGCAAAAGCAATAAATATATATGATATACACTCAGGCTTTTCATAAAAGGAAAACAATTAACTAACAAGATTGTTACCTCAAATTTCGCATCCACTTCTCCAATATGTTTGCATCTTCGTCCAGGGAGAATTGATATCGAAATATCATCATGTTGTCATCCTTATGCATAAACAAAAGAATAACAACAACCAACCTTTACCAGAGAAAGGTTGATGTTAGAGCATTGCTCGGTCGAACTCGCATGCGTTGCTATCTCAAGCATGTTTGTCAATGTTAGTGATCAAAAGTATAAGTCTTGATTTCTAGTCTATTATAGCTAAGTCTCGGACTAGGATATAAAGTGTAGTTGAGCTCAAGGACTTCATGGCGATTCATCATACAAGTAGAAGAACTACTCAAGGAACCGGTGGAACTTCTATACAAAAAGGTATGTGGAGACTTAAACTTATCTATCACTCAAAAGTCTATCTACTCTATCTCCTACTCTTTGAGACAAGAAGTCGTATGCTATATATATAGACTTTGATTATACACATTTGGTATTTAGAGCCGAGTATACCTCGCCTATCTATATCTCGAAATATGTGTTGGCAAGCTTTTCGCTTCGATCAAGTTTATATTTACCTAATGACTAAAGTCATGATATGTTTCAATCATCTTGAAAATTGCTTTGACGAGAAATGGTGTAACAACTGTATGACGTCCTCTAAGAATGTTTCAATGACTGAAATTAGAGTTTAGATTACATAACCAATGGTGGACATAAGCATTGTTTTGGAAACACATTTATGTATAAGTCCTATTCCTTGAACCAAAGTTTGCGAACTTTGTTGATCAAGAGAACCGGAAGAATGACGTGAGCCAAGTCCGCGAACTGCCGAAGTTCTCAAACCCGAGAATTTTTGCTGGAGTTGACAAACTATTTGCGTGAAGCTAAGTCCGCAAACTCATTCCGCGAACCCAGTACGCGAACCGACGAAGTTCTCATTCCCGAGAATTTCTGCTGGAGTTTGTAAACTCTGCCTGATAACTTAAGTCCGCGAACCTAGTCTGCGAACTTGAGAAGGTTATATATCTGAAGATGATTTCCTAACTTAAACTTAAAAAGACTAAGGAATGCAGTTTGCAAACCATGGCTATAAAAGTTCATGAACCGATTCAATTGAATCAAATCATCTTTGCTTCAATTGTGTCTTGTGTAGTACATGAGATTTCCTTGCAATTGAACAACTCTCTAACTAGTTCATCTTAAAGTCATTTGAACTAGTTATGGTAAAGAAGAACATGGTTGATATGAAATGCTCATATAGCTAACCATTTGGTTAACTATTATTGAACCAACAAGTGCATATATTTGGGTAAGTAACAAACCTAGAAACGTGCATTGTCAAGTGTGTGTGACAAGCTAGGTTTTCGATCTAACGGTTGACAAATATTAGCTTGAATCTAAATCATGTTTTCATCTAAAGTTGGATATCGATTTCTTTGTTACCAAGGTAACTTCATTGCAAACCCTGATTTGAAAGACTATATAAAGGAGACATCTAGTATTGTGCAAAACTAATCCCCACACCTTACGTATGATACTAGTTGCGTGCTAGAGTCGTTTCTCCTTTAACCTTTGGTTTTCTTCTTCTAAAACCAGGTTAACGACTTAAAGACTTCATTGGGATTGTGAAGCCAGACCGATATTATTTTTATAGTAGTTGTGTGATCTGATCTTGCATCTTCTATCGTACGATTATAGTAAGATTGATTGGCTTGAGATTGGTATCTCCGATAGGAAAGATATAAAAAGTAGTCACAAACATCTTCGTCACATTGTTTGTGATTCCGCGACATCTTGTTTCGCTACCATATGATTAAGATTGTTGTAGGTGATTAATAACTCTAGACTGTTCTTCGGGAATATAAGACCGGATTATCAATTGGTTCCTGTTCACCTTGATTATTATCAAAAGACGAAACAAAACCTTTAGAGTTTATATGTGGGAGACAAATTGATCCTTTGATAGACTTGTCTGTGTGAGACAGATTTGTTTATTGTCAAAGCCTGCGATTTTGGGTCGTATCAACTCTTAGTTGTGGGTGAGATCAGCTAAGGGAATCAAGTGCGCAGTATCCTGCTGGTATCAGAGGTGTAGGGAGCATAACCGTACCTTGTATTGGTGGGAGACTGATTGGGGTTCAACTACAGTCCAGTTCGAAGTTAGCTTGGAGTAGGATAGCGTCTGTAGCGACTTAATACAATGTGTGTTCAATCTGGACTAGGTCCCGGGGGTTTTCAGCATTTGCGGTTTCCTCGTTAACAAAATTTCTGGTGTCTGTGTTATTTCAATTTACGTAATATATTGTTTTATCTTTATAATTGAAATAATACAGGTTGTGCGTTTAGATCATCAATTAGAACAATCCAACATTTCGTTGTTGATTGTCATTAATTGATCCTTGGATATTGGTCTTTGGTACCATCCAAGTAATTCCTTGTATTTGATTAGAACTCGCAGTTCTTGCTTGAGTAAATCAAATCAAGAGAGAGATATAAACTCGTTGATATACTTTTAATTGATTGAGTCTTGTTGATTCTCTTAAAATTTTATTCGAGTTTGTCCATACAAATTGCTAAGAAAAATATTGGGTGGTGTTGTTAGACCCCCGCTTTTTCATTTGGTATCAGATCAGGCAAACATGTTTAAGACCTTACAAGTCTGTGTTTGTAGCGATCTGACTCTATGGACAGTTGTGCTATCTCAGCAAACGTACCACCAGTCTTCGATGGCTCAAAATACCTATGGTGGAAAATTGATATGCGTAGTTTTCTTCAATCGCGTGATTTCCAATCATGGGTATATGTTGTCAATGGCTATGAGGTTCCCGTTGTTATAGTTGAAAATGTTACCATGCCTAAAAACATCGGTACATATACTGCTGCTGAGTCACTTGCTTCAAAGCAAAACTCCCACGGTTTGAATGACATCATGCATGCCATTAACCCGGATCTTCGACACCATGTGGCTTCATGCTCCACGTCTAAAGATTCTTGGGATATTTTAGAAACTGTATTTGAAGGTAACATCAGCAAAAAGGAAGCTAGGCTTCAAAACCTTAACTCCGATTGGGTAAACCTTCATATGGCAGAAGAAGAGTCATTTGACGAATTTTATCACAAAATGTATGAAATTATTAATGCATCCTGTGCATTGGGTAGGACTATTCTTGAAAGGAAAATTGTGATGAAGATTCTCAAATCGCTTCCATCTAAATACGAATCTAAAAAACATGCCATCGTTGAGGGAAATAACCTTGATACTCTTTCGCGAAACATGTTTTTTGGGAACCTTAAAATTTTCGATCGCGAACTTAAATCAAGAGATAAACATCACTGGTCTAGTGGTCATGTTACTACTCCTGATGAAAAATCTCATTGTCCTAAATTGATAGATAAGAAAATTGAGAATTGCTTTGTGTCTACGTTGTCTCGGTTTATACAACATCTTAAGAAAATTCTTAGACAAAGTAAAAGAAAGTTTCAAAAAGAAGTTCGATCAATCAAAAAGGAGGATAAAAGAGTTCAGAAAAATTGTACTAGCAAAACTGGTCTCGTGTGCTGTAAAAATGTTCATACTTCCAAAGGTCCAGATACTGAGGTGAATAAGATAACTAAAGCATGGATGAATACTCTTGATTATTGTCCTGAGGATGAAATCTGTGATTGTTATCTTAATCTCTTTGCTAAAAATCACAATCGTGATTCTTATACGACATGTCGAATAACTCCGATTGTGTCTCGTAAGCCGTCAGCAAATGTCACCCGATTATGTATCACTCTCCAGTCATCTTGACAACAAGGGTGATACAGAAAAACACAAGATGCTACCAAAACTCTCGGTTTCCTTGTGTAAAAATCAGGATCATCTTAGCACGAATAATCAAAAGCAATCCTGCTTTGCTAAACGCTGTGTGCAGAAGAAGAAGAAGAAATCTCCTGTGAAATCTTTTTTCCCTCAAAAGGTGATTTCTAGAACGGTGCAGGATTTGCGCAAATCAACAATCAAGTTCTCCAAAACTGTGATTAAAAGGGAAAATAATGATGTGGATAACTCTTCTTTTCTAAAGAATAAGCAAAAACTTGTATTAACAAATAATTGCTCCCCACATCCCAGTCCTATATTGGATTGGAATGATTATGATTTGTAATCTTGTTATTCATGATTCTTTCGTCTTTCCCTCTTAGGCAAGAATCATGATTTTCGAGAGGTTTGTGTTGGAATGTGTCTGTTAATTCTCTAGGAGTTTTTGTCTTTTGTTTATTCTCCGTTTGTACCGTTATTGTTCATGTACGGTTTCTGACTCTTTAAAAGACTTTTTATGGTGATAACCTAATTCTGCTAGGGTTTGGTAAAAGGTCATTTTAGGAAATTCTTCATCTTCATTCTTTTAAAATGAATTTTATCCTCTTCTGAATGATCATTTCATTTATCTTCTCTACAAGCGAAGAAAGTGATGTACGGACTGTTCTGTTTCCCTCTAAGAAGATTCTTTTTGATTCTTCCGATAACGAGATGTGTTATGACAAGACTATCTCATCGTTTGATGAGAATCCTTCAGTCTCACAATTTGATAAGATCTCTTTAACCATGAATCTTGTCTTGGATCAAGTACGTGCCCTGAAAAGTGAACTCGAAGCTTCCTCCAAAAGACTTGAAGAAAAAGTGGATAATCTTGAATCAAGGATTGATCTAATCGAATATGAGCTTGATGAATATAGGAAATATGAGAAGAATTTTCAAAGTAAGTGAAATGCATCATGGAAGTTTGTTTGTTGCCTAGTATGTCTTCTTTTTGGTTTAGTTGGAAGAATAACTAATGCTTTGAATAACAATGATTGTGACTAGACATAGCTATTTTTGTTCATCTTCTTGTTCTTTTTTTAGGTTTATTGGTATTAAATTCTAAAAATATTTGGAGGATGATGTTTTTGCAGTATTAATCTTTATGATTTGTTATATTGCAATTGTTATGGGATATTGGTGTTTACGTTCGTGAACTATGTTTGTCCCATACTTTGTCAAAAGTAAAGTCGTTCGTGGTCGGTATTCACGTACTGGTAAAAGAATGAATGGACTTTTGACAAATACAAAAGTTAAGCCTTTATTGTCAATTATCTTGATGGAAGATAGGTTAAAATCTTTTATTTTCAAGGATTATGTCTATTAATATCGTTATGCAAATAGTGATGGAAAAATAGAATGAATCCTTGTGTATTCCGCAGTATTGATCATCCCTGATCCATATTTTATGTATTACTGTGAGGCTTCGTAATGTATCTTATGTTGAGCACTATACAACCAAGTTGATTTTTTAGCTTAGTCGGTGTTCCGTGAGGTATGTTATGTCGAGCATATTGAACTAAATTAATCATCTTGTTTGGTTATTTAGTTATTGCTCCATAAGTTTTCTTATGTCGAGCAAAATGACAATTAAATTGATTACTTTTGTAATTGGTTTGGTTGTGTATTCCAATTAGATTAATTATGGGTTCTCTTGCAATTAATCTAGTTGAGTATTTTCGTGTCTCCATAAGTTCTCTTATGTTGAGCACAATCAATTGAATTGATCACTTTTTGTGTTTAATTTGGTTGTGTATTCCTATTAAATTAATCATGGGTTTACTTGTGATTAGTTTGATTGAGTTTTTGGATATAGAAAATCATTCTCATGGTTTTTGGTGTCCAATAAAAATCCTTCTTTTCTTTTGAAATTAAGGTTTCTCTTGTTGTTCTTTCGGGAATGACATCAAATGGGGGAGAGTTCTTTTGAACTTGTGCTTAATGGTCATATCTTGAGGGGTATGCGGCTGTGGAATTTTAGAGGGGTTATCTTGTATCTTTAAACTCCTTAATGAATGCATTTAGCTTCGGCTTTATGATTTCATCTAAATTAGTTGGTATGTATTTTTTCTTTTAGTCATGAAATGTCTCTCTCGGAAATTTCATTATGATCCCGTTCTTGTACCTTTGCCAATTTTATTGACAAAAATGGGGAGAATTAATATGTAGTTCACACTACAAATACATATGGTTTCCGGATCATTGTGTAAGGAGGAGTGGTTTCCATCTGAGATGGAGTATTGACTAAGAGGGAGTGATACATATCACCATAGTATTATTGTTGAAGTTGTGATACAATTGAACTTTGACGTTGTGTAATAATACTATGACACTGTATAATAATGATCGAGAACTATGTTTTCTCATTGTTATAGCTACGGATCTTCAACAACGATGATGCTAAAATTACAACCTTTGGGATCATTGGAGTACTTGGAAGTGACGAAGATTTCAAGGAATGTTGAATATTAGACATGTGGATAGGAGCTAATAAAGTTTCTTTATCTTTTTTGTATTTCGTCTGTATTGATAGTTTTGTCACTGAAATTGACAAAGGGGGAGATTGTTAGAGCATTGCTCGGTCGAACTCGTATGCGTTCCTATCTCAAGCATGTTTGTCAATGTTAGTGATCAAAACTATTAGTCTTGATCTCTAGTCTATTATAGCTAAGTCTCGGACTAGGATAGAAAGTATAGTTGAGCTCAATGACTTCATGGCGATTCATCATACAAGTAGAAGAACTACTCAAGGAACCGGTGGAACTTCTCGACAAAAAGGTATGTGAAGACTTGAGCTTATCTATCACTCAAAAGTCTATCTACTCTATATCCTACTCTTTGAGAGAAGAAGTCGTATGCTATATATATAGACTTTGATTATACACATTCGGTATTTCGAGCCGAGTATACCTCGCCTATCTATATCCCGAAATATGTGTTGGTAAGCTTTTCTCTTCGATCAAGTTTATCTTTACCTAGTGACGAAAGTCATGATATGTTTCAATCATCTTGAAAATTGCTTTGACGAGAAATGGTGTAACAACTAGATAACGTCCTCTAAGAATGTTTCAATAATTGAAATGAGAGTTTAGATTACATAACCAACGGTGGACATAAGTATTGTTGTGGAAACACATTTATGTATAAGTCTTATTCCTTGAACCAAAGTTTGCGAACTTTGTTGATCAAGAGAACCAGAAGAATGGCGTGAGCCAAGTCCGCTAACTCAGTCCGCGAACTGCCGAAGTTCTCAAACCCGAGAATTTCTGCTGGAATTGACAAACTATTTGCGTGAAGCTAAGTCCGCGAACTCAGTCTGCGAACCCTGTCCGTGAACCGGCGAAGTTCTCATTCCCGAGAACTTCTGTTTGAGTTTGTAAACTATGCCCGGTAATTTAAGTCCGCGAACCTAGTCTGCGAACTTGATAAGGTTATATATCTGAAGATGATTTCTGAACTTAAACTTAAAAATACTAACGAATGCAGTTTGCAAACCGTGGCTATAAAATTTCATGAACCGATTCAATTGAATCAAATCATATTTGCTTCAGTTGTGTCTTGTGTAGTACATGAGATTTCCTTGCAATTGAACAACTCTCTAACTAGTTCATCTAGAAGTCATTTGAACTAGTTATGGTAAAGAAGATCATGGTTGATATGAAATGCTCATATGGCTAACCATTTAGTTAACTATTGTTGAACCAACAAGTGCATACGTTTGGGTACGGTTAACAAACCTAGAAACGTGCATTGTCAAGTGTGTGTAACAAGCTAAGTTTTTGATCTAATGGTTGAGAAATATTAGCTTGAATATAAATCAGGTTTTCATCTAACGGTGGATATTGATTGATTTGTTACCAAGGTAACTTAATTGCAAACCATGATTTGAAAGACTATATAAAGGAGACATCTAGTATAGTGCAAAACTAATCCCCACACCTTACGTGTGATACTAGTTTGCGTGCTAGAGTCGTTTCTCCTTTAACCTTTGGTTTTTTTCTTCTAAAACTAGGTTAACGACTTAAAGACTTCATTGGGATTGTGAAGCCAGACCGATACTAATTTTATCGTAGTTGTGTGATCTGATCTTGTATCTTATATCGTACGAGTACAATCAGATTGATTGGCTTGAGATTGATATCTCCGATAGGCAAGATATAAAAAGTAGTTACAAACATCTTTGTCTCATTGTTTGTGATTCCGCGACATCTTGTTTCGCTACCATACGATTAAGATTGTTGTGAGGTGATTAATAACTCTAGGTTGTTCTTCGGGAATATAAGACCGGATTATCAATTGGTTCCTGTTCACCTTGATTATTATCAAAATACGAAACAAAACCTTTAGGGTTTATCTGTGGGAGACAGATTGATCCTTTGATAGACTTGTCTGTGTGAGACATATTTGTTTATTGTCAAAGCCTGCGATTTTGGGTCGTAGCAACTCTTAGTTGTGGGTGAGATTAGCTAAGGGAATCAAGTGCGCAGTATCCTGCTGGGATCAGAGGCGTAGGGAGTACAACTGTACCTTGGATCAGTGGGAGACTGATTGGTGTTCAACTACAGTCCAGTCCGAAGTTAGCTTGGAGTAGGCTAGTGTCTGTAGCGGCTTAATACAATGTGTGTTCAATCTGGACTAGGTCTCGGGGTTTTTCTGCATTTGCGGTTTCCTTGTTAACAAAATTTCTGGTGTCTGTGTTATTTTAATTTCCGCATTATATTGTTTTATCTTTATATTTGAAATAATACAGGTTGTGCGTTTAGATAATCAATTAGAATAATCCAACCTTTGGCTGTTGATTTTCATTGATTGATCCTTGGATATTGGTCTTTGGTACCATCCAAGTTATTCCTTGTATTTGATTATAACTCGCAGTTCTTGCTTGAGTAAATCAAATCAAGAAGAAAGATATAAACTCGTTGATATACTTTTAATTGATTGAGTCTTGTTGATTCTCTTAAAAGTATATTCGAGTTTGTCCATACAGATTGCTAAGCGAAATATCGGGTGGTGTTGTTAGACCCCCGCTTTTTCAATATCACTTGGTTTAATAGAGTTGATACCAAACAGATTTGTTGTTCCTTTACTGTTTGGAATACGAACCAAAGGAATTGTTCCAAGTACGTGACTTATTTATAAGTTGGAGGCGTGGGAATACAGACAGAACTAGGTAAACTATAGGTTTAGTTGCTTGGTCTCAACTACACGAAGTTAGGTGTAATTTTGTGTAGCGGCTTAATCCTGAGAGTATTCAATTATGGACAAGGTCCCGGGGTTTTTCTGCATTTGTGGTTTCCTCGTTAACAATATCTTGTTGTGTCATTTACTTTATATTTCCGCATTATAATTGTTTTATTATAATTAAAGTAAATTACACAAACGTTAATTCCTATTTACTTGATAAGCAATCCTATTGTGTTTGGTTAAGTCTGAACCTTTGTATCAAGTAAACATACTTCATTGTTACATTGTATCGATCTCGTATCCATAGACAATCACACGAAGTGTGAAGCGGTTAGTTGTATTGTCTCGACTCAGTCCACAGACAATCACTTTAGGAGAAAGGACTTATAGGTAGGAAAAGTTTTAGCTTGGCATATTTGGGCACCCTCGCCTTTTCAATTGGTATCAGAGCTGGCAAACACGAAAAGATCTAACAATCTGTGTTTGGTGCGACCCAACCTATAAGATATGGGTCAAGGCAAAGTTAAGCGAGATCGAAAACTAAAGAAAGGCTCAATTAACGTATCACAAGATATATGACCTAAAGGATAGTGTTCTTCGATCTCAAATTATTCAAATGATGAGACCTCTAGCGAAGCATTTTTGAGTTCTATTATTGCGATCTCTGATGAAAGATCAAGTGTGAAAGCTTCTGAACTAAAGGAATTGAGTAAACAATTTCTTTTCTCCTCAAATGAACTTCTCTTGACTCTTGAAAGAGAACGAGATTTAACATTGAAGTTTGAAAAACTCTATAAAGAGCATGAATCATTAAAAGAAGAATTCACACAACAAGTTTGTGACTACGAAAAAAGGATGAATACGGAACGTCACCATGTAGAGGCTTGTGAAAAAGATCTGGAAAGATCTCAAGAAAATTTCTGTCTTCTGTAGAAAGAGCTTGATGACTCTAAAATAAAATTGAACTCTCAACAAGAGCGTTTCAAGGAAAAGAAAGAAAATCTTCTTTTCAACATATGTTGTTTAGAGGAATCTCTCAGCACTACTCTCAATGAAAACATTTCATTAAAAGAGGAAATATATATGTTGATAAAAATGAACGCGAGTTCAAACAACTTATCTTCTTTATTGGAGTCAGGAAGAAACCATCGAGACACACGTGGTTTAGGATTTGAAGGAAGTAATACTATAGTTTCTAACAATGAAACCAAGTTTGTCAAATCTGCATGTACTCAAACAGAGGAGTCTCCAAAAGAAAACACTCAACACAGCTGTTCAGAAATCTGCAGGGAAAAACAAACAGTTGATGAAGAAGAAAAGAGATCAAATTAAGCTAAGGAAAGCAAAGAAAGATAAAGAAACTTTCAACGATCTTGCACAAACAGGTAACTGCAAACATTACAACTCTCATAATATCAAATGTTGTTATTCTTGTGGTAGTGAAAAACATGTTCAGAAATCATGCAAGATTCGCAAGATGCAAAATGCTCTTCATTTTGTCTCAAAGGAATTGGGAAAATAAACTTTGATCCTCATCTCTTATCAAACAGAGCAAAGGACTATTATGCTGATCTTTGGTCTACCCAGTATATACCAAAATCATTTAAAAAGGGGTATAAGAAAAATGAGTTTAAACGGGCAAGATTTGTCTCTCATCCTTTAAAAGAATCATTCTCTAAACCTTTCTTAGATTATGACGACATATCATATCTCAAGAAATGGAAGAGAAAGAATAGTCAAAAATGATGCACTTGTGCATAATAACAAACTTCATTGTACCCAAGCACTCCTACGTTATCGAAATTTGTTTTAAAAATGGGTATTTTTGATTACTTCCTTTTGAGAAAGATCACCGAAAATCTTTGTATATAAAGGTTTCCTTTTTAATAAGTGATAAGATCTTATAAAGACCCTATTCTCATTCGAAACTTTCATGGTTTTCAATAATGAACGATTTAAAGAATGCTATATCTGATTTGATATATTCATGTAGATTTCATGATCTACTAACTAGAAAAATTCATATAATTCTTTTCACTGAGAATATAAGGTCTTACGACGAATTTGTGGGAGAATGCTGTATCCAGGAAGTGGAAAGTGTATTAGATTCCTCCAACAAAGGAAGATTCGAAATTTGTTCTGATTTGTGCTCATATCAGATCATGCCCTCTCTTACTGAAGTAAGGGCTACTAGCTTATGTGAAGGAGTTCTCGAACTAATAGGACGAAAAGAACTCTTGAAGGAATTATCCTCTGTTGCTCGAAAAGAAATTATTTTTCATGTTGTTTGCTGGGCATCGTATAGAGATTTTCATGATCTTCAAATGATCAGTTTTACTCCAACAATCTTGAAATGTTTGAAGAGAACCTTGATGAAATCATGGAAACAGAGGATAACAAGGATGAATGAGTTTAAATTCTTATTCACAGTAAAATATATATCAATTTTTGATTTCTTTCATTGATTGTATTGGTCCATTTATGAATAAAATTATTTGATTGGTAATTTTTCTTGTGATAGTTTTCGGTTTACATAGCCCGTGCTTGAATGCTTTTATCTTATTGCTATGTATGTTTATGGGATGTTTGATTTTGGTTTTACTACCTTAATATTTGATCTCATATATTGTGAACCCTTGTGATTTGGGTGACTTTTTGATTTAGCAGGATTAAGTTCTAGCCCATGTTGGTAGGCTTTATCAAAGAATCATGAGGGGTTCTGGTAGAAACAGTATGTGAAAAAGTCACAATATGTTGAATCAGTTTTGGTTTAGCATAAAAGCATATGTGTTTCGACGGTTTTCAACTTTTTCTTGCAATTGTTAAAACCTATTTTCAACTGAAAAAGCGGGGGTCTAACAACACCGCCCAATATTTCTCTTAGCAATCTGTACGGACAAACTCGAATAAACTTTTAAGAGAATCAACAAGACTCAATCAATTATCAACGAGTTTATATCTCTCTTCTTGATTTGATTTACTCAAGCAAGAACTGCGAGTTATAATCAAATACAAGGAATAACTTGGATGGTACCAAAGACCAATACCCAAGCATCAATCAATGAAAATCAATAACCAAAGGTTGGATTATCTAATTGATGATCTAAATGCACAACCGGTATTATTTCAATTATAAAGATAAAACAATATAATGGAAATTGAAATAACACAGACACCAGAAATTTTGTTAACAAAGAAACCGCAAATGCAGAAAAACTCCGGGACCTAGTCCAGATTGAACACACACTATGTTAAGCCGCTACAGACACTAGCCTACTCCAAGCTAACTTCGGACTGGACTGTGGTTGAACCCCAATCAGTGTACCACCGATACAAGGTACAGTTGTACTCCCTACGCCTCTGATACCAGCAGGATATTGCGCACTTGATTCCCTTAGTTGATCTCACCTACAACTAAGAGTTGGTACGACCCAAAATCGCAGGCTTTGACAATAAACAAATCTGTCTCACACAGACAAGTCTATCAAAGGATCAACTTGTCTCCCATAGATAAACCATAAAGGTTTTGTTTCGTCTTTTGATAATAATCAAGGTGAACAGGAACCAATTGATAATCCGGTCTTACATTCCCGAAGAACAGCCTAGAGTTATCAATCACCTCACAACAATCTTAATCGTATGGTAGCGAAACAAAATGTTGCGGAATCACAAACAATGAGACGAAGATGTTTGTGATTACTTTTTATATATTTCCTATCGGATATATCAATCTCAAGCCAATCAATCTGATTATACTCGTAAGATGCAAGATCAGATCACACAACTACGATAAAAGTAGTATCAGTCTGGCTTCACAATCCCAATGAAGTCTTTAAGTCGTTAACCTGGTTTTTAGAAGAAGAAAACCAAAGGTTAAAGGAGAACCGACTCTAGTATGCAAACTAGTATCACACGTGATGTACGCGGATTAGTTTTTCACAGATACTAGAGTTCCCCTTATATAGTCTTTCAAATCAGGGTTTGCAATTAAGTTACCTTGGTATCAAAGCAATCAATATCCATCGTTAGATGAAAACCTGATTTAGATTCAAGCTAATATTTCTCAACCATTACATCTAAAACTTAGCTTGTTACACACACTTGACAATGCACGCTTCTAGGTTTGTCAACCGTACCCAAACGTATGCACTTGTTGGTTCAACAATAGTTAACCAAATGGTTAGCCATATGAGCATTCCATATCAACCATGTTCTTCTTCACCATAACTAGTTCAAATGGTTTCAAATGAACTAGTTAGAGAGTTGTTCAATTACAAGGAAATCTCATGTACTACACAAGACATAATTGAAGCAAAGATGGTTTGATTCACTTGAATCGGTTCATGAACTTATATAGCCACGGTTTGCAAACTGCATTCCTTAGTCTTTTTAAGTTTAAGTTCAGAAATCATCTTCAGATATATAACCTTCTCAAGTTCGCAGACTAGGTTCGCGGACTTAAGTTACCGGGTAGAGTTTTACAAACTTCAGTAGAAATTCTCGGGTATGAGAACTTCGCCGGTTCGCGGACTGGGTTCACGGACTGAGTTCGCGGACTTTGTTTCACGCAAATAGTTCATCAAATCCAACATAAATTCTCGGGTTTGAGAACTTCGGCAGTTCGCGGACTGAGTTCGCGTACTTGGCTCATGCATTTCTTCTTGTTCTCTTGATCAACAAAGTTCGCAAACTTTGGTTCAAGGAATAGAACTTATACATAAATGTGTTTCCACAACAATGCTTATGTCCATCATTGGTTATGTAATCTAAACTCTCATTTCAATCATTGAAACATTCTTGGAGGACGTTATATAGTTGTTACACCATTTCTCGTCAAAGAAATTTTCAAGATTATTGAAACATATCATGACTTTCGTCACATGGTAAAGATAAACTTGGTTAAAGCGAAAAACTTACCAACTCATATTTCGAGATATAGATAGGCGAGGTATACTCGGCTCGAAATACCAAATATGTATAATCAAAGTCTATATATATAGCATACGACTTCTCGTCTCAAAGAGTAGGAGATAGAGTAGATAAAATTTTGAGTGATAGATAAGTTCAAGTATTCACATACCTTTTTGTCGAGAAGTTCCACCGGTTCCTTGAGTAGTTCTTCTACTTGTATGATTAATCGCCATGAAGTCTTTGAGCTCAACTACACTTTATATCCTAGTCTGAGACTTAGCTATAATAGACTAGAAATCAAGACTTATAGTTTTGATCACTAACATTGACAAACATGCTTGAAATAGAAACGCATGCGAGTTCGACCGAGCAATGTTCTAACAATCTCCCCCTTTGTAAATTTTAGTGACAAAACTATCAATACATACGGAATACAAAAAAGATAAAGAAACTTTAGTAGCTCCTATTCCACATGTCTAATCTTCAACATTCCTCGAAATCTTCGTCACTTCCAAGTACTCCAATGATCCCAAAGATTGTAAGTTTAGCATCACCGTTGTTGAAGATCCGTAGCTATAACAATGAGAAAACATAGTTCTCGATCATTGTTATACAGTGTCATAGTATTATTACACAACGTCAAAGTCCAATTGTATCATAACTTCAACAATAATACTATGGTGATATGTATCACTCCCTCTTAGTCAATACTCCATCTCAGATGGAAACCACTCCTCCTTACACAATGATCCGGAAACCATATGTATTTGTAGTGTGAACTACATATTAATTCTCCCCATTTTTGTCAATAAAATTGGCAAAGGTACAAGAACGGGATCATAATGAAATTTCCGAGAGAGACATTTCATGACTAAAAGAAAAAATACATACCAACTAATTTAGATGCAATCATAAAACCGAATCTAAATGCATTCATCAAGGAGTTTAGATATGACCATTAAGCACAAGTTCAAAAGAACTCTCCCCCATTTGATGTCATTCCCGAAGGAACAACAAGAGCGACCTTAATTTCGAAAGAAAAGAATGATTTTTATTGGACACAAAAAAATCATGAGAATGATTTCCTATATCCAAAAACTCAATCAAATTAATCACAAGTAAACCCATGATTAATTTAATAGGAATACGCAATCAAGTAAAAGTGATCAGTTCAATTGATTATGCTCAACATAAGAGAACATATGGAGACACAAAAATACTCAACTAGACTAATTACAAGAGTACCCATAATTAATCTAATTGGAATACACAACCAAACTAATAACAAAAGTAATCAATTTAATTGTCATTTATTTTGCTCGACATAAGAAAACTTACGGAGCAATAACTAAATAACCAAATAAGATGATTAATTTAGTTCAATATGCTCGACATAACATATCTCACTGAACACCAACTAAGCTAAAAAATCAACTTGGTTGTATAGTGCTCAACATAAGATACATTACGGAGCCTCACGGTAATACATAAAATATGGATCAGGGATGATCAATACTGTGGAATACACAAGAATTCGTTCTATTTTCCACCACTATTTGCATAACGATATTAATAGACATAATCCTTTAAAACAAAAGATTTTAACCTATCTTCCATCAAATATTTGACAATATAGGCTTAACTTTTGTATTTGTCAAAAGTCCATTCATTATTTTATCAATACGTGAATACTGATCACGAACGACTTTACTTTTGACAAAGTATGGGACGAACATAGTTCACGGTCGTAAACCCAAATATCCCATAACAAATTGCAACAAATCATAAAGATTAATACTGCAAAACATCATCCTCCAAAAGGTTTTTAGAATTTAAACCAATAAACCTAAAAAAGAACAAGAAGATGAAAAATAATAGCTATGTGTAGTCACAATCATTGCTATTCAAAGTACTAGTTATTCTTCGAACTAAATCAAAAAGAAGACATACTAGGCAAATCAAAACACAACTTTGAGAATCATTTCACTTACTTTGAATGTTCTTCTCATATTCTCTATATTCATCAAGCTCATCTTCTATTAGATCAATCCTAGATTCAAGATTATCCATCTTTTCTTCAAGTCTCTTGGAAGAAGCTTCAAGTTCACTTTTCAGGGCACGTACTTGTTCCAAAACAAGATTCATGGTTAAAGAGAGCTTATCAAACTGTTAGGCATAATAATTCTCTTCAAAAGAGGAGATATGCTTGTCATAACACATCTCATTATCAGAAGAATCAAAATGAATCTTCTTAGAAGGAAACAGAACAGTCCACACATCACTTTCTTTGCTTGAAAGACTAGAGGAGGACATGATAGAGAAGGTAAATGAAATGATCATGCTGAGGAGGGGAGGCTTCTTTTAAAGGAATTAAGATGGAGAAATTCTAAAAAAGACCTTTTAACAAACCCTAACAGAATTTGGTTATCCCCTGAAAATATTTTCAAACAATCAAGAACCGTTCATGAGCGTGAACAATACTGGATAAGAATAAACAAAAAAAAACACTCCTAGAGATTTAATAGAAAAATTTCAACACAACCCTCTTGAAGATTATGATTCTAGTCTAAGAGAAACAGACAGTAAAATCATAAACAACACGATCATATATCATAAGCATTCCAATCTAATATAGGACTGGGATACTTGTTACGAGGGAAGGAATTATTTGTTAATTCTAGTTTTTGCTTATTCTTTAGGAAAGAAGAGTTATGCACATCATCCTTTACCCTTTTAATCATAGTTTTGAATAACTTGATTGTTGATTCGCGAAAATCCTGCACCGTTCTAAAAATCACTTTTTTAGAAAAGGATATCATAGGAGATTTCTTCTTCTTATTCTGCATACAGCGTTTAGCAGAGCACGACTTCTTTTGATCATTCGTGCTAAGATGATCCTGATTTTTACACAAGGAAACAGAGAGTTTTGGTAGCATCTTGTGTTTTTCTGTATCACCCTTGTTGTCAAGATGACTGGAGAGTGATACGTAGTCAGGTGACATTTGCTGACACAGCTTATGAGACACAGTCGGAGTTATTCGACATGTCGTATAAGAATCACTATTGTGATTTTCAGCAAAGAGATTAAGAGAACAATCACGGATTTTATCCTCAGGACAATAATCAAGAGTATTCATCCATGCTTTAGTTATCTTATTCACCTTAGTACCTGTACCTTTGGAAGTGTGAACACTTTTACAGCACACGAGACCAGTTTCGCTAGTACAGTTTTTCTGAACTCTCTTATGCTCCTTTTTGATTGATCGAACTTCCTTTTGAGACTTTCTTTTACTTCGTCTAAGAATTTTCTTAAGTTGTTGTATAAATCGAGAAAACGTAGAAACAAAGCAATTCTCATTTTTCTTATCAATCAATTTAAGACGGTGAGATTTTCCATCAGGAGTAGTAACATGACTACTAGACAAGTGATGTTTATCTCTTGATTTAAGTTCGCAATCGAAAATTTTAAGCTTCTCGACAAGCGTATTTCGTGAGAGAGTATCAAGGTTATATCCCTCAACGATGGCATGTTTTTTAGATTCGTATTTAGATGGCAGTGATCTGAGAATCTTCATCACAATTTCCTTTTCAGGAATAGTCCTACCCAATGCACATGATGCATTAACAATTTCAGACATTTTGTGATAAAATTCATCAAATGGATCCTCTTCTGCCATATGAAGGTTTTCCCATTCGGAGTTAAGGTTTTGAAGCCTAGCTTCCTTTTCGCTGGTGTTACCTTCAAATACAGTTTCTAAAGCATCCCAAGCATCTTTAGACGTGGAGAATGAAGCCACATGGTGTCGAAGATATGGGGTAATGGCATGCATGATGGCCTTCAAACCGTCGTAGTTTTGCTTTGCAGCAAGTGAGTCAACAACAATACATGTACCGATGTTTTTAGGCATGGTAGCATTTTCAACTATAATAACGGAACCTCATAGCCATTAACAACATAACCCCATGATTGGAAATCACGCGATTGAAGAAAAGTACGCATAGCAATTTTCCACCATAGGTAGTTTGAACCATCGAAGACTGGTGGTACGTTTACTGAGATAGCACAACTGTCCATAGAGTCAGATCGCTAAAAACACAGACTTGTAAGGTCTTAATCGTGTTTGCCTGTTCTGATACCAATTAAAAAAGCGAGGGTCTAACAACACCACCCAATATTTCGCTTAGCAATCTGTATGGACAAACTCGGATATACTTTTAAGAGAATCAACAAGACTCAATCAATTAAAAGTATATCAACGAGTTTATATCTCTCTTCTTGATTTGATTTACTCAAGCAAGAACTGCGAGTTCTAATCAAATACAAGGAATAACTTGGATGGTACCAAAAACCAATATCCAAGGATCAATCAACAACCGAAGGTCGGATTTCCAATTAATTGATTCAAACACACAACCTGTATTATTTCAATTATATAAACAAATATAACACGGAAATAGAAATAGCACAGACACCAGAAATTTTGTTAACGAGGAAACCGCAAATGCATAAAAACCCTGGGACCTAGTACAGATTGAACACACACTGTATTAAGCCGCTACAGACACTAGCCTACTCCAAGCTAACTTCGTAATGGATTGTAGTTGAAACCCAATCAGTCTCCCACTGATCCAAGGTACAGTTGTACTCCCTACGCCTCGGATCCCAGCAGCATACTGCGCACTTGATTTCCTTAGATGATCTCACCCACAACTAAGAGTTGCTACGACCCAAAGTCGAAGACTTGACAATAAACAAATCTGTCTCACACATACAAGTCTATCAAAGGATCAATTTGTCTCCCACAGATAAACCCTAAAAGGTTTTGTTCCGTCTTTTCCTAATAATCAAGGTGAACATTAACCAATTGATAATCCAGTCTTATATTCCCGAAGAACATCCTAGAGTTATCAATCACCTAACAACAATCTTAATCATATGGTAGCGAAACAAGATGTTGCGGAATCACAAAAAATGAGACGAAGATGTTTGTGATTAGCTTTTATATCTTGCCTATCGGAGATATCAATTCCAATCCAATCAATCTAATTGTACTCGTACGATAGAAGATGCAAGATCAGATCACACAACTACGACAAAAGTAGTATCGGTCTAGCTTCACAATCCCAATGAAGTCTTTAAGTCGTTAACCTAGTTTTTATAAGAAGAAAACCAAAGGTTAAAGGAGAACCGACTCTAGTATGCAAACTAGTATCATACGTGAGGTGTGGGGATTAGTTTTGCACAGATACTAGAGTTCCCATTATATAGTCTTTCAAATCAGGGTTTGCAATTAAGTTACCTTGGTAACAAAGCAATCAATATCCATCGTTAGATGAAAACCTGATTTAGATTCAAGCTAATATTTCTCAACCGTTAGATCTAAAACTTAGCTTGTTACACACACTTGACAATGCACGCTTCTAGGTTTGTTAACCGTACCCAAACGTAGACACTTGTTGGTTCAACAATAGTTGACCAGATGGTTAGCCATATGAGCATTCCATATTAACCATGTTCTTCTTCACCATAACTAGTTCAAATGATTTCAAATGAACTAGTTAGAGAGTTGTTCAATTACAAGGAAATATCATGTACTACACAAGACACAATTGAAGCAAAGATGATTTGATTCACTTGAATAGGTTCATGAACTTTTATAGCCACAGTTTGCAAAGTGGATTCCATAGTCTTTTTAAGTTTAAGTTCATAAATCATCTTCAAATATATAACCTTCTCAAGTTCGCGGACTAGGTTCGTGGACTTAAGTTACCGGGAAGAGTTTACATACTCCAGCAGAAATTCTCGCGTTTGAGAACTTCGGCAGTTCGCGGACTTGGCTCACGCCATTCTTCCGGTTCTCTTGATCAAAAAAGTTCGCAAACTTTGATTCAAGGAATATGACTTATACATAAATGTATTTCAACAACAATGCTTATATCCACAACTGGTTATGTAATCTGAACTCTCATTTCAATCATTGAAACATTCTTAGAGGACGTTATATAGTTGTTACACCTTTCTCGTTAAAGCAATTTTCAAGATGATTGAAACATATCATGATTTTCGTCAATAGGTAAAGATAAACTTGATCGAAGCGAAAAGCTTACCAACACATATTTCGAGATATAGATAGGCGAGGTATACTCGGCTCGAAATACCAAATGTGTATAATCAAAATATATATATATATAGCATACGACTTTTTGTCTCAAAGAGTAGGAGATAGAGTAGATAGACTTTTGAGTGATAGATAAGTTTAAGTCTTCACATACCTTTTTTTCGAGAAGGTCCACCGGTTCCTTGAGTATTTCTTCTACTTGTATGATGAATCGCCATGAAGTCCTTGAGCTCAACTACACTTTCTATCCTAGTTCGAGACTTAGCTATAATAGACTAGTAATCAAGACTTATAGTTTTGATCACTAATATTGACAAACATGCTTGAGATAGCAACGCATGCGAGTTCGACCGAGCAATGCTCTAACCGATATGAGTCGGACAAAGGCTCTTCCGTTTATCTTAACATAAACTCCATCGTCAGGTCCTTAGATCTATGATAGACACAATTTTGTGACCGAATTATCCTCAATTTTCAATATTGTTGGTACTCGATTTTCTACTTATTATGGTGTTTTATGTGTTTGTAGATATTTTTAGAAAAGTTGGTATAGGCACCCGTAGGACACATCTTATTCGGACTCTCAGTTTTGGATAAGGGGCACCTAATTGATAAGGGACACCCCGGGGAGCCAACTGCTAATCGCACCCCATTACTGATTAAGGGAGCTCCATCTTCTTCCTTGATTTGAAAAGAAAAATTGGCAGGAAATTTGGTTTCAACGGTAAAGGATTTATTATCTTTAAGATAAGAATATCTTCTTTCCTTACAAACATGAAGTTTTGAAGAAAAATGAAGTTATCTTGTATTAAACAGGAAAGATATCCTTAGAAGATTTTATCTTGGATTTTATTCTGCGAATTAAAGAAGATATGGGTTTAGTAAAGACACATATAGAATAAAGAGAAGGAAAAATTCCTGAAGGTATTTTTAATTAAAAAGAAGAAAATTTTGGAGTTATGGAAGAATATATTTGAGTGATGTGTATTTGTGTGTATAAATAGAGAGCTAGAGAGCACATATGGGGGGAGTTTTTGGAGAGAAAAGAAAATCACTGTTTTAATAATTTTTTCACATTTTCATCATTTGTAAACGACTTTTTGAGCCATGAATAAATATTTTAAGTGTGTTTTCGACGTGATGAGCTAATCCCCAACACCGGGACGACGGAAGAAGACGAATTTCATACATGGGTAAAATTATTTAATTCTTTTAAGACTTTTGCATTAATTTTAATTGAAATGTGATTTGAATTAATTGGTTGTCATTTAACTTGATGAGGTATGATTAGCTTAAATGTTTTGATACATCATGCTTAGGATTTACAACTAATCTTTTGAGAATCTACCTTGGCAAAATCAGAGTCCATGTTAATTTTATTTATTGAGCTTTAATTGTTGAGAATAAATAAAGCAAACCTTATGTTATGAATTCGACGAAATCCTAGTCCCAGTAAATCTCTTCATCTTGTGACAGTATTTTGTATATATTTTTCTTTTATTTTAGTTTATTAATTCTTGAAATCAATCTCATCAAGTCCGAGTGAACGACAACTCTATTTACCACTATATAAAATTCGATCAATTTTTGGCGCCGTCGACGCGGGCTTGTGTATAGATTCGTTTTTAGGTTTTATTTTTATTTTTATTATTTTTGTTCTTTTTTACGCCTTTTGGTATTTCTTGTTTGTTTTCAGAGTTGGAGCTGAGCTAAAGAAAAAGGGAGAAAGTGCTGAAAACAAAAGCGAAGCCAAAGAAGGAAAGAAAAGAGGAACCCAAAAGGAGTGAAGAAGAAGATTTTTGTATATAGATATTTTATTTTATTTTTAGAAACTGTAATTAGGATTTTATTGTTGTATTTTTATTTTATTTTTCTTCTTTTTTTTGGACATTTTTTGGACTTCATTTTTGGACATTGGACATTATTATTTTCTAAAACCCTAAGGAAGGGTTCATTTAAATAAAACTGTTGCAGGAAGGACGACGGTTACGATACCTTCTCGGCCCCTCGGGTTCGTACACTGACATTGGAGTCGGTGGCCTGAGTCGACTTCAACGGTTCATCGCCCGTCTGGTACGGGAGGTAAGACTCTATCCACCCACGAATCCCCTGTCAGTGGGTTTATTTTGTGTTGAGAATGTCGAACTGGTATTACAATAGCCAATACAACTAATATCCGACTGATTTTCAAAATGGACATTACTTTAACCATAGTGTGAATAGTGGTTGGGAATACCAACCTTTTGAAGATTATGGCTCATACCATGGTGATCCCAATTGCGATTCACATGAATACCGGTCATACGAGCAAAATTCCTATAATTCCTCTTCTCTATATGAGGCACGTAAGATACTTGAGTTAACGCGTAAGTTACATGAGTCGACACATAAGTCAGCGGACACAGATGACTTAGTTATAGACGAAAGAACTGTAACAATGAGTGAACCTTCTTTAGAAAATAACTTCAGGAAGTTATCTGAGTCAACATGTAAGTTAACTGAGTCAACACGTAGGCTTGAGTTAGAGACGGAAGAAATAATTGCTCGAATTACACTGAATTGCCAATACATTGCTTCAAAAATCAACCTTGAAAGTGAGGAAACTTTTTATTTACATAATCAAGATGACAAGGATAGAATTGGAAGCAATACTTTAGATGAGGTTCAACCATTTTCATGCTATTATGATTATGATGAGGATAGTGCTGATGAAGAATCTGAAATATTTAGGCATAGTGATCAGGAATTTGTTACTCCAACTGAGCTTTATAATGATAATATTATTTCTATTTCAAATCCAAATAATTTTAATAATTATTCACCTATTCAAAAGGACGAGGATTTGACTAAAGATAAGACTTCCTTAAATGATGTAGTCTTTCCTTTTGATTACGAAGGCGATGATAATTTAAAGGAGCGGGTTTATCCTGGGAATATTGTTTTCGAGTCTAGCGATTTAGAAACATTAGTCTTAGAAAAACAAAATGAAATCGTAGAGATGAGTGAGGATGTACCTGACTTAGAAGAATAAATTGACCATTTTCAGGAATCTGATGACCTTGAAACTAGGAAGTTGTGACTAGTCTTTATAGAGACAATGAAAACTCTAAGTTTGGGGGTGATTTTTATTCTCCATGTGCTTTAACTCTTACAAAGGTCCCTCACTTGGAACTTAACATATATGCCTCAACCATTTTACAAGATTATCTTCATACACGTTTTCCTGAACCTAATGATGTCCAGAAAGAAGTTCAGTTGTTAGAAACCCATCCTATGGTTGATGTGGTTAACCCAGGCTACGATACCTCGATTGACTTTGTTTTCCCACCAAAAACTTTTTCTCCAATTGTGGGAACTTATGAAATTCAAATGTGTCAGATATTAAGTTTCGAGACTAAACCTAATTACTTTAGGAGATTAGGGTCGACATATTTGTTTAAGGAAGACCACCACTCTCTTTGTGGTCAGTTGTGTAAGTCAAATTTGATTGACTTTAAGGATCCGCAATTATTTACGTTATTATTATGTGATTCTAAGTTTTTATTTGAGTTTTTCCAGACTCTAAAACCTGAACATTCGGATCTAACTTTTGAGGAAATGCAACCCAGGAAAATATGTTATCTAGACCCAGTTATAGAACCTGAACCTGAACCACAGCTAGATGTAGTTGTCTTAAACAGGAAACTAGACAAGGGTGTGCTTTATTTGTTAACTTTCTTGGCATGGTGCAGATTCCTTTTACTTGTGATAGCTCTATTTGGTTTTGGTGATCCGCAGTTATTTCGGCTATTACTTTATGATTCTATAAGGTGACTAATCCTTTCTTAGTCTGGCTGAAGACTTTAAACTTAGTACTTCTTGGGAGGTAACTCATGCTCTTGCAACACAGTAATATCTTTCCTTAACTCTTTTGCTTCAAGTGGTAACAGTTTCTCATTGTTCATGCTTTTAATTTTATCTTTAGAACATTGAGGACAATGTTAGATTTAAGTTTGGGGGTATGGGAGAAATTTTTAGTTGCAATGAATAAACTCCAGAGCCTAGAAATTTATGCTTATTAAGGTTGGCACTAACCAATCTAAGTGGATGGGAACATCTTGGTTGTAGGAGTTAAGGAACCAATCTGATTAGATGGAAACATCTAAAGAGTCTATTCATAAAAGCACAGAGCTCAGGTGTTAGAATTAAAAAAAAAATGGTAGTTTTTCCATATCTCGTGAATCCTATTTTATTTTTTCTTAAGTGATTTGGCGGGGCACACGATTCAAGTTGTTACCATTGCTAGGTGAAATAGAGTGATTGAGATAAAAAAAAAATTTGAGACCAGACCATCAGACCAACCAGAATAAATTCAATAAAGTCGACCACTAGTGCCCTTGTATATGCCAGTTGTGTTGGCCTAGAGTTAGGTTTATCGACCACTGGTCCCCTTGTATATGCCAGTTGTTTTGATATTAGTCAGACCGGTATCTCAGTACATTAGGATAGGTTCATCTTGGCAGAGGCCTTCAGACAGATATGGGATAAACCGATTATTAATTGGATCCTCTTTTACCAAAACAATTATTGTGCACACCAAAGATTATAAAACCAAATCAGATCTTCAATATCTTCTTTGTCTTCAAATCTTCTTAAATCTTCAATAAAAACCTGCACACAATCAATGAATCTCTTGTGATCAATCATGCACTGAACAGAGTCTGTTAACAATGGATTATCACAAGATCGTCTTTAGAACTAACACCAGTCTAAAGATCCATGTCGAAACTCTGAACTAGTTTGAGTGAATCTTATATCAGAAGAGAAGATCCTCAATCATAAACAAACTAGGTGCAATCATATTTCAACCACCGTTAATCAATCAAATCAATCGAAAACAAAAGATAAACCGCAATTATCTAGTTTCCCACCAACGGTACACGCTAGAGCTTCTCAATCCCAAAGAAGACTTTAAACTGAGCGGCCGTAAGATATTTCGCCTAATTAGGTTACTCTCCTCTCAGAATAGGCGGCTACACCAGTAACAACAACAAAAGAGGAGGTCTGTTGTTACGAAGGATTAGTTTGCTAGAAAGACAAACTTTAAGTATTTATAGATAAGGAAGTTTGGACACCAAGGAATTTTCCAAAACCAAAAATATTATCAAGATATTCTTTAAAGCAAAAATTCGGTTTCCATAATTCCTGGAAATGCTCTGTCCAAAAATAATGATCGAAATCTCTCAGAAAATCTAATTAGTAAATGCACATTACCAATTCTTGTATTTCCCTATAAAATGAAATTAATAACCTTAATTAAAAGATTCTTAACTTACTTATGTTTCGATTCTGGGATTTTCTTCCTTTAGCCAATAAGGAATAACTTTGAACAATTAAAGAAATAAACATTCACAGCACGTGTTCAAAGTATGTCGACATCCTTACTTTGTAAGTTCTCTTTCACACTTACAACCTTGAAACCGATTTGCCACAATTCCAAACAAGTCTAGAATTGGTTCATCTGACTTTCAAGAACTATGTGATTGATCAAACAAACATTCAATCACAATCATGGGTTTAACGGTTCTACCAAAACAAGATTCGGTTCTACCTCCATGTGAGTATTGTGCATAATCACACTAGCTTTCCAAAAATTCGGTTGACTGGGTACTAGGATCGGTTCCCCACATATATATGGTATCTAACTTATATGTGTCGCACATGTCCATAGGATCGGTTCCCCTTTGCCTAAAAACGTGTTGCACATGTCCATAGGATCGGTTCCCCTTTCTGCTATAAACCTTGTCGCACCTCATACAAGGATCGGTTCCCCTTTGTGATGTACTGCACCTTTTACTAGGATCGGTTCCACTTTCCCAAATCTGGTCAGACATAACACAAACCCGATCATACCATCTCAGGTGATTACTTAAGATCGGTTTCACTAATAAAACTCATACCAATACATAAGTCAGGCCTTTGTGAATAGTTCTACCAAGAACACAAACAAGTTGTGAGCGGTTATACTCAATCACACATACTGGTTGTTCATAAGATATGCAATGAATAACAAAACCAATAACACCTGGCAATTTCCTTTTCGGTTCACAAACAAGTTTATGAACTTACTTCCTTAGAACACATGTAAACATTGTTACCTAGGATGAAATCCTCACCTCATACCCATACATAATCAGAATAGCATTCAAATGATTATGGCGATGTCTTATCTACAAATTTTAATGGTTAAGCAATAAACCTCGTATTGTATTCCTTAATACTATGTCTATCTAGAGTTCAAATATGGTTCGCAGTTATGTTTTCAATATGCACGACTTGAAAGATATGTTAGGGAATGAAACAGCTCAAGTAAAATATCACTAACCTCGAGTGGAAGGATGATTGTTGTCGTTGTATCTCCTTGCTTCTTCACATCTTCAAGTTTTCGCAATACTTGTAATGTCACATATCCTAATACTTTCAAGCTAACCTATACGAAGTTGACTCTAGTACATAATCAAGCGACTCTTAACATAAGTTTTGATTCACTAAAATATGACAACCAAACTTAACATACCAACGCTTGGTGGGTTCAACCGAGCAATGCTCTAACAATCTCCCCCTTTGCCAATTTTAGTGACAAAACTCTTACATCATATGGATAAACAAATTACAATAATTCATTACACATACGCTTGATTCCCGATCCAACAGCACAGTAAAACTGCTTACATTCAATCCTTGAAAATGTCGTTGTTGACATTATAATAACAAAGCTAATACTCCTCCTAAGGAAGATAGGTAGATATTCAATCCACACGTCTTTTTTATACCAATTCATATGACATGTTACTCCCCCTTAGTTTGTGCTTTCACTCTTTCGTTAGATAAACGTTCAAGCACCACTGTTCTTTTCCTTAGCGATACCAATCAATATAAAATCAATGCCAGTATCACTTGTTTACTCCATATATTTCTCCCCCTTTTTGTCACAAAAATTACAAAGGAACGAAAAAATAATGGACAACACGAAAAGAATCTTACAAATCTCAATAGACTTGCAGCCTGTAGAGTTAGGCACGAGGGTTCCACACATCATATTCTGATAACCAATATCAAAACCGAATCTACAAGTAGTTTTATTTTGATATGTTACAAAGGAATAAATTGTCCGAAACAATTTTTCCACTTTAGTTTAGCAAAACACAAATCAACTAAGCACTTTAGTCCCTTTTCTAAACTGATTGTTCAAAAACAACCGCTTAATTCGATAAGACCAGAAAAAAGATAACTCTATTTTTCTCATCAGGTTCTAATTATTGATAAACTTAAACCTTCAAATTTCAAACAAGACAAGTACTAGGTTAGTTAACTAGTATTTCTTGCTAAGGTATTTGATTAGACTTGAATAACCGACACCTCACTTCGATAAGTCTAACTAAGATCACAATTAACTTAGTTTCTCTTATCCGGAATCGAATTGTACTAAACAACTCATCCCGTACACCTTTATTTCATTAAGCCATAAATAATATATACAAACTAACATAAATCAACTTGCATAATTATTCACCTCAACCGGAAGCAATTGAAACAACATAGACATTAAAAGCACCGCAATTGCACTGAAATTTTGTAAGCCTAAACAATACCATACAAACGCATGATAACAATAGTTTTTCTTAACCGGAACCAATTGAATCAAACACAACATCAATTGTACCGAAATATGGTAAGCCTAAACAATTGATACCACACAATAAAGCAAGATAACAATAGTTTTTCTTAACCGGAACCAATTGAATCACACACATCCACACACACATCATGGAATAAACATCAATTGTACCAAAATTTTGTTAAGCAAAAGCAATAAATATATATGATATAAACTCAGGCTTTTCTAAAACAGGAAAACAATTAACTAACAAGATTGTTACCTCAAATTTCGCATCCACTTCTCCAATATGTTTTCATCTTCGTCCAGGGAGAATTGATATCGAAATATCATCATGTTGTCATCCTTATGCATAAACAAAAGAATAACAACAACCAACATTTACCTGAGAAAGGTTGAAAATCGACTTTAACAATTGCAAGCAAAGGTTGAAAACCGTTGTAAAACATATGCTCTTATTCTAAACCAAAATCGATTCAACATATTGTGACTTTTTCACATATTGTTTCTACCAGAACCCCTCATGATTCTTTGATAAAGCCTACCAACATGGGCTAGAACTTAATCCTGCTAAATCAAAAAGTCACCCAAACCACAAGGGTTCACAATATATGAGATCGAATATTAAGGTAGTAAAACCAAAATCAAACATCCCATAAACATACATAGCAATAAGATAAAAGCATTCAAGCACGGCTATGTAAACCGAAAACTATCACAAGAAAAATTACCAATCGAATAATTTTATTCATAAATAGACCAATACAATCAATGAAAGAAATCAAAAAATGATATCTATTTTACCATGAATACGAATTTAAACTCATTCATCCTTGTTATCCTCTGTTTCCATGATTTTATCAAGGTTCTCTTCAAACATTTCAAGATTGTTGGAGTGAAACCTGATCATTTGAAGATCATGAAAATCTTTATAAGATTCCCAGCAAACAACATGAAAAATAATTTCCTTTCGAGCAACAAAGGATAATTCCTTCAAGAGTTCTTTTCGTCCTATCAGTTCGAGAACTCCTTCACATAAGCTAGTATCCCTTACTTCAGTAAGAGAGGGCATGATCTGATATGAGCACAAAATCAGAAAAAAATGTCAAATCTCCTTTTGTTGGAGGAATCTAATACACTTTCCACTTCCTGGATATAGTATTCTCCCACAAATTCTCTGTAAGACCTTTTATTCTCAATGAAAAGAATTATATGAATTTTTCTAAGTCGGGTACATCCCCACTCATCTCGACGAGTTCATTTTCTTTTTCAAAGTTTATTGTTTCTAAATCGCTAGACTCAAAATATACTCGTTCCTCTAAACCATTATTAGCTTCGTAATCAAAAGGAAAAACTACATCGTCTAAAACGGGGGTATCTCTAATCAAATCCTCTTCCTTTTGAATAGGTGAATAATTATTAAAATTATTTGGATTTGAACTAGAAATAATATTATTATTAAGCTCAGTTGGAGTAGCAAGTTCCTGATCACTATGCGTATTTATTTCAAATTCTTCATCAACACTATCCTCATCATAATCATTATAATAACATGAAAATGGTTGAACCTCATCTAAACAACAAGTAGTGTTACCAATTATATCCTCGTCATCCTGTTTATGCAAATAACTATCCTCATTTTCAAGGGTATTATTGGAGACACTATATTGAAAATTAAGATTATTTTGAGAAATTCTTTCGTTCGTCTCAGCTATCAACTTGAGGGATTCCTCTATAGAAAGTTTTCTTTCGTCATAAACTAAGTTATTCATCTTAGCTATCCTACGTGTCGACTCTTCTAATTTCTTGAGAGACTCTTCTAAAGGAGAAATATAAGAATTTTGCTCATATGACCGGTGCGTATGTGGATAGTAATTGGGCTCACCATGGTATGGACCATAATCTTCAAGGCTGATGTTCCCAACCACTATTCACACTATGGTCAAAGTAGTAACGTCCATTTTGAAACTCAGTCGGATATTCGTTGTATTGGCTATTGTAATACCAGTTCGACATTCTACTGCAGGGGGTGAGTTGTCACACAAAATAAAACCCACTGACAGGGGATTCGTGGGTGGATAGAGTCTTACCTCCCGTACCAGACGGGCGATGAACCGTTGAAGTCGACTCAGGCCACCGACTCCAATGTCAGTGTACGAACCCGAGGGGCCGAGACAGTATCGTAACTGTCGTCCTTCCCTGCAAACAGTTTATATTTAATTTTTAACCTTCCTTAGGGTTTCAAAATAATAATAATGTCCAGTCCAAAAATAAAAATGTCCAAAAAGGAAAAGAAAAATTACAAAAATAAAATCCTATTTACAGTTTCTAAAAATAAACAAAATAACTATATACAAAATCTTCTTCTTCACTCCTTTCGGATTCCTCTTTTCTTTCCTTCTTTGGCGATGCTTTCCTTTTATAGCACTTTTTCTTTCCTTGTAGCTTCACTCCAAATCTGAAAAGAATCGAAAAATACCAAAACGCGTAAAAAGGAACAAAAAAGAATAATAAAAATAAAATAAACCTAAAACAAATCTAAATACAAATCCCCGGCAGCGCGCCAAAAATTGATGTATTTTAAAGTGATAAGTAGAAGTTCGTTCAAAGACTTGTAAAGATTTGATTTCAGACTTAATTTGGTTTCACTTAATGTTACGAGAGACTGGACTCAGGATTCCACCAATAAATCCATTCATGCGATTCATATAGTTATTCTAGACAATTATCTCAAATAGAATATTGACTCTGTTTCTTTGCCAAGGTAGATTTTGAAAAGCAACGACTATAAATCTAAAGCATGGGATATCAAAAGACTTAACCTAAGTATAACCCATCAATTGAAATCACAACCGTTCAATAAAAACCATAAAACAATTAAAATCCATGCAAAAAGTCATGAAAGAATTAATATAATTACCACACGTATGAAATATGGCTTCCTCCGTCATCCCAGTGTTGGGGTTTAGCTCATGATGTCGTATACAAACTCTCAAAAGATAGAAACATGGCTCAAAGAGTGTTTAAAGATGGAAGTACAAGGAAAATCACCAAACAGATCAATTGCAACGTTTATAGCGTGGCAGATCGACTGTTACTAACGATACAGAAGATGTAAGATGCTGGGAACGATACTATGTGTGTCGTGGATAAACCACATTTTCTGCGACTGACTTGGGTCGTCCAATGTTCTCAGCTTCGTCTTCCCTCCTGTGCTGCAACTTTCTCTGCAGCGTGATTTCTTCGTACCAGAGCCTCCTCTAAACTACGAAAGGCCCCAAACTCCTCGACTCCCTTCTCTGAACTTCCAGCCGCTCTTATATACACTCAGGACCAATAAAACCTCCCGAAATCTTTTGTTTCTCTCTTCTTTTCTTCGCTGCCAAGTTGCGAATAATCTCTCCAAGTTCTTTACGAGTCTTTTAGTCCAATCTGACGTCCTGAATCTCTCAAGGATAAACTAAATCAACATAGAGTATCTTTCCTATCTTTTCATGTAACTTCCAAAAATACAATAAAATCCCGTCAACTTCGTTTCTTCCTGTTTATCAAATCGGTGAACTTATCCCTGTTTTCCGAATCCAAGAGAGTTACCAAACCTGCTTTGAGTCTAGTGTTAATACCAGTCCATATCGGGTCCAAATCCAATAAAATATCGACCCAAAATCCTTCCAAAGTAAACACAGTGACTGTATGGTTATGCAGGTGAGGTTATATTTTCCGCCAAATTTCAATGGGAAAGATGAAGTGCCCATATCAAATCCAGGGTGCCTTTAAGACTTGGGGTGTCCTGGGTGTAAATAGCAAGTGGTTTCCCCTTAGTAAGTGAGTGCCCTTATCCAAATGAGGGGTGCCTTTAGTGATTTCTCCCACGAGCGCAAATACCACTTTTCGAGAGCCAATTTTCCACCAAAGCTTATTTCTCCAAAAACACCTACAAAGACATAAAATAACCAAATAAGTATAAAATCGAGCAGTAACAATATATACAATTGAGATATATTAGACACATAAATGCGTCTATCAAATACCCCCAAACTTATTATTTGCTAGTCCTCGAGCAAATCAAGTAAAATAAAATCCTAACTCACTGTCGCAGGCATCGTCGATTGCATTTAGCGTATGCAATAAGCCTTTAAACCCCTAGGTTTCTAGTGGCGGAGTGTTGTCTCCGGAGGGCTTACCAGAGGTATACCCACAAAACCTTTATACTCCAGACCCTAGCTATCTACACAGAACCTTGGAAGGCACTAAAGAATCTCCTTGGTTGGCATACTTATTGACTACAGAGGAAGTACCCTGATGCGAAATTCCAATTGTTGTACACGAGTTCGCACTCAAGCATACTAAAATTCATATGAAGTGACAGAGCTCTACTCAGATAGTCGCACTATGGACATCAATATCCGGAGTCAAAACTAATCACATGGATAGATCAAGAAGATGGATATAGAGAAAAACATAGATGGTTTTGATGTTTACTAGGTGAACGGTGTTTCTCATATCTGTCTGAAGGCCTCCGCCAAAATGAACCTATCCTAATGGACTGAGATACTAGTCTGACTAATATCAACACACTGGCATATACAAGGGTACCAGTGGTCGATAATCCTAACTCTAGGTCAACACAACTGGAATATACAAGGGTTCCAGTGGTCGACTTTATTGAATTTATTCCAGTTGGTCTGATGGTCTGGTCTCAATTTTTTTTTTTTTTTTTTTGTATCTCAATCACTCTAATTCACCCTAGCATTGGTAACAACTTGAATCGTGAGCCCCACCTAATCACTTAGAGAAACATAGTTTAAAAACAAAACAAAATAAAAACAGAAGTGAAAAGGACTCAACGAGATATGGTGAAACTATCATGTTATTTCTAACACCTGAGCTCTGTGCTTTTATGAATAGACTCTTTAGATGTTGCCATCTAGTCAGATTGGTTCCTCAACTCCTACAACCAAAATGCTTCCATCCACTTAGATTGGTTAGTGCCATCCTTAATAGGCATAAATTTCTAGGCTCTGGAGTTTAATTATGCAACTAAAAAGTTTCTCCTATACCCCCAAACTTAAATCTAACATTGTCCTCAATGTTCAAAGGTGAAATTAAAAGCATGAACAAGGAGAAACTGTTACCATTTGAAGCAAAAGAGATAAGGAAAGATATTACCGTTGCATGAGAATGGGTTACCTCCCAAGAAGTGCTAAGTTTAACGTCTTCAGCCAGACTAAGAAAGGATTAGTCACCTCATAAATCATAAAGTAATAGCCGAAATATCTGTGGGTCATCAAAACCAAATAGAGCTATCACAAGTAAAAGGAATCTGCAACATGCCAAGAAAATGAACAAATAAAGCACACCCTTGTCTAGTTTCCTGTTTAAGACAACTACATCTAGTTGTGGTTCAGGTTCAGGATCTATAACTGGGTCCAAATAAAATATTTTCATGGGTTGCATTTCCTCATAGGTTAGATCCAAATGTTCAGGTTCTAGAGTCTGGAAAAACTCAAATAAAAACTTAGAAGCACATAATAATAACCTGAATAATTGAGGATCCTCTAAGTCAATCAGATTTGACTTACACAGCTGACCACAATGAGAGTGGTGATCTTCCAAACAAGTATGTCGACCCTAATCTCCTAAAGTAATTAGGTTTAGTCTCAAAACTTAATATTCGACACATTTGAAAATCAAACATTCCCACATTTGGAAGAAAAATATTTGGTGGGAAAACAAAGTCAATCTGGGTATCATAGCCTGGGTAAACCACATCAACCAGAGGATGGGTTTCTAATAACTGAAATTTCTTGTGGACATCACTAGGTTCAGGAAAACGTGTATGAAGATAATCTTGTAAAATGGTTGAGGCACATATGTCAAGTCCCAAGTGAGGGACCTTTCTAAGAGTTAAATCACATGGAGAATGATAATCACCCCCAAACTTAGAGTTTTCAGTGTCTCTAGAAAGACTAGTCACAACTTCCCTAATTTCAAGGTCATCTAATTCATGAAAATGGTCAATTGATTCTTCTAAGTCGGGTACATCCTCACTCATCTCGACGAGTTCATTTTCTTTTTCTAAGTCTATTGTTTCTAAATCGCTAGACTCAAAATATACTCGTTCCTCTAAACCATTATTAGCTTCGTAATCAAAAGGAAAACTACATCGTCTAAAACGGGGGTATCTCTAGTCAAATCCTCGTCCTTTTGAATAGGTGAATAATTATTAAAATTATTTGGATTTGAACTAGAAATAATATTATTATTAAGCTCAGTTGGAGTAGCAAATTCCTGATCACTATGCCTATTTATTTCAAATTCTTCATCAACACTATCCTCATCATAATCATTATAATAACATGAAAATGGTTGAACCTCATCTAAACAACAAGTAGTGTTACCAATTATATCCTCGTCATCCTGTTTATGCAAATAACTATCCTCATTTTCAAGGGTATTATTGGAGACACTATTGAAAATTAAGATTATTTCGAGCAATTCTTTCGTTCGTCTCAGCTATCAACTTGAGGGATTCCTCTATAGAAAGTTTTCTTTCGTCATAAACTAAGTTATTCATCTTAGCTATCCTACGTGTCGACTCTTCTAATTTCTTGAGAGACTCTTCTAAAGGAGAAATATAAGAATTTTGCTCATATGAACGGTGCGTATAGTAATTGGGCTCACCATGGTATGGACCATAATCTTCAGAAGGCTGATGTTCCCAACCACTATTCACACTATGGTCAAAGTAGTAACATCCATTTTGAAACTCAGTCGGATATTCGTTGTATTGGCTATTGTAATACCAGTTCGACATTCTACTGCAGGGGAGTGAGTTGTCACACAAAATAAAACCCACTGACAGAGGATTCGTGGGTGGATAGAGTCTTACCTCCCGTACCAGACGGGCGATGAACCATTGAAGTCGACTCAGACCACCGACTCCAATGTCAGTGTACGATCCCGAGGGGCCGAGACAGTATCATAACTGTCGTCCTTCCCTGCAAACAGTTTATATTTAATTTTTAACCATTCCTCAGGATTTCAAAATAATAATAATGTCCAGTCCAAAAATAAAAATGTCCAAAAAGGAAAAGAAAATTTACAAAAATAAAATCCTATTTACAGTTTCTAAAAATAAACAAAATAACTATATACAAAATCTTCTTCTTCACTCCTTTCGGATTCCTCTTTTCTTTCCTTCTTTGGCGATGCTTTCCTTTTATAGCACTTTTTCTTTCCTTGTAGCTTCACTCCAAATCTGAAAAGAATCGAAAAATACCAAAACGCGTAAAAAGGAACAAAAAAGAATAATAAAAATAAAAATAAACCTAAAACAAATCTAAATACAAATCCCCGGCAGCGACGCCAAAAATTGATGTACTTTTTAAAGTGATAAGTAGAAGTTCGTTCAAAGACCTGTAAAGATTTGATTTCAGACTTAATTTTGCTTTCACTCAAATTTACGAGAGACTGGGACTCAGGATTCCACCAATAAATCCATTCATGCAATTCATATAGTTATTCTAGACAATTATATCTCAAATAAAATATTGACTCTGTTTCTTTGCCAAGGTAGATTTTAGAAAAGCAACGACTATAAGTCTAAAGCATGGGATATCAAAAGACTTAACCTAAGTATAACCCATCAATTGAAATCACAATCGTTCAATAAAAACCATAAAACAATTAATAATCCATGCAAAAAGTCATGAAAAAATTAAGTATAATTACCACACGTATGAAATATGGCTTCCTCCGTCATCCCAGTGTTGGGGTTTAGCTCATGATGTCGTACAAACTCTCAAAAGATAGAAACATGGATCAAAGAGTGTTTAAAGATGGAAGTACAAGGAAAATCACCAAAACAGATCAATTGCAACGTTTATATGCGTGGCAGATCGACTGTTACTAACGATACAGAAGATGTAAGACTGCTGGGAACGATATTATGTGTGTCGTGGATAAACCACACTTTTCTGCGACTGACTTGGGTCGTCCAATGTTCTTCAGCTTCGTCTTCTTCATCATGCTGCTACAACTTTCTCTGCGGCGTGATTTCTTCGTACCAGAGCCTCCTCTAAACTACGTAAAGGCCCCAAACTCCTCGACTCCCTTCTCTGAACTTCCAGCCGCTCTTATATACACCTCAGGACCAATAAAACCTCCCGGAAATCTTTTGTTTCTTCTCTTCTTTTCTTCGCTGCCAAGTTGCAAATAATCCTCTCCAAGTTTTCTTTACGAGTCTTTTTAGTCCAATCTGACGTCCCTGAATCTCTCAAGGATAAAAATAAATCAACATAGAGTAATCTTTCCTATCTTTTCACGTAACTTCCAAAAATACAAATAAAATCCCGTCAACTTCGTTTCTTCCTTGTTTTATCAAATCGGTGAACTTATCCATATTTTTCCGAATCCAAGAGAGTTACCAAACCTGCTTTGAGGTCTAGTGTTAATACCAGTCCATATCTGGGTCCAAATCCAATAAAATATCGACCCAAAATCCTTCCAAAGTAATACACAGTGACTGTATGGTTTATGCAGGTGAGGTTATATTTTCCCGCCAAATTTCAAATAGGAAAAGATGAAGTGCCCATATCCAAATCCAGGGTTACTTTAAGACTTGGGGTGTCCTGGGTGTAAATAGAAAGTGGTTTCCCCTTAGTAAGTGAGTGCCCCTTATCCAAATAAGGGGTGTCTTTAGTGATATTCTCCCACGAGCGCAAATACCACTTTTCGAGCCAATTTTCCCGCAAAAGCTTATTTCTCCAAAAACACCTACAAAGACATAAAATAACCAAATAAGTATAAAATCGAGCAGTAACAATATATACAATTGAGATATATTAGACACATAAATGCGTCTATCAAATACCCCCAAACTTATTATTTGCTAGTCCTCGAGCAAATCAAGTAAAATAAAATCCTAACTCACTGTCGCAGGCATCGTCGATTGCATTTAGCGTATGCAATAAGACTTTAAACCCCTAGGTGTTTCTAGTGGCGGAGTGTTGTCTCCGGAGGGATTACCAGAGGTATACCCACAAAACCTTTATACTCCAGACCCTAGCTATCTACACAGAACCTTGGAAGGCACTAAAGAATCTCCTTGGTTGGCATACTTATTGACTACAAGAGGAAGTACCCTGATGCGAAATTCCAATTGATGTACACGAGTTCGCACTCAAGCATACTAAAATTCATATGAAGTGACAGAGCTCTACTCAGATAGTCTCACTATGGACATCAATATACGGAGTCAAAACTAATCACATGGATAGATCAAGAAGATGGATATAGAGAAAAACATAGATGGTTTTGATGTTTACTAGGTGAACGGTGTTTCTCATATCTATTTGAAGGCCTCCGCCAAAATGAACCTATCCTAATGGACTGAGATACTAGTCTGACTAATATCAACACACTGGCATATACAAGGGTACCCGTGGTCGATAATCCTAACTCTAGGTCAACACAACTGGCATATACAAGGGTTCCAGTGGTCGACTTTATTGAATTTATTCCAGTTGGTATGATGGTCTGGTCTCAATTTTTTTTTTTTTTTTTTTTTTTGTATCTCAATCACTCTAATTCACCCTAGCATTGGTAACAACTTGAATCGTGACCCCCACCTAATCACTTAGAGAAACATAGTTTAAAAACAAAACAAAATAAAAACAGAAGTGAAAAGGACTCAACGAGATATGGTGAAATTATCATGTTATTTATAACACCTGAGCTCTGTGCTTTTATGAATAGACTCTTTTAGATGTTGCCATCTAGTTAGATTGGTTCCTCAACTCCTACAACCAAAATGCTTCCATCCACTTAGATTGGTTAGTGCCATCCTTAATAGGCATAAATTTCTAGGCTCTGGAGTTTAATTATGCAACTAAAAAGTTTCTCCTATACCCCCAAACTTAAATCTGACATTGTCCTCAATGTTCCAAAGGTGAAATTAAAAGCATGAACAAGGAGAAACTGTTACCATTTGAAGAAAAAGAGATAAGGAAAGATATTACCGTATTGCATGAGAATGGGTTACCTCCCAAGAAGTGCTAAGTTTAACGTCTTCAGCCAGACTAAGAAAGAATTAGTCACCTCATAGAATCATAAAGTAATAGCCGAAATATCTGTGGGTCATCAAAACCAAATAGAGCTATCACAAGTAAAAGGAATCTGCAACATGCCAAGAAAATGAACAAATAAAGCACACCCTTGTCTAGTTTCCTGTTTAAGACAACTACATCTAGTTGTGGTTCAGGTTCAGGATCTATAACTGGGTCCAAATAAAATATTTTCATGGGTTGCGTTTCCTCATAGGTTAGATCCAAATGTTCAGGTTCTAGAGTCTGGAAAAACTCAAATAAAAACTTATAAGCACATAATAATAACTTGAATAATTGAGGATCCTCTAAGTCAATCAGATTTGATACTTACACAGCTGACCACAATGAGAGTGGTGATCTTCCTCAAACAAGTATGTCGACCCTAATCTCCTAGAGTAATTAGGTTTAGTCTCAAAACTTAATATTCGACACATTTGAAAATCAAACATTCCCACATTTGGAAGAAAAATATTTTGTGGGAAAACAAAGTCAATCTGGGTATCATAGTCTGGGTAAACCACATCAACCAGAGGATGGGTTTCTAATAACTGAAATTTCTTGTGGACATCACTAGGTTCAGGAAAACGTGTATGAAGATAATCTTGTAAAATGGTTGAGGCACATATGTCAAGTCCCAAGTGAGGGACCTTTCTAAGAGTCAAATCACATGGAGAATGATAATCACCCCCAAACTTAGAGTTTTCAGTGTCTCTAGAAAGACTGGTCACAAGTTCCCTAATTTCAAGGTCATCTAATTCATGAAAATGGTCAATTGATTCTTCTAAGTCGGGTACATCCCCACTCATCTCGACGAGTTCATTTTCTTTTTCTAATTCTATTGTTTCTAAATCGCTAGACTCAAAATATACTCGTTCCTCTAAACCATTATTAGCTTCGTAATCAAAAGGAAAAACTACATCGTCTAAAACGGGGGTATCTCTAGTCAAATCCTCTTCCTTTTGAATAGGTGAATAATTATTAAAATTATTTGAATTTGAACTAGAAATAATATTATTATTAAGCTCAGTTGGAGTAGCAAGTTCCTGATCACTATGCCTATTTATTTCAAATTCTTCATCAACACTATCCTCATCATAATCATTATAATAACATGAAAAATGTTGAACCTCATCTAAACAACAAGTAGTGTTACCAATTATATCCTCGTCATCCTGTTTATGCAAATAACTATCCTCATTTTCAAGGGTATTATTGGAGACACTATATTGAAAATTAAGATTATTTCGACCAATTCTTTCGTTCGTCTCAGCTATCAGTTTGAGGGATTCCTCTATAGAAAGTTTTCTTTCGTCATAAACTAAGTTATTCATCTCAGCTATCCTACGTGTCGACTCTTCTAATTTCTTGAGAGACTCTTCTAAAGGAGAAATATAAGAAATTTGCTCATATGACCGGTGCGTATGGTAATTGGGCTCACCATGGTATGGACCATAATCTTCAGAAGGCTGATGTTCCCAACCACTATTCACACTATGGTCAAAGTAGTAACGTCCATTTTGAAACTCAGTCGGATATTCGTTGTATTGGCTATTGTAATACCAGTTCGACATTCTACTGCAGGGGTGTGAGTTGTCACACAAAATAAAACCCACTGACAGGGGATTCGTGGGTGGATAGAGTCTTACCTCCCGTACCAGACGGGCGATGAACCGATGAAGTCGACTCAGGCCACCGACTCCAATGTCAGTGTACGAACCCGAGGGGCCGAGACAGTATCGTAACTGTCGTCCTTCCTTGCAAACAGTTTATACTTAATTTTTAACCCTTCCTTAGGGTTTCAAAATAATAATAATGTCCAGTCCAAAAAGAAAAATGTCCAAAAAGGAAAAGAAAAATTACAAAAATAAAATCCTATTTACAGTTTCTAAAAATAAACAAAATAACTATATACAAAATCTTCTTCTTCACTCCTTTCGGATTCCTCTTTTCTTTCCTTCTTTGGCAATGCTTTCCTTTTATAACACTTTTTCTTTCCTTGTAGCTTCACTCCAAATCTGAAAAGAATCGAAAAATACCAAAACGCGTAAAAAGGAACAAAAAAGAATAATAAAAATAAAAATAAACCTAAAACAAATCTAAAGACAAATCCCCGGCAGCGACGCCAAAAATTGATGTAGTTTTTAAAGTGATAAGTAGAAGTTCGTTCAAAGACTTGTAAAGATTTGATTTCAGACTTAATTTTGGTTTCACTTAATGTTACGAGAGACTGGGACTCAGGATTCCACCAATAAATCCATTCATGCGATTCATACAATTATTCTAGACAATTATAGCTCAAATAGAATATTGACTCTGTTTCTTTGCCAAGGTAGATTTTTGAAAAGCAACGACTATAAATCTAAAGCATGGGATATCAAAAGACTTAACCTAAGTATAACCCATAAATTGAAATCACAACCGTTCAATAAAAACCATAAAACAATTAATAATCCATGCAAAAAGTCATGAAAGAATTATATATAATTACCACACGTATGAAATATGGCTTCCTCCGTCATCCCAGTGTTGGGGTTTAGCTCATGATGTCGTACAAACTCTCAAAAGATAGAAACATGGTTCAAAGAGTGTTTAAAGATGGAAGTACAAGGAATATCAGCAAAACAGATCAATTGCAACGTTTATATGCGTGGCAGATCGACTGTTACTAACGACACAGAAGATGTAAGACTGCTGGGAACGATACTATGTGTGTCGTGGATAAACCACACTTTTCTGCGACTGACTTGGCTCGTCCAATGTTCTTCAGCTTCGTCTTCTTCCTCCTGCTGCTGCAACTTTCTCTGCGGCGTGATTTCTTCGTACCAGAGCCTCCTCTAAACTACGTAAAGGCCCCAAACTCCTCGACTCCCTTCTCTGAACTTCCATCCGCTCTTATATACACCTCAGGACCAATAAAACCTCCCGGAAATCTTTTGTTTCTTCTCTTCTTTTCTTCGCTGCCAAGTTGCGAATAATCCTCTCCAAGTTTTCTTTACGAGTCTTTTTAGTCCAATCTGACGTCCCTGAATCTCTCAAGGATAAAACTAAATCAACATAGAGTAATCTTTCCTATCTTTTCACGTAACTTCCAAAAATACAAATAAAATCCCGTCAACTTCGTTTCTTCCCTGTTTTATCAAATCGGTGAACTTATCCCTGTTTTTCCGAATCCAAGAGAGTTACCAAACCTGCTTTGAGGTCTAGTGTTAATACCAGTCCATATCTGGGTCCAAATCCAAGAAAATATCGACCCAAAATCCTTCCAAAGTAATACACAGTGACTGTATGGTTTATGCAGGTGAGGTTATATTTTCCCGCCAGATGAAGTGCCCATATCCAAATCCAGGGTGCCTTTAAGACTTGGGGTGTCCTGGGTGTAAATAGCAAGTGGTTTCTCCTTAGTAAGTGAGTGCCCCTTATCCAAATGAGGGGTTCCTTTAGTGATTTTCTCCCACGAGCGCAAATACCACTTTTCGAGCCAATTTTCCCGCAAAAGCTTATTTCTCCAAAAACACCTACAAAGACATAAAATAACCAAATAAGTATAAAATTGAGCACTAACAATATATACAATTGAGATATATTAGACACATAAATGCGTCTATCATGTAACCGATCCTAAGTAATCACCATGAGATAGTACGATTGATATTTCTAATTGGTATGATCGATCCTAGTAATTGGTGTAACCGATCCTATTAATTGGTGTGACCGATCACAGAGTGTTGTGTAATCGATGCTTGTAATTGGTAACCGGTCCTGGTAATTGGTGTAACCGATCCTGGTAACTGGTGTGAAAGATCACAAGCAATGCCATGGGAATATGGTAACCAGTCCTGGTAACTGATGTAACCGGTCTTGGTAACTTATGTGACCGATCACAAGTATTTCCATACCGAGGTATAACCGACCCTAGTGATTGGTACAACCAATTGAACCCATGTATGTGATTTGATATTTGATCAATCATAGAGCTATCTTGGAATACGGGTCAACCAATTCTAAACTTGTTTGGAAGTATGGTATAACCGATTCCAAGAATATAAATCCATGTAAATATGAGTAAGTATTTACAGTGAAGAGATGTCAACATACTTTGAACACGTAAAATAACTCTTACTATTTATTGTTCAAAGATATTCTTTAGTAGTCAAGGAGATCCTGAGCCGAAATAAATTGAGAATCTTTTAATTAAGGTTTTTGGTTTATATGCTTTAGTTACCAGCAATTAAATGTGAAAATGCGGGGGTCTAACAACCACACCCAACAATTCGTTTGGAAATATGAGAGGACTTACTCCAATATACTTTCTAGAGAATCAACTAGACAGTCAGACTCAATCTAGAGTAATGTATATCAAAGAGTTTAATATCTCTAACTCTTAATTCAATCCGCAATCAGCAAATATAAATCTGCGAGCCCGGTTGAATAAGAGGAGTAACTTGAACGGTACCAACGACCAATGTTCAAGTGTCAATCAATGTAAATCAACAACCAAAATTGGATATTCTAATTGATTGATCTTAACGCACGACCTATGATATTTCAATTATATAACAAAATATAATGCGGAAAGGAAATAACACAGATACCAGAATTTTGTTAACGAGGAAACCGCAAATGCAGAAAAACCCCGGGACCTAGTCCAGTTTAAACACTACACTGTATTAAGCCTCTACAAACACTAGCCTACTACTAATTAACTTCGGACTGGACTGTAGTTGAACCCTAATCAATCTCACACTGATTCAAGGTACAGCTGCGCTCCTTACGTCTCTGATCCCAGCAGGATACTACACACTTGATTCCCTTAGCTGATCTCACCCACAACCAAGAGTTGCTACGACCCAAAGTCGAAGACTTGATAGACAAAACTGTCTCACACATAAAAGTCTATAGGATTGAATAAATCTGTCTCCCACAGAAATACCCAAGATTTTTTGTTCCATATTTTGATAAATCAAGGTGAACAGGAACCAATTGATAAACCGAACTTATATTCTCGAAGAACATCCTAGTATTATCAATCACCTCACAATAATATTAATCGACTAGCGAAACAAGATATTGCGGAATCACAAACGATGAGACGAAGATTGTTTGTGACCACTTTTCTATCTTTCCTATCGGAGAAATAAATCTCAAGCCAATTTTATAATTGTACTCGTACGATAGAAACATCAAGGTCATATCACACAACTACAAGAGAAGTAGTATCGGTCTGGCTTCACAATCCCAATGAAGTCTTCAAGTCGTTAACCTACAGGGTCTCGAGAAGAAACCTAAGGTTAAAGGAGAATCAAATCTAGCAATACAACTAGTATCACACATGATGTGTGGGGGTTAGGTTTCCCAGTTGTTAGAGTTCTCCTTTATATAGTTTTCAAATCAGGGTTTGCAATCCAAGTTACCTTAGTAACAAATCATTCAATAATCACCGTTAGATGAAAAACCTGATTCAACCAAGCTAATATCTCTCAACCGTTAGATCGAACTTAGCTTGTTACACACAAATGAAATGTACCCTCATTTAGGTTTATGTAACCGTACCCAAACGTGTACACTCATGTTGGATCAATAATTAGTTAACCGAGGTTAGCCATATGTTTACACTCATATTAACCTTTATTCATCTTAACCATAACTAGTTCAAATGACTCAAATGAAACTAGTTAAATAGTTGTTCAATTGCATAGAAGACACAATTGAAACCAAATCGGTTTGATTCACTCGAATCAATCATGAACATTATAGACACGGATTGAAAAGATTGCATTCCTTAAGATTTAAATGTTTAAGTTTATGAACAGACCGATTTGACAAAATAACCAGCTTAAGTATGTGTACTTAAGCAACTGGATTTGAATTTGTTAAGTTTCCAAACTCAGCAGAAATTCTCGGTTCGAAAACTTCCGCCAGTATGCGTACGGGTACGCATACTTAAGGTGACTAGTTTAGGAGTTTGTAATTCCCAAACTCAGCAGAAATTTTCGGTTCGAAAACCCATATCATTATGCGTACATGTATGCATACTTATGTTGTCTCCTTCACCAAATTTGTATACACACATATGCATACACTTGGTTTCAGGTTTATGGATTTATACACAAATGTGCGAACACACTATATATGCTTATATCCAAAGATAGTTATATCATCAACTCTTAATTTCAATCATTGAAAATTTCTTAGAGGACGTTATATAGTTGTTGTTCACAAACTATTCTTCGTGAAAGCGATTTTCAAGTTATTGAAATTATCATAATGAAACATTCCAAGGAAACACCAAATGATTGTATCATACAAACCATGTTAGATGTAACTCGGCAATTTTCATATGATCTTATTCAGACTTTCGTCACGAATGTAAGATGAACATGGCTAAAGTGAAAGCTTGCCAACACATATTTCGATAAATATATAAGCGAGATAAACTCAAATCAAAATCTCAAATGTGTATAATAGAAAATTATATCGTAACACGACTTATGTCTCAATATAGGAGATAAATTAGAAATAGTCTTTCCAAGTGATAGATGAGTTTAAGTCTCCACATACCTTTTGTTGATGAAGTTCCACAAGCTCCACTTAGTAGTTCTTCGTCTTCAAATGATGAACGCCGAGAGATCTAAGCTCAACTGTATTATCTATGTCCTAGTCCAAGACATCTATAAATAGGATATAAACCAAGACTTATAGTTTTGATCACTAACATTGACAAACATGCTTGAGATAGCAACGCATGTGAGTTCGACCGAGCAATGCTCTAAAAAAATGCATATCTCCAGAGAATAAAAATTAGTAATGTGAATTTACTAATTCGAGATTTTCTAATGAAAGATTTCAGAAATTTTGGACAAGCATTTATTGGAATTAGGAAAACCGAATTTTGCTATTCATTGCATATCTTGAGAATATTTTCGGTTTTGGAAATTCCTTGGTGTCCAAACATCCTTGGCCTACAACTACCTAAGTTTGCATTTTTAGAAAACTATCCCAAGAGCCACGCAAACTTTATTTCTTGTTGTTTCTGGTGGAGTCGTCTATTCGGAGAGGAAAATATCCTAATTAGGTGAAATCTCTTACGACCGCTCATTTAAAGACTTATGTGGGATCAAAAGCTCTACGAGTACCGCTGGTGGGAACCTAGATAATTGTAGTGTTATTAGTTTTCAATTGATTTGATTGACTAACGGTTGTTGAAACTTTGATTGCACCTAGTTTGTTTATTCTTGGGAATCTTCTCTTCTGATATAAGATTCACTCAAACTAGATCGAAGTATCGACGAGATCTTTAGAACTGTTTGTAGATCTAAAGACATCTCATAATAATCCACTGTGAACATACTTTGTTCTGTGTGTGATTGATCACAAAAGATTCAAGTGGTATTGTGCAGGTCATTATTGAAGATTGAAGAAGATTTGAAGACGAATAAGATTTCTTATTAGTTCTCATATCTTTGTGTGTGCATAAACCTTGATCGGCTGGGATCCAACTAGAATCAGATTTATTTGATTGATTAGTTGCGTGAGATCGGCATTCTCAATATATCTCTTTGAGATTTATTGTGATTGAGTGCGAAGCTAAACTTAACTGCTTTTGTAGTTATTGGATAGATTGATTTAACCAGACACATGAGTTTATTAGATTAAACGGAAGAGCATTTGCGTATGACTTGAGATATCTTTATCTTGCAAGAATCAATAGAGTTGTTACCAAACAAATTTGTTGTTCCTTTACTATTTGAAATACGATCCAAAGGAATTGTACCAGTGCGTGACCCTCGAAGTCGGAAGCGCAGGGATACTGAGGAAACTAAGTGAACTAGGGGTAGTTGCTTGATCTCAACTATACGAAGTTGGTGTAGATTTTGTATAGCGGCTTAATTCTGAGAGTATTCAATTCTGGACTAGGTCCTGGGGTTTTTCTGCACTTGCAGTTTTCCTCGTTAACAAAATCTTGTTGTGTCTTTTACTTTTTTATTTTCACAATTATAATTGTTTATTGTAATTAAAAGTAAAATACACAAACGTTAATTCTGATCTACTTGATAGTGATCCTATGGAGTTTGGTTAAGTCCGAACCTATTATCAAGTATCACACTTTGGTAGTCGTATTGACTCGATCTCGTATCCGTAGATAATCACACAAAGTGTGAATACCGATTTGTTGTATTGTCTCAACTTTGTCCATAAACGATCGCTTTCGGTAAGAGGACTTATAGGTTGAAAACAAAAAGATTGTGGTGTATTTCGGCACCCTCGTCTTTTCAACATATATCACCCCTGTTAGAGGATCCAAAGTATACGATCGTTCTTGATGCAAATTTCACAATCGACGACCATAAGTATACTCTGAGACATTATTTGGCGGTGGGAATCTATTTACAACAGTGTACTTTCATTAGTTCATGCATACAATCATGCCGGTGTATTATGTGACAATGGTTGAGGAAAAGGATGTTGAATGCGCATTTAAAATTTTGAAAAATAATTTTGTTAGCTTATGGGTCAAATAATGAATATAGAGATCTGATGAGTGTACCATACTACAACGTGGGGCGTGCTACAAGGAATATGAATAAAATTCAAAATTGTGGTTTCTGTGTAATGCTAAAAAATGGTCTGACTACACATCTTTGGCTAAGGTGGGGAGGCAGGCGCGAAATCGCTTTACGTTTAGTTTAATCATTACACATAGTCTTGATTGGAAGTTTAATCCTATTTGGGACAAAAGTCGTATAGATATATAAACTTCAATTATACACATTTGATATTTCGAGCTGAGTTTAACTCGCTTACATATTTCTCGTAATATGTGTTGGTAAGCCTTCGCTTTAACCAAGTTCATCTTATATTCTTGACGAAAGTCAAAAGATGATCATGTGAAAATTTCCTTGTAATATCTTACATGATTTGTGTGAGACAGTCATTTAAGATCATTCGACCACTTGAAAATTACTTTGAATCTAATAGTTTATGTGAGACAATTATTGTCGTCTTCCAAGAATGTTTCAATGGTTGAAATGAGAGTTTAGTACAATTGGATATAAGCACAGTATGCACACTTGTGTAATCCAAGTCCGGGACCATGGTATGCATACCCGTACGCGTACTCATTGGTTTAGTCAAGGTCCGGGAACCAAGTACGCATACCGGTATGTGTACTGGCGTGAGGTTCAAGTTCCGGGACTTTAACTGAGTTTTTAGTATGCGTACCAGTTCGCGTACCGGCGAACCCAAACTTAGTCCGGCCACCTAGGTATGAGTACCCATTTGCATACTTGAGTGGATTATGTTCTAAAATCGGTTTGTTCATGAACTAATACATTTATATATTAAATAATGCAATCTTTTACAAACGGTGGCTATAATGTTCATGACTTGATTCGAGTGAATCAAAATCGATGTTGCTTCAATTGTGTCTTGTATACATCTACGAGAATATAAACAATTGAACAACTCTAGAACTAATTTCATTTGGGTCATTTGAACTAGTTATGATTATGACGAATATGGTTGATATGAAAGTGTTCATATGGCTAACTTCGGTTAACTATAGTTGAGCCAACAAAGGTGCACTCGTTTAGGTACGGTTACTCATATCTAAATGAAATCAATTTCGTTTGTGTGTAACAAGCTAAGTTCGATCTAACGTTTAGGTTTTTCCAAAACTCTGTAGGTTAACGACTTGAAGACTTCATTGGGATTGTGAAGCCATACCCAACTATTTTCTCTGTAGTTGCGTGTTATGATCTTGTTTTTTTCTATCGTGATTGAGTATTATCTTCTCTAAGATTGGCTCGAGATTT